>NW_028318057.1:611250-916875 GCF_062004578.1 Staurois parvus
CAGGAGCAAACTGACTGAACTTGCAGGAACTATAGTAACGGTGATCCATAGCAGTTGCCACAGGTACCAGCGGGGCAAAAAGCACGCCCCCCGCTGAACATATGTGAACAAATAAAGCCTCTGGACCCAACCAATGTATTGCAGCTGGGCATTTGCAGTCCACTGAATTGCAGGCCATCCCGGTTGCTTCAGGAAAAGACCAGCACGAACACATGGCATTCACTGACTGTGGCAGGCAATATTGAGCTTGGTAGAACATAGTCTTTTAGCGTAGCCATCTGCTGAGCGGCAGAAAGACTTGGGGGAACTGATGGGCTGCTCAAATTGCTCCGGGCAACAGCATGCAGGAAAATGACAAACAGTTTACTGGCATTGGTAATCACAAAGCGAACATAGACTCTTATTGGAGCCACCTGTTCAGCAGCAAAGGGACTTGAGAACACTGATAGGCCGCTCTGGTTGCTGAGGACGATGGCAAGAAAAATGACAGTAATGGCAAGCACTTTACTAAGTATATCAGGAACATTTGAAGCATAGACTTTTGTTGAGACCACCTGTTGAGCAGCGAAAAGACATTTGCAACTTGAAGGGCCATCCCGGTTGCTCCAGGAAGTGGTAGTAACAGCAAAGCACATTGTTCTGAATTTAAGCAGGTTAATCAAAGAACAGTCCTTTCCACCAGCCACCTGTAAAGCAGCAGGGAGATCTTTAGGTAAACAAGGCGTGGTTGCCAAGAGTGACAGCAGTAACAACTCATTCTTGCCTCGTCAGTTACTAGGGGTAACGGCAGGTAGGTTGCTATAGGAAAATCGTGAACAAGCCCCCACAGTTAGCACTACCCCTTTATGAGTTGCTAGAAAATTTTGGTCCCCCTATAGTCCTGCACAGCCAGGCAACATGCAACAACATTCAGTGCTTGAGCTTTGGTTTTATTGTTTTATTTAGAGGATTTAAACTGGGATAGGGTTAGGAGTGTACAGGATGCCTAAGGGTACTGATGAATTGAGGACAAGTTCCTGGAACTATTTACAAACCTTCTCTGCAGCACAGTCTCTGTTGGAGAGCTAGCCAGCTTCTCCAGAATGTACCACCCCAGACCCTAAATGAAGTTCTCCTCTTCACCCAGCAATCTGGAAATATTCCTAAACAGGGGATCCGGTTCCTGTCACTTTAATTGATAAACAGTGACTGGCAGGTGGCTAATCTGGTTTCCCACAAGAGATCCCTTCCCCTATCTGCCCAGGGGGTGCAAGTGTACTCACTCAGACTCTGTCCTGTACCGCTGATGGGTTGGTGGCTGCTACCAGGCCTATCAGCTGGGCTGCTCCTTCCCTGCCATACAGATGGTCCTCTCTCAGTGAGCTCTGACCTTTCCCCCTATCCAGCTCCAGGCCTGCAGGTAGGTCCCATCCCACTGGGCCTCCTCGCAGCCTGCTTCCTTCAGCCTCACATCTTTATCTCTATCATCTACCTGCAACTGAGCAGGTTCCAACACTTTTAAGGGTCTCCCAGCCCCTTGCCAAGCCTTCTGTTGAGGATTGGCAAGGGTCCCTCAAGAGTGCAGCCAGCCACTCCTCAGATCCACCCACTGCCTCTAGGGCCTTCCTCCAAAGCCCTAGAGCAGAGGGAAATTGCAGAGGGGCTGGCCTGCAGAGCCTTTCAGATCCTGACCATGATTTGACCTTCTGGCTATCACACCCAGACTGCTACTCAGCCTTTCTTACTACCAATAAAACGCTAGCTCCCGCTAGCTAAACCAGGAGGGTACTACATTCGTTTTTAACGATGGGTTATAGGCAGCTACCTTCAGGTGACTGGACAAAAAAACAAGCTGTAGGGACATCCCCTAGAACACCCCTCTCACTCCCAGCTAGACTTGTAGCAAGTGATAGCGACATCATAAGCCAGAGAGGAGGGACCTGTGTCCTGTACTGTACTCCAAGGAATGGATTTCAATGGTAAGTCAAAAATCGTATTTTCTTAGTTATACAGTGCAAGACAGACTTTAGTCTTTTACCATGCCCCGTCCAGAAAGCAGTCCAACTAGGGAATGGGGGCACAAATCAAACAAATGCCAACAGGGCCACATAACAAACAGTTCAAGAAGGCTCAACAGACTCTGAGTGTAACTTGTGGCAAATTACACCCAAAACTGGCATGAAATGGAGTAAATAGTGATTACTGATAGCAGCTACAATAGTAATAATCACATGTAAAATCCGGCAGGCTTATCGATCAACTTGGGAACATTCAGCCTGCCCATACATGATTTGAATCTTGGCTGGTCCCTGCTGAACTGTCCAAGATTTGAACAGTCTATGGCTGGCTTTAGTGATGACTTTTTGTAAGAACCAGTTTTTGATATTTAAAAAATTAACGTAGCAGGGCAAATGTTTGGTGGCAGAATGGATGGAGTCATTATAAATGAACTCTGCTAATTAAAAGGAAAGACACAGTCATACTGTGAAAAGGTCGAGAGGGCTGTCAAAGGGTTAGGATTTTCTTTACTGTTTGCTCATTTGTTTTTGGATGGTAAGCAGTGGATAAATGAAGCTTAATATCCAAAGCTTCACACAAAGCCTTCCAGAACCTGGAGGTGAACTGAACATCTTTAATAAAAGCAGAGGCAGTCTTAGAAGCAGAGGGCACGAAATACACCATCTTAAACAAGTGTCACGACAAAAGTAGTAGTAAATCCAGTTGCTGCTGGAGAGGTGGAAGGTCAAATAAATCCATTTTCAAGGTTATCGATTCTTTTATGTAAGGCTTCCAGTTCTGGCTCAGAAAGAGGATATACCTGACCAAAAAATAATCTCGGCTCTCAGGAACAGTTCTATGGGACAATCATAAGTTTAATGAGGGGGAAGAGAATCTGCATTTCTCTTGTTAAAGAAGTTCAGATATTCATGGTAAATGGCAAGTAGACCAGTCAATGCAAGAATTATGTACCATCAATCAGGGCATGCCAAGGATAACGGAACAAGGGGGACATTGTGACGTCTAAGCTTAGAAACTCCAGGTGTCCCAACAATGTATGGCAGGGAATGGGAAGAGCCATCTGCCAAAAAGAGGACGTCCATAATGTAAAGCACATTTAGAGTCCATAAAACAGCTGCAGGCTCCATAGTCTATGATTGCAGAAACAACAACAGTCTTTTTCAGGAAGCTGTAGGGAAACAGAAGGGGGAGGTGTGCTTCATTCATCCCAACAGGGTGCATCACATGAAGACAGGAGAAGGCTTACAAGGTTTCACAGGACCGATCTGTATGAAATGGGCAGCTTCTCCACAGCAGGAGCATATTTGTTGCTGGAGACATTCTGTTACATAGTTAGTCTGACTGAAAAAAGACAAAGGTCCATCCAGTTCAACCAAAAAAAAAGTTAGAATCCTATACCCACATTTGATCCAGAGGAAGGCAAAAAAATCCAACAAAGCATGATCCAATTTGCTCCTGCAGGGAAAAAATTCCTTCCTGATCCCCCGAGAGGCAATCGGATATTCCCTGCATCAACTATACCTATAAATGTTAGTATCCAGTTATATTCTGTGTATCTAGGAAAGAATACAGGACTTTTTTAAATAATCTACTGAGCTGGCCAGAACCAACTCTTGAGGGAGTCTGTTCCACATTTTCAAAGCTCTTACTGTGAAGAAACCTTTCAGTATTTGGAGATTAAATCTCTTTTCGTCCAGATGTAAGGAGTGCCCCCTTGTCCTCTGTGATGACCTCAGGGTGAATAATTCTACACCGAGTTCACTATATGAACCACTGATGTATTTATACACATTGATCATATCCCCCCTTAATCTCCTCTTCTCAAGAGAGAATAAATTCAGTTGCTTTAATCTTTCCTCATAGCTGATCTCCTCCATACCTCTTATCAGTTTGGTTGCCCTTCTCTGCACTTTCTCCAGTTCCCCAATATTTTTTTTGTGAATTGCTGCCCAAAACGGAACTACTGAACTGCATATTCCAGATGAGGTGTTACTAATGATTTGTACAGGAGTAAAATGATATCTCTCTCTGGACTCTATACCTCTTTTAATACAAGAGAGGATTTTGCTCGCTTTAAAAACCACAGCTTAGCATTACATGCCATTATTAAGCTTGTGATCTACCAGAACTCCCAGATCCTTCTCCACCATCGACTCCCCCAGTTGTACTCCCCCTAGTATGTGTGATGCATGCATATTCTTAGCCCCCCAAGTGCATCATCTTACATTTATCAACATTAAACCTCATTTGCCACATAGTTGCCCAATTAAACAGAACATTGAGGTCAGCTTGTAAATTGGAGACATCCTGTAAGGACGTTATTCCACTGCACAGCTTGGTGTCATCTGCAAAGACTGAAATGGGATTTTTAATCTCAGACCCTATATCGTTTAGAAATATATTAAAAAGTAAGGGTCCCAACACTGAACCTTGGGGTACACCACTGAAAACCCTAGACCATTCAGAGTATGAATCATTAACCACTACTCTCTGAATTCTGTCTTTTAGCCAGTTTTCTATCAATTTACATACTGATATTTCCAAGCCTGTAGACTTTTCCTTACATATTAGCCGTGTGTGGGGAACTGTGTGAAACTCTTTTGCAAAATCCAAGTATACCACGTTCACTGCCACCCCTCTGTCTAAGGTTTTGCTCACCTCCACATAAAAAGAAATCAGATTTGTTTGACAACTTCTGTCTTTCATGAATCCATGCTGTCTGTTGCTTAAAATATTTTTTTTAAGCAAGAACCCATCTATGTGGTCTTTTATTAAACTCCCTAGTATCTTCCCAACTATAGACGTTAAATTAACAGGTCTATAATCTATAAAGGAATACAAAGCAGCACATAATGAAAAACCATGCAAATATTTAAATAAAAATGACAACTGAATTGCACTTGCAAATTCTCACGCACTCACAATGTGCACATTAACAATTGCATGAGTTCTGAATCCCAATCTCTTAGTAGACCCAGCCAGCCACTACGACCACCCAGGCTTGATGGATCCCATTCAGGCACTACTTCCAAGTGTGCATATGTGTGTCAGAAAGCTCTGCTTTATGTGTTACATTCACCATAGGACTTCACCAGGCCATTCACGCAGTAGTGAAAGTCCACGGGTAAAAGCATTAGTTGTTGGTGAAAGGTCATGAGCTTAGTCCAAACTCCAGACAGTAATTCGTTTATTTACTAAAGCTGGAGAGTTCAAAATCAGGCTCACTTCTGCAAAGAAACCAATCAGCTTCTAACCTCAGCTTGTTTCATTTAGCTTCGGCAATAAAATCTGGAAGCTGATTGGTTCACACTGTGCGGGCTGGTTGCAGGTGCGCAAACTGATTCACACTGCTCTTACGAGATACGCAGGGCTGCCATTCATTCTGAATGGCACCCTTCCCCCGCATCTCTGCCAGCGGCGCATTTGCAGGTGTGGGAAACTGCAAGGAAATCGCATGGTCTAAAAGACTGCATTTTTAAAAAGGTTCATGCATTTTTTTTGTGTGCGGGAAGCAAGGGCACAGCAGCCCATTCAAATCCCTAAACAAACTCAGGGTTCACAGCCCGCTACAGTGTGAATATTAGCTTTCTGTGTCAGGCACTTTAGGCTCATGCAATCACGTAGATGTCCAGGGATTGCTATACTGTGGAGGCAGCCATGTAGTTGCTAGTGCTTGCCAAGAAAAAGTGCCCAGAGTGGGAACATAATGTGCACATGCTTAGTAGGAGCAGACTGTAGGCAAAACATGGCACCACATTTTAAATGGTCAGCAAAGGAGTGCCAGCACCCCAGGGCAGATTTAAAGTTTGTGACCCTGCACATACTGTGGCTGATGCACCACATGCGCCAGAGTGAGCGTCCATGCAGGATCCAGTGCTCATAGTAACATAACAGGCCAGGCTCATGTCTTCATCCAGGCAGGGTCTGGTTACAGTTCCCCAAAGGTGTGTTGCGGAGTTTACTGATCTGGAAGCTGTAGATTACAGGCTATGGTGTAAATAGGTGGATGAGATATAGGTTTAGTAATTATTGTGGAGTAGAGAACTGAGATTAGTGTTGCAGAATGGGGGTCTTTAGAGCATTTGTGTTCGAAGCAATATCAGTCAGTAGGTCAGTAGGCGCTCATGTTCAGAGGTTACATGCAAAAAAGTTTGTATCTAAAGATTTTTCTTTTTAGTACATATGTTTGATTTCCTCTTACAGGACCAGAAAAACCATTTGGGTCAGTAATTCGGTATAACCTAGTTCAGTCTAATTTTTTGGTACGGGGATCCTCTGGTGGGAGGGAGACGTTAATAGATTTGAATTATGTTTGTTTTCTAGAGATTTGCACGAAAAGGTCATGAGCTCAGAGGAGATTAGGAGTGGAAACGTGAGGATGATGTAAAAAGAGAACATCATCAACAAATAGGCTGAGTTTGTTGTGCTGTCCTGCAATTTCGATGCACCTCGTATTTGGGTTGCCTTGTATTGCCGAGCGAAGAGTTTGATTGCTAGAGAAAATAAAAGCAAGGAGAGAGGACAACCCTGTCAAGTCAAATGGATCCCCATCCATCTCTTTTTGGTGGATTCAATCAAATTGGATGTCCGCGGGTGTAAACGGACACATGTCCGTTTACACCCGCCACTCCATAGAGGAGAATAGAGGTTTTTATCGGGTCCGCCTGAAAAATAGGCAGGTGGACCCATTCGGAATGTCGATGTGAAAGGGGCTAATGCAAGTCAATAGGGCTGTGCTGCACCTGCCCTGCAACCACATGCAATGCACGCAACTGCAGCACGGTAGGCTGCTACACTGTAAGTGTAATTGAATTTGTTTAGTAAATAGCATTTAAACAGAGAGCATTAGTTCTTCCTTTTTTGTGTGTTTATATGCTACTATCGAATATAGTATAGTGGAAGAGTAGATTTGACCAGATGGTTTTTTGCATTCAATAACACGGTGGCTCCAGTGCTGTAGAATGATAGAATGATGCTGTTCTGATCAAGCTATCAACATTCTCAGACTAGGCATGTATACCAAGCAGCCAGCATCCTTAGTGGGTTCATTCACATGTACAACACTCCCGTTCTCCCAACGGGTTGTTCATCCTGCGCCACTCACAGGATGACGTCACAATCAACACCCTGCTTTGCATGTTACATTCGGGGTGTATTTCCTTACTGAGAGTTATGCTGTTCTGATCAGGCTATTTGTTTTTATTAACTGATCTACCAGAAAAGGTAAGCTTCCAGCTTTGCCCATATTTAGTGAAGATGGAGGATAACAAGGTGGTAGTTGTGATCGAGAAGAGTTCGTGAAACACATACAATTTTGATTGATGAACATTGCAGCACTTTATTTGTGTGATTTGTAATACAAACTTTTTCTTGGTGTGATAGAGTGTAAAAGGAGTAAAAAAATCACAACACAACATTGTATATAGAACTTTATTTGCATTGTATACCTTGATTTTTTTATTTGAGCAGAATTATTTGTAATTTATGTTTATGCATTTATAATTTATTTGAGTACAATCATTTGCAGTTTATGCATTCTTCGTTGCTTATTATTAACACTAATTTATTATAATTTTGGAGCGAGGCACTATAAGTTCTCTGCAATTGATCAAAAATTATGCCTAGTACACACTATGAGAAAATCGTTTGTTTGATTTTCCACAAAGGCATCATGATGTAACCGACAATAGTATTAACTTATATGAAAATTCTTGCCCGACAGAGGCAAACGTATCTACGTACTGGTGTAGTAGAAGAGGAATTGTAGGGTTGTTCTATGTTTCTGATCATGCACGGTCGATTGTATTCAATTATTTCTGTACGATTACTGTACACATTACACGAAAATTGAAAGTTCACGTACGATAAACATTTTTTAGCTTGCACCCTCGGTTTTTGTGGTCTAAAAAGTCAGAATCGGCTGTTCAAAACACTATGCTAACAATCAGATAATCAACCGTATGGACATTTTCGTGCGACTTTCTTACTGTATTTAGGGGCCATAAGTTTGTATGGAGACGTGGGGGACACATAGGTGAGCAGGCTAGCTCTAATTTACTGGATTTTTGAGTTGCTGCGCTGTGATACATATTTTATATTATTTCTAGGGTTATGCATAAACACTGCTATGTGCTTTAGTTAACTAAAAGAGGTGACTTTGCACATACAGTTGTGTTCAAAATAATAGCAGTGTGTTGAAAAAAGTGAATAAAGCTCCAAATCCTTCTAATAGCTTTTATTTCCATACACACAAATGCATTGGGAACACTACACATTCTATTCCAAATCAAAACATGAAGAAAAATAGATCAAATTCGTGTTGTTCCTCTAAAAAAATTGAAGAAAAGTGAATATTAGACTGTTCAAAAAAATAGCAGTGTTTGTATTCTTCTTTACAAACTCAAACATTCACTATATAAACTGAAAAATGTTTGAAGATTTTGCTTTCCTTTGAATCACTTCATTAATATTTAGTTGTATAACCACTGTTTCTGAGAACTGCTGTACATCTGTGTTGCATGGAGTCAACCAACTTCTGGCACCTGTGAACAGGTATTCCAGCCCAGGATGATTGGACTACATTCCACAGTTCTTCTCTATTTCTTGGTTTTGCCTCAGAAACTGCATTTTTGATGTCACCCCACAAGTTTTCTATTGGATTAAGATCCGGGGATTGGGCTGGCCACTCCATAACATCAATCTTGTTGGACTGGAACCAAGATGTTGCACGTTTACTGGTGTGTTTGGGGTCGTTGTCTTGTTGGAACACCCATTTCAAGGGCATTTCCTCTTCAGCATAAGGCAGCATGACCTCTTCAAGTATTCTGATGTATTCAAACTGATCCATGATCCCTGGTATGCGATAAATAGGCCCAACACCGTGGTATGAGAAACATCCCCATATCATAATGCTTGCGCAACCATGCTTCACTGTCTTCACAGTGTACTGTGGCTTGAATTCAGTGTTTGGGGGTCGTCTGACAAACTGTCTCCGGCCACTAGACCCAAAAAGAACAATCTTACTTTCATCAGTCCACAAAATGTTGCGCCATTTCTCTTTAGGCCAGTCAATGTGCTCTTTGGCAAATTGTAACCTCTGCAGCACGTCTTTTTTTCAACAGTGGGACTTTGCGGGGGCTTCTTGCAGATAGCTTGGCTTCACATAGGCGTCTTCTAATTGTAACAGTACTCACAGGTAACTTTAGACCTTCTTTGATCTTCCTGGAGCTGATTGTTGGCTGAGTCCTTGCCATTTTGGCTATTCTTCTATCCATTCGAATGGTAGTTTTTCGCTTTCTTCCACGTCTTTCAGGTTTGGTTGCCATTTTAAAGCATTTGCGATCATTTTAGCTGATCAGCCTACCATTTTCTGCACTTCTTTATATGTTTTCCCCTCTCCAATCAACTTTTTAATCAAGGTACGCTGTTCTTCTGAACAATGTCTGGAACGACCCATTTTCCTCAGAATTTCAGAGAGAAATGCACTGTAACCAGCATGTACAACATTTGCTGCCTTCCTTCCTTAAATAAGGGCAATAATTGCCACCTGTTTTTCAAAGAATGAATGACCTCACTAATAGAACTCCACACTGCTATTATTTTGAACATGCCCCTTTCAATTAGGGATTACACAGAATCAGCAGCATGCATGTCATGACTGTTGGGTCTGTTGGATTTCTATTACTCTACTACACCTGCTAGTAAATTATTTGCCATGTAGAAATATAATTTCTACCAAAAACAGTGATTGATCAGGTTAGTGATGTCTGACTGCTATTATTTTGAACACAACTGTACATCCACCTTCATCGCAAAACAATATAACTGTAAGGTTTTCAGTACTAGCAATGAAGCAGGTCAAGATAAGGGATGAGTTTAGGGTTCGCCAATATCATGGGTTTGCAGCAAGTCCTTGAAAATTGCAAACTTTTGTCCGAAAACTTTACAGGTTCACCTGCAGAAATAAGGAACAATTTACAACATATACTATAATTCAGTGCAAATAGGCTGGATATAATAGGGAAAATGAGCTGCGCTATGGGGCAAATATCCAGGAAGCTTAGAGACATTTTTTTTTCTTATGCTAAACAACCCCTGTGTGGGCAGAACACTGTATTAAGCTGGTCATAGATGGATAAAAATTTGACCAGTTTAGCAGGGGCCAGACGAATTTTGATCCATCTATGGCTGTTCCCGCTTGACAGAAGCCTATCCAACAATTGACTTCTGTCAAACAGGAATCTTGGAAAGTTTTCATTCGATCAGAATCTGCAGCACAATGAATTCTGACAGCAGAGGAGTCCCCGCTGTCAGTATACAAAATCACAGGAGAGGTTTCCTCCATCCTTCTCTCTTGTGTGGATGGGGGAATCCATTTGTGTTTTTGTGATCACCCTGCTGACTGACTGAAAAAAAGACAGATCTATGGGCAGCCTTAGTTCTACACTTGGATAAGTAGAAGAGGGCTATTAGAGCATCTATCTTTTTTCTAATGCATGTATGCTAAGGGAAGAAGAAGAGATTACAAGAGGTAGCATAGCAGCACCTTTAGTCATTATTTGGGTTTGAGCAGCAGCAGTGACAACAAGAGGAAAAGTGTCTGTTACTAAGTCAAAGCAAGTTAGGCAAATTAATATGCTTGGTGTTATGAGTGTAGTGAGCATATGCCAGCTAATCAGTGACATCCTCAGTATGTGGATGACACATCAGGCAGGCCATCTTAGACACGCGGTAGTCCAGAGGGTCCTCGGTCCTCAGGGTGTCAGTGTCAGCCATGGAATCCACATAATCACTGATCATCAGGTTCAAGGCACTGCCTTTGATTAGAACCTATGGCCAGGCCTAAGAGAGCTTTGAAAGTGATGTTGGCACTGCTTGCCAGGATGCACCTAATAAAGTGATGGTGAGCAGAGTGATACTGGCCACTTTTAGGCAATGCCAGCTGTGTCATTCATCATAACCTGTTCCTCCGACTACATATCCCACTACATACTGTATATCTAGGGGTTTACAATGGCTCAAAAGTCCTCAATGATGTCTGTATGTCTTCCTCTCCCTTCAATCCAGCCCCTCCGCCCCCTGATACCGCATCTGTCCCCCCTTGGCTCTAAGGGTGAGAACTCAGCGATCACATGATCACTGAGTTCTCACTTCCGCTCTGAGCAGAGAGTGGTGACTGCCAGTCACCACTCTCTGCTCTGCCCCCCCCCCCCCAGCGCTCACTGGAGCTCTAAGCTGGGGAGGGGGAGGGAGTGGCTGGCTCAGGTTCTCAGCAGATCTCCAGACTCAGGTTGGATACCGACTTTGAAGTTGGGTTCTTTCCCCAGCCTGGACAGGCTGAGCTGTCCACTGAAAACGGGTCACAGGAGTGCAGAACGAACTGCACTCCTGTGATCCACAGAAGTACATCCAAAAGAGCTTTGGCTGTACTTCTCCTCCACCCTACCCACCCCAACCCCCATGTTGTCCATTGGTCAGCAGCTGGTGGCCATGAGAGAACAGCATCAAGTCCCCTTGTTCCTGAAATCCCACCTGCTTCTCAGCCTCCTATGCCCTGTCTATAAGCAAGCTCCAAGGAGATAGAATATAAGGTCTCTTTCCACTAGGTGGTATTGGGGAGTTGCATCTCCAGTAGCCTAGTTAAACTTGTGTTCAGACACTGGGCATAGGAGTGGCTAGAAAAGAGAATTCTAGTCACTGGGGAAGAGAAGCCTGATGGCTCCTATTCCTCTTGTATTGAACTGTATTGTTGCTGTATTTTCTCCCGTTATATTGTAAAGCGCTGAGCAAACTGTTGGCGCTATATAAATCCTGTATAATAATAATGGATGAAGGTTGCTACTGGAAATAGTGGGGTGGGTGCTGGTAAGGGCCATATACTTTACCAGAAAAAAAGCTTGGGAGCCTTACAGTTGAAAAATGTTGACAGTAGAATATTGATCAAGGCACATGTAGCAAGCAATATAAATTATTGTGTGTCCTAAAGATAGACTGTGCCCCACCAATAAAACAGACACACAAGCTGGGGAATTAAATAAAGCACTATCACCAGTTTTCTGGTGCTATGGCCTTTTAAAATGGCCTGTGCCCGCTTCAAAAACACCTACCTAACTTTACTGACACGTGCAGTAGATTCAGGTAGTTTTTAATGCACCAAATTCAAAAATAACTATCTCCAGTTCATAGATGACTAAACTGGAGGTAATTAAGACATACTCTAACGTGGTGTACAGAGAAAGGCAGAGTGCCTGTCCCTGTATGCAGTGTACCAAAGAAGCACATTTGCTACTGCTATCCTGTTACTGGTTGTTAAAGATGCTGACGCTTCACAGCTGACAGCTTCCTAGCAACCAATAACACTGCAGTGGCCAGATCCTAGTGGGTAGCTGGTCCCCATCAGGTTTGCTCTCATCTTGTAACTGACAACAGGCAGTGGGCAGATTCTATAGCCAATAGCAGGCTGTCTGTTGGCTAAGGATCCACCCACTGCCTGCTCCCAATCACAGTGGGAGTGGGCCTGATGGAGAACCAGTGTATGTAAAATCCCATCAGGCTCTGTCCACCCGGGTACAAAACTTCCAGTTGCTGCGCTGTATGACAGGTGTGGTGATGCGGCGAAAGTGCAGTTGCATTGAGGGTGGAGTGTCTGTATAGACACTCCGGCCTCAATGCACCTCCACCCTCAGTGCATGCCTCAGATTCATGTACATGTCTATAACATATACATGAATATGACCCTGCACAAATTTGTGTATTGCCCCCTTTAGCATCAATGACAGCGTGCAGTCTTTTGCAATAGTTGTCTATGAGGCCCCGAATTCTTGCAGGTGGTATAACTGCCCGTTCATCTTGGCAAAATGCCTCCAGGCAAAATCTTTGGTCATCTTGCATAAACCACATGTTTATGCAAGATGACCATTGAGAGTGGCTCAATGGTATTAAGGTCAGAAGACTGTGATAGCTACTCCAAAACTTTCACCGCTTTCTTTATAACCACTGGAGGGTTAACTTGGCCTCGTGCTTAGGGTCATTGTCCTGCTGGAAAGTCCAAGAGTGTCCCATGCTCAGCTTTCTTGCAGAAGAATGCAGATTGTCTGCCAGTATTTTCTGATAATATGCTGCATTCATCTTGCTATTTTCACAAGATTACCTTTAGAATTTACACACCCCTAAAACATCCGTGAGCCTTCACCATGCTTCACAGTGGGGATGGTATTCATGTTGCTATAGGACTTGTTGACCCCTCTCCAAAAATAGTTCTTATGATTGTGACCATAAAGCTCTATTTTGGTCTTGTCACTCCAGATTAGAGTGTGCTGTGAGGAGTCTCAAGGTGTTGTCAGACATATTGTAACCAGGCTTTTTTGTGGCATTGACACAGTAAAGGCTTTTTTTCTGGAAACTCGATCATGCAGCTATCGTCGTATTGTGTTTCTTGAGACAACCACATCATCTTTTTTTCCAGAGCAGCCTGTATTTCTCCTGAGGTTACCAGTGTGTTTTTCTTTGTATCCCAAACAATTTTTCAGACAGTTATGGCTGCAGTCTTTCTTGGTCCACCTGACCTTGGCTTGGCATCAAGAGATCCCAGAAATTTGCACTTCTTAATAAGTGATTTAGCAGTACTTTCTGGCATATTCAAGGCTCTGGATATCTTTTTATATCCTTTTCCATCTTTATAATGTTCCATTACCTTCTTATGCGGGTATTTTGACTGTTCCTTTCTGCTACCCATGACATAGTATCAAGCCTGCTCAGTGTATCCATGTGAGAGCTAACACACTATTTATACAGAGACACAAATTGCAATTTAAAAAGCCACACATGTGGGAAATTAACCTTCAATCACCATTTTAACCCGTGTGTCTCACTTTGTGTGTCTGTACCAAGGCCAAACATTCCAGGGTATGTAAACTTTTGATCATGGCCATTTGAGTGATTTCTTTTATCATTATGATTTAAAAAGGAGGCGAACAACTATGTGATAATAAATTACTTCATATGATCTCTATCCTTAAATAAAAGACAGTTTTATGGTATGATTAATCACATTTTCAATATCAATGCCAAAATTTCATGATTTCTGCCATGGTATAGAAACTTTTCAACACAACTGTATATACATACATGTAGTGGGATTGCAGTGTGAATATTTTTTGTAGTCTTAAAGACAAAGTTTACCAAGTACCAATCATATGGGTATGTTTATCTTTCCTTAATTGTCCATATACTGAACCTTGACAAATTAAACGTATCTGTTAATGCTTTCAAATTAAACATATGTTTGTGCAAAAGTATGTCAATAGATCCATAAACTATTAAATAATTACCTAATAGGGTTAACTGTGCAATACTGAGAAACTCTGCTTTAAAATAATTGAGTCCCATGAGTTTCCCTACTTTCTGGAACCAAACACATGATGAATTACAGATGAAACCATTTAACATTTACATATGCTTTAATATTCAAATGATGCACATAAATACTATACTTTAGAAACTATGAATTCACTATACTCAAAATAGAATATTAAAAAAATAAATAAAAAACAATCAAATACAAAATGTCTAAGCTAGGCATTTACAGAATCTCAGAAACTCTTTTTCCTCTCAGCACTATCCTTTTGAGATTGGAACGGCATCTCTGGCCAAGCTGAACATGTCTGTTGCTTGCTGGTCCATCTCCATGACGACAAATGCGAGGCTCTCTGGAAAAAATGGGCCAGAGAAGAAAAGGATTAGCCTGTGGGGGCGATGCAGAGAGTTCAAATGAAGAAGAATTCAAGCACACACACACATACTTGGAACAGGGGGAAACTGAATATGGAAAAAGAATAGAAAGAAAGAGGTATGAGAGTGAAGTAGGGCAATAATTAAACAGCAAAAGTGCAGGTAGCAAAAGAAAGGATTTTAAAGAGTCCTCATTACCAACTTAACAATTTGTGGGTATAAGTACAGAAAAAAAGTATTTTAACCGCTTAGTTGCCGTATTTTTATTTTCCATAAACATTTCTATTCACTTGCAATGTGCTTTTGAACTTGAAAATTTAAGTACTCCAGGTGGGGTCAGTTCCCTAACAAAGCCCCTTCATTCTATGCTCCAAGTCCTCTCCTTTCCCTGGCTCTGCCCCCTCACCTCCTTATATAAACTTTTACGTGTATCTGTAAAACATTGGTCAGTACTTTTTGGGACTTGTTTAAACTAATCATGTATTGGTATTTGTAATATTACTGTATGAAATATATTATCGTAATTATTACGCATCGGCTTCATATTATATTATACTATTTTAATATTCAATATTTTTCCTTTATGTAATGAGATCTGTATTTATTTACAAATAAATATCTATGTGTACTATGTATGTAGTAGCGTTGCTCCTAAAGTCCCAAAAAGGACCGACCAAAGTCTTTATGGATATGCGTTTGCAGAGATAGAGGCGCATCACTGGATGCACCTGACCACATTTTATTTCTTTGTTGTAAACTTTTATATTGCTGTGGGGAAAAGGAATGATGGACAATACTTTAGAATGTGAGTCTGCTAGGGCTTCTGACATTACATCCAAGATGGCAGCGACCAGCAGCAGTCTCAGGGCTTTTGGAAGTCTACACAATGGAGGCTTTTACAGGTAAATAACACACATAAAATACATTAGGTTCACTTATAGACCTCAGCATAGGCATGTCTGAGGCCATATAAAGTACATTTTGGGCATATTTCCATGCCAAAAATACACAACTGCCTCATACAGCTGACTATACTGTAGTAATGAATAGCTGTATTTGGCTCTACATTGGTCTACACCACTACTTGCATAAATCTGCACATGCATACAGCCGTACAACCCTGGACAGATGGGTTTGTGAATGGCTGGGTTCACACAAATAGTGGTACAACCCAGTGTACTGCCACATACAGCCATTCATCACTGTGATCAGCATTATACAGCAGCTATGTATCCTCGGCGCGGAAATACTCCAGAGATTTACATTATGCAGCCACATGTGCATGAGGCCATAATCTTATGAAAAGATTGTTGTTGAAATAAATGTATCCTATCATCAAAAAATTGAATTGCTAAAACCAGAAAACAAGGAAAGAAATAAACTCAATGAAATTTGGGTATATAAAGATAAATTTGAATTCTGAGAACATTATATTAACAATAATGCTTTGTCTCGACAGATTACTTCAACAGCTGGAGGAACTAATGATGCTTTTCAAGATACAGAAAGAAAGAGACCATTGGACTGTAAGAAGGCATTTGCTGACAAAGAGCACTGCTGATCAGCTGTTCTGGATTTGCCCATTGCTCCATTTTAAGTAATCTAGGTCTCTGTTCACTTGATTTATGTGGAAGATTATTTTTAACAATCCTTTTGGCTGCAGAATGAGACTTCTCGTGGTGGAATTAATCTTAATTTGGGCATATTCAGCTCAAGGAGGAATACCAGCTGTGCCATGGAAGGTGCAGTGTCCGTCACAGTGTGTGTGCCAGATACGTCCTTGGTACACTCCAAGATCAGCCTACAGGGAGGCCAATACTGTAGACTGTAATGATCTTTTTGTTTCATCTGTTCCAAGTTCCCTGCCAGCTGGAACACATACACTTCTTCTGCAGAGCAACAATATTGCACACTTGGAGCTGCAAGAGTTGGGTTATCTGGAAAACCTGACGGAGCTAGACTTGTCTCAAAACAGCTTCTCCCACATCAGAGACTTTAAAGCCAGAGACCTACCAAATCTTGTAAGCCTTCACCTCGAAGAAAATCAGCTGGAAAGTCTACCTGACAATAGTTTTTTTGGACTTGAGAGTCTGGAAGAATTGTACCTGAACCATAACCAGTTGTCTGTGATACATCCTCAAGCTTTTTTAGGACTGCGACGTCTATTGCGCCTGCATTTAAACTCCAATTTATTGACAAGTTTAGACAGTCAGTGGTTTAAAGAATTGCCAGCTCTAGAGGTATTGATGGTTGGTGGCAATATGGTGAGCTCTATTCTGGATATGAATTTTAAGCCACTGTCCAACTTAAGAAGCCTTGTTTTGGCAGGCATGGGTCTTAAGGACATATCTGACTTTGCCCTAGAAGGTTTGCAAAAGTTAGAAAGTCTCTCTTTCTATGACAACAAACTTATAGGTGTGCCCAAGGAAGCCCTGCAAAGGGTGCCCAATTTGAAGTTTCTGGATCTCAATAAGAACCCATTGAGCAGAATTAAACAAAAAGATTTTGAAAATATGGCTCAGCTAAAAGAACTGGGTTTAAACAGCATGGAAGAATTAGTATCTATTGATGAAATGGCTCTAGTAAATCTGCCAGAACTGACCAAACTGGAAGTCACCAACAATCCTAAACTGTCTTTTATTCATCCTCGAGCCTTCCAGAAACTTCCCCGCATGGAAACATTAATGCTTAATAATAATGCTCTGAGTTCTTTGCACAGAGAGACTGTTGAATCATTACCAAACTTGCAGGAGATTGCTATGCATGGCAATCCACTGAGATGTGATTGCGTTATTCGTTGGGTGAATGCAACAGCACCCCATGTTCGTTTTATGGAGCCTCAATCAACATTATGTGCTGAACCCCCAGAGTTAAGGCGCACACAATTACGATTAGTCCCTTTTCGTGAGATGAGTGACCATTGTCTGCCCCTAATTCCTGTACCAAGTTTTTCCCCACGCGTACGTGCATCTAGTGGTCAGAGCATCACATTACATTGCCGAGCCCTTGCTGAACCAGAACCACAAATATACTGGGTCACACCCTCTGGGGAAAGGCTTACAGTGTCTGCAGACTGGGGTGGCTACAAAGTACAAGAAGAGGGAACACTTGAAATACAGGTAGTGTCATCAGCGCATGCAGGTGTATATACATGCGTAGCTCAAAATTTGGTGGGAACAGATTACAAGAGCGTATATCTTATGGTCAACCAGATATCCCCAACTAGAGATGACCCAGTGCAGCTGCAAGTGGGAGAAGTGGGTGAGCGTCATTTATTACTCTCCTGGATTCCACCTCTCAATGCACTCGGATGTAGCCTTCGCTGGAGTTGCTTAACACCTGGTGCCAGCGTGGAGCGGGCAAGACTCCCTGTAGGTTTAAACTCATACAATGTCACAAGACTACTTCCAGGAGAGGAATGCAGAGTGTGTCTTCGAGTTTCCATTCTTGGAGGCAGAGTGAGAACAGCTTGTGCTAGTGCTAGAACGAGGGACACTGGCACAGGTTATAAGCACAGAGGGCAAAAAGCTCTCACTGCACTAGCCTTCTGCTTACTTCTGGCTGTGATTGGATTACTTGCACGCTATCGTCCTGGTAGTAGGACAGATCCTACATCAACATGGTCTCTCACTGGAAGAGTTATTTACCCACCCATCATACATCAGTGGGACAAAGACAAAAAAGAAGAATGTATCTCAGGCATCAATGTGCCAGCAACCCCTCTGTGGTAATACATTTCATTAGAGTTATCTCTGACACTTTCCCAGAGAACAAACTTGGAGAGTAGTGCCTTGGAAGGAAAGTCAAAAATTGCCCAGGAATGGATGTCAGGCAGACAGATAATGGGGCAAAATCATCATGGGGGTAGAGAACTGTACAGAAACAAGCAGAAAGGCAAATACAAATAACATTTTAGATACCAGGAAACCTACAAACCTAACGAGAACTTATAAATGTGTAGTTACACATATAAAGAACAACGACCCTGCTGTACACCGACAAAGAAATCAAATTGAAAATGCATGAAAGACAACTTTCTCAATGCAGACACACATTTAACAAAAACACCATGCATTTTGTAAAGCTACTGTCATTATAAGTGATATAATTATACGAGAGGTGTATATGCTACAGAATGCTGTGAATCCGTTGCTGTGCAGTGTTTTCTTGGACTCCAAATGCCTTGGGACTACAAATGCAAAAGGTTATCTCCCTATTAGTTTGGTGATTAAAATAGGAGTAATGCAGAAATATTAAGTACAGCTCAGAATAGGCCTGCTCTATCAACTAATGGGAAAAAAACATTGCAGAAACACTACTTAGATGCAAGCCAACATGGTTCTCCACATCAGTTTCAAGGTAGGGGAAGTAGGGGAAGGTGTGGATGCTCCAAGTATTTGGATTGTATGAAGCTCAAACAAACTTGAACCTTGCAGAAGCAGGCAGCAAGATTCATCTTTAAATTTGTTCCCAACAAATATGTACAAGTGTGGTTGTTATAATAAAGCTGTAAACAGCAGTGCTGTCTGTGGTTCTATTAGAGATGGTAACAAAGCACCACATGTTGTCATAAGGAGTCCTAGACAAGGTAAAGAATATATGAAAAAGCTATTTTGTAGCTGATTGTCAATAAAAGCAACTGTAATCATTTCACTAGAGCTACCATTCATATTCTAAATATAATTTTCTAGGGCAGGTTTGAATCGCATTGTTGGCTGTGGGTAAATATTAGTTCTTGGCATCAAAACTTTATTCAACAACATTCATTGTGATTTGCGTCAAACATAACACAACATATTAAGGCATAATGAAGAAGCACCATGACTACCACTGTTACTTCTGCACAGCGCACCTCCACACCACTGGAAACACACTCCTTTTACATGTAGTCTATTTTAGATGATAAAAGTACAGCTAACATGATACAACTAACCTCAAATTATATAACAAAAAATAGATGAAACTAAATTCTGATGCACACTCAGCATCAGAATGATGTGGTCTATGAAAACTTTGACATGTCGCATAGGTTTATTATCGGCTTATAAACCTTTACAAAATGCACTCAGAAAAATATAAAGACTGCCATCACTGACCTCTTTCTTAAAAAGCTATTCGCCTAGCAACTATCCAACTTTGGAGACCTTAAAGCCTTTCAGAATAGAAAAATGTGAGCTGCTACTTCAAACTTCTTTGGAAGGTGCAAGATCAGGAACTAGTATCCTTATCCTTTGTTTACTACTTAATTGGTACAAATATTTAGTTCTAGAGGTCTGGCTTTACTAGCAGCATACTTTTTCCAGATGAGAAACTCAAAAATTGCAGCTTAAAAAAATGTCAGCACTGGCAACACCCATATTTCTAAACTCACATGTCCCCTTTAAAGATTTAATAACATCATAACAGTGGTCATTGTGGATTACGCCAAGAAACTACTACACAGGGTTAAACAATATGTCAATCCAAAATTTCAAAATTCCTGATATGTGCCTGCTGGACCATGTACTTGTATGTAGAACTATGTACAAGTCTTTACACAACAAAACGTCTTCTTGGAGAGCTCTCCAGCCTCACCTGGTGTACCACCCCAGACCCCAGATAACCCTCCTCTTTCCAGCTGTCTGAAGGAATCCCTGGGCAAGGGGATTCAGTACCTCTCACTTTAAGATGGACAGTCCCGGATAGGGAGCTAATCAGGTTCTCCATCAGAGTGCTCCTCTCCCCTTTAACTGGTCCAGGGGATGTAGGATTACTCACTCAGCCCTGTTCCTATGGGATGGTGGGTTGGTAGCTACTTTCAGGCTTTCCACTTGGCTGGCTCCTTCTCTGCTGCACAGGTGTTCCACACTCTGGGGGCTGATGAGGTCTGAGCTTTCCTCCTTTCCAGCATCACAGCCTGGAGGTGAGCCCCTTTACAACTGGGCCCCCTCCCAGGCTCCCGCACCTCAGCCTTCTCACTCCATCTTCCACCCAAACTCTCCTGCTGCTGTGCAGGCGCAAACACATTTAAAGGCTGCTCTGGCCCCATGCCAAGCTTTCTGCTTGGGGATTGGCCAGGGTCCCCTAAGTGTGCAGGCCAGCCCCTCCTCACCCCTGCCCACTGCTTCTAGAATCTTTCTCCAAGACTCTAGAGCAGGGGGAGGTATCATGGAACTGAACTGCAGAGTTACTCAGCCCTGACCTAAAATAACCCCTTCCTAGTTTAAGAAAAACCCCTGAGCTACCTCCCCCTAGCTATCTAGGAGGGTGTTACATGTATGAAAAAGTATCCTGTTCCTTTTGTGTTGCTTCCTTTGTGTGAAATCCCTGGGATTCATGCAAGTCCCTATGCTTTCCTATTAAACATTGACCACACTAGGCATGAAAGCACAATGTGGTCAGTTTTCTAGCTGTTCTGAGAATTCAGCCGGTTATCCAATGATTAGACTTGTGCTGACACCCCCCCCCCCCCACATACACACACACACCTGCACAGCCATTCACTAGTAAGATCAGTGTCCTGCTGTTTCTCCTCCCTAGCTCTCTAAGATCCTTATGCAGCTAAGAACAGAGGTTATGTGATCACTTATAAATTAAGGGGAAAAAAAAAGGTATTTATAATGTTTTTACACAAATG
This sequence comes from Staurois parvus, assembly GCF_062004578.1. NCBI lineage: Eukaryota > Metazoa > Chordata > Amphibia > Anura > Ranidae > Staurois > Staurois parvus. The sequence continues at coordinate 632,594 of NW_028318057.1, forward strand.
TGTACACAATTTATAACGTGTACTCAAATTTTTTACCTTCCATTTCTATTTTAAACTGAATGGGTTATTTTACAGGGTGAGGGTTCACATATACATTAGGTGATATGTAACAAATTTAAAGAGCACTTGTGCCCAGACCGTGGATTATAGGCTCGTACCTTCAGATGATTGGACACTGGCAAAGCTATTGAGGACATGTCTCCTGGGTGCCTCCCCTCCAACCCTGCCCTACTCCATAAGTCCTCAGTTTATTGTTAATGCCCTAAGTTTACAGGCCTCTTCTTCCTTAGAGAGAAATCACTTTAAGCTTAACTAGTTTAATATATTATATTAGGATTCTTCAAATAACTCATCACTGTCTTCTAATACAATAGAAGCAGTACATCCAGGGTGCTGCAATCTCAGTAAAACCTTAGGAACTGTACCTGGACCCTGTGCTATGGGGATGCCCTGTAGCTTTATTCGGGCACTGTATCCTGCTGTATTTTGCACAGTTGCTCACTTCAGCACTCTGTGCAATGCGTGTAATGCTATACAGGTCCAGGGCCGTGGTCCATTCCTATGGAACCCGGACCCTGAAGACCTCTTCAGGAGTATGCCCAAAGTGATGGGCAAAGCCTAGACCCTATATGAACCAAGGTCATGGACAGGTAAGACAGGGTCACCCTATTTCTTTGAACATTGCTGTAAAAACGAGGTCACTTTACAATGCAAACCTTTCAAACTTGGTGCTAAAACTCAACCACTCTAGCTTAGTTCCAGATGGATGACCAGGTGCTACACCACAGGCCACACACTTTACTGTCCCTTCTGCCTAGAGCCCTTATAAGGTACTCAGGTGCTTTCTCCCACCCTTTTGCCATGAGGACTTTGCTACAAGATGATCAGCACCTGGGTTGCTGTGTATTCCTTCTGGAATGCTTACCCTATATTCTGTACCCTACCCCATCCCTTATGGGATTTACCCTCACTTGAAGCTTTGGTGGAAATCAGATGAAAGGAAGCCTGGATAAACCTGGATAAATAAACTTTTGCTCTGACAAGGGCTCACACAACACTCAACCTCAGAGTGAGAATGCTTTTCTTTCACTGGAACAGGACTTGATTTAACACTCATCTTTGTATCCAACTCTAGTTCTGTTTCAGACACACAATATGCAGCCTACCTGACAAAGAAATATATTTCTGCAACTATGTCACAATTCCTAGGGCAGCTAATAGCTTTATTACAGCCATCTCTGTCCAGGGCTCCAAAACACCAGGCCCCTTCCCCAGCTTCATTGTCTCAATTCCAATATGCCCGACCTGGAAGAGGTGGTCATAGACGGAAATCATGAGGACCTAGAGGTGATGTTAGAGGAATGCTATGGAAGATTTCTCACTCTTAAACTCCTATACACCTGAAATTACAGCTTCAGGCAATATTCTTGCTAATGTTGATATGCTCACTTCTGTGGTGTGGAAAAGTCTCAGGATTGTCACACTTAAATCTCCTCTGTCTTGCCATTCCCCTTTGGGTAAACAGAGGCCTGCTAAATCTAAAACAATATTTCATCTTCATGAGCAAATAGAATGAGCAATTTATGAAAATTGGGTTTATCCAGAAAAAAATTTAACTCCTCTGAAAATCCTTGCCGAACTCTACCCTTTTCAAAAGGAGTTCTAGTAGTTTTAAACCAAACAACTCGCTGTGCCAATTGAAGATATTCCTTCATTCAAAGATCTGCCCTAGAACAAGTAAAGACACAAATTTCCAGAATGGCTCTAATCTCCATTCACAGGTGCAGAAACTTGTGGCTCAAAGCAACTGCTGAAGCTGCCTCTAAAAGATACCTCAAGCATATGCCCTTTTGAAGGAGGACTTTTTTTGGCAAGGCCAAAGATATAACAGGGAGGAAGATTCTTCTTTCAAAGTAGAAAATTAAAAAAAAACCCTCTCTCAGGAGCCTCTATCTACTTCAAAACACACAGTACCGCATTGCTCTATACAGGTTTTAACTTAAAAACAAAACCTAGGTTCAGCCCCTCCTTTTGGCATAAGATTTGGCCCACAAAGCCCACTAAGTCTTCTGAAAAACCCTCTTGCAACTTAAGGAGCCCCATCACTCCTGGGAGTTGAGGGAAACCTTGTCCCAGGGAGTAGTTGTGCCAATACCCCCATGAGAAAGGTTTGAAAGATTCTGTTCAAACGTGTTCATGGTACCAAAGCCCAGAGGGGTTTTTCATATTCTGGACCTAAAATTTCTCAACAAATACCTTAAAATTCCAAAATTTTGCATGGAATCTGCAAGGTCATTTATAGCCTCTCTGAGAAAATGGGAACAATTCGCATTCATACACATCCAAAATGCCTTTCTGTATATTCCCATTTATCAACCTCATCAGCATTTTTTTACACTTTGCGGTAGGAGACAATCACTTCCAGTTTTCCACACAGCCCTTTGGCCTATTGTCTACTACCAAAGTATTCACAAAGGTCCTAGCATCATTTCTTGCTCTTCTAGGAACTCAGGGCATCCACGTCACAGGTTATCTTAACAACCTTCTCCTGAAGGACTCACACTCACTACAAAAATCTGCTCTACAGCACATTCCAATCAAAGGTTTTCCTTCCAGAGAAAAAACTGCTTTGTACTAATAAGGAGGTGGAGACTCAGCTCTTTGAGCAGATAAAAGGGGCTGCAAGAGCTGGGATAGTGATGATAATGGGTGGTTTTAGTTACCCTGAAATTGACTGGAGTAATGGCACTGCCTAAAGGATAGACATTTTAAACCTATTACAAGACAATTACTGTATATGGTACAGTTGATAGAATCCCCAAGAGGAAATTATGTTTTGCTGGACCTTGTAATCTCAAACCATGCAGAGCTTATTACTAATATTCATATAAAAGAACATCTAGGTAGCAGTAGTAGTGTCACTACTGGGGGGCAAGGGGTTGCAATTGCACCGCTTAGGTTATTCCTTGCCCTCCATGTGCACCCTCCCCTGCTAAATTAGGTCAGTGGCAGAACTACCAGGGTCGCAGTGAGTGAGCCCTGACAAATGGAATGGAGCCTCATTGACATCATAGGCAGTATCTGGGCCCCTCCTGCATGCCTAGGCACCTGTGCACCCAGTGGTGTCGCTATGGGGGTGCAGACCGCACCCGGGTGACACCTTGCAGAGCGGCGACACCCAGGGTAGTCTATAACGTGAGGCAAAAGGGTGCATGGAGACCCCAGAATTCAGAGGAGGAAGATGTAACTTTCTCCTCCAGAGCTGCTCCACCTCTAGGTGCTGTACTTCCTGGCTCCGGGATTCCTGCTTACAACGGAACAGGCCAGGAGTCTAAAGGGATCTGCCATCTGGACCTGGACACTGCTGCTGAGCTGACTGGCCGGACGTTTAAAGGGAATCGTGTGCTGTCTGGACCAGGATACTGATGCTAATGTGAGTGAGCGTCCCGGGGGGAAATGTGAGCAGAGGAGTCCAGCTCTGGCAGCTGCACACAGAGGAGTGGAGAGGGGACGGGGATCACACAGGTGTACGCTAGAGGGAGGAAGGACAGGCTTCCCGACAGCAACATCACCACACCATCCACAATACTTATACTATGTCTGCAGTCTCTGACCATCTCCTGTAGTGTTTCTGCAGTCTCTGATCCTCTCCTGTAATATGTCTGCAGTCTCTGATTATCTCCTATAATATGTCTGCAGTGTCTGATCATCTCCTTTAGTATGTCTGCAGTCTATGACCACCTCCTGTAGTATTTCTACAGTCTCTGACCATCTCCTGTAGTATTTCTGCAGTCTCTGATCCCCTCCTGTACTATGTAGTCTCTGATCCTCTCCTGTACTATGTCTGTAGTCTCTGATCCTCTCCTGAAGTGTTTTTGCAGTCTCCGACCATCTCCTGTGGTATGTCTGCAGTCTCTGATCATCTCCTGTAGTACGCTGGGTATAGAATTACCCCCTTTAAAATAGTCACATTTTGTTGCTGAAATAAAGACAGACACAGTTTTTGTTTTATCCAGCTGTATTTACTCAATGCAACTTATAACATCCAAGTGAAAGATACAGTCATGGCCGAAATTGTTGGCACCCTTGATATTTTTCCTGAAAATCAAGTATTTCACACAAAAAAGGTATTGCATTAACACATGTTTTGCTATACACATGTTTATTCCCTTTGTATGTATTGGAACAAATATAAAACAGAGGCAGAAAAGCAAATATGACATAATGTCACACAAAACCCCAAAAATGGGCTGGACAAAAGTATTGGCACCCTTAACTTAATATTTGGTTGCACACCCTTTGGAAAACATAACTGAAATCAGTCGCTTCCTATAACCATCAATAAGCTTCTGACACCTCTCACCCGGAATTTTGGACCACTCTTCCTTTGCAAACAGCTCCAGGTCTCTCTTATTGGAAGGACACCTTTTCCCAACAGCAATTTTAAGATCTCTCCACAGGTGTTCAATGGGATTTAGATCTGGGCTCATTGCTGGCCACTTCAGAACTCTCCAGCGCTTCTTTGCCATCCATTTCTGAGTGCTTTTTGACGTATGTTTGGGGTCATTGTCCTGCTGGAAGACCCAGGATCTTGGACGCAAACCCAGCTTTCTGACACTGGGCCCTACAGTGCGACCCAAAATCCTTTGGTAATCCTCAGATTTCATGATGCCTTGCACACAGTCAAGGCACCCAGTGCCAGAGGCAGCAAAACAACCCCAAAACATCATTGAACCTCCACCATATTTTACCGTAGGTACTGTGTTTTGTTCTTTGTAGGCCTCATTCCGTTTTCGGTAAACAGTAGAATGATGTGCTTTACCGAAAAGCTCTATCTTGGTCTCATCTGTCCACAAGACGTTTTCCCAGAAGGCTTTTGGCTTACTCAAGTACATTTTGGCAAACTGTAGTCTTGCTTTTTTATGTCTCTGTGTCAGCAGTGGGGTCCTCCTGGGTCTCCTGCCATAGCGTTTCATTTCATTTAAATGTCGACGGATAGTTCGCGCTGACACTGATGCTCCCTGAGCCTGCAGGACAGCTTGAATGTCTTTGGAACATGTTTGGGGCTGCTTATCCACCATCCGGACTATTCTGCGTTGCAATCTTTCATCAATTTTCCTCATCCGTCCACGACCAGGGAGATTAGCTACAGTGCCATGGGTTGCAAACTTCTTGATAATGTTGCGCACTGTGGACAAAGGCAAATCTAGTTCTCTGGAGATGGACTTGTAACCTTGAGATTGTTGATATTTTGCCACAATTTTGGTTCTCAGGTCCTCAGACAGTTCTCGTCTCCTCTTTCTGTTGTCCATGCTTAGTGTGGCACAGACAGACACACAATGCAAAGGTTAAGTGAACGTCTCTCCTTTTTATCTGCTTTCAGGTGTGATTTCTATATTGCCCACACCTGTTACTTGCCCCAGGTGAGTTTACAGGAGCATCACATGCTTGTAACATTCTTATTTATCCGCAGTTGTGAAAGGGTGCCAATACTTTTGTCCAGCCCATTTTTGGAGGTTTGTGTGACATTATGTCGAATTTGCTTTCTTTCCTCCCTTTTTTTGTTTTGTCCCAATACACACAAAGGGAATAAACATGTGTATAGCAAAACATGTGTTAATGCAATACGTTTCGTGAGAAATACATGATTTCCTGGAGAAATATCAAGGGTGCCAACAATTTCGGCCATGACTGTATAACACCAACATGAAACACGTCACAAAAAAATATAAAAATTTCAAAAACAGAATCACTGAGTTGGAAAAAGGAGCACCTCCCCCCCCTCCTAAAAATTACTTGTAAACTAAATCAGGTGTAGCTAATCACCTTCTCAATGGCACAGAAAGCCATTTGACTTTTAAGGGTGATCAGATGTGGCCAGTTTGATTAGCTTAACATGAAAAGAGCTTTCCAGGAGCATTTCAGTCCCTGGTAGTGCAACTCAAGAAAAAAACTATGGGTGGCAAGGCGCTATCAAAAGATCTTCAGGATAAAGCTGAGGACAGGCACAAGTCAGGAGATGGATACAAAAACAATTCAAAGGCTTTATCAATGCCTAGAAGCACAGTGAAGTCTATTATTAAGAAGTGGAAGGTATTTGGTACAACACCGACCCTCCCTGGATCAGGACATTGCTCCAAACTGGATGAAAGAGCCAGGAGGAAACTAGTCAGAGAGGCTACCTAGAGGCTTACAGCATCTCTGAAGTAGTTGCAGGAATTTATGACAAAGAGTGGTCAAAGTGTGCATGTGACAACAATATCACAAATTCTCCACATATGTGGCTTTTATGGGAGGGTTGCAAGAAAAAAAGGCACTCCTTAAGAAAGGCCATATGCAGTCATGACTGAGCTTTGCCAAAACGCACCGTGAAGATTCTGAAGCCACATGGAAAAAGGTGTTATGGTCAGTTGAAACTAAAATCGAATTATTTGGCCTCAGCACTATACAATATGTCTGGTGGAAATCCACTACAGCTCACCATCCAAATAACACCATTCCTACAGTAAAGCATGGAGGTGGTAATATTCTGTTATGGGGGTGTTTCTCTGCAACAGGGAGTGGAACACTTGTCAGGATAGAAGGAAAAATGGATGGGGCAACATGACAACGACCCAAAGCACACAGCAAAAATTATCATATTGTGGTTGAAGGAACAAAAAATGAATGTCCTTGTATGGCCTAGTCAGAGCCCAGACTTAAACCCCATTGAAAATCTGTGGAATGACTTGAAGACCACAAACAGTCACCGTCACATTTAACTGAACTTGAGCAGTTCTACAAAGAAGAGTGGGCATATATGGCAAAGTCTAAATGTGAAAAGGTAATAGAGACATATCCCAGCAGACTACAGGCTGTAATTAAAGCAAAAGGTCAACAAAATACTGACACAAGGGGGTGATGCTTTTTCCAACTCAGTAATTCTGTTTTTGAATATTGTTTTTCTGACATATTGGTGTTTATATCACTTGGATGTTATAAGTTGCATTGAGTAAATACACCTGGATAAAACAAAAACTGTGTCTTTCTTCATTTCAGCAAAATGTGAATATTTTAAGGGAGGGGTGATTCTTTTCTATACCCACTGTTTGTCTGCAGTCTCTGACCATATCTTGTAGTATGTATGCAGTCTCTGACCATATCCTGTAGTATGTCTGCAGACTCTTGAGAGGTTTCCTCTCTTTTTCAAGTTTGAAGCAATACCTCAGGAAGAAAGGAAAACTCTTAAAAGCTTGTCTTTTAAGTGTTAGATTAGTACGATAAAACGGTATCACTTCATACTGCATTGCTCTCATCTTTTGTAATCTTATTTATGTATACTTATTTAGTTTTATTCAGTGGTATGATTTAGTGTTGAAAATTATTAGTGCACCCCTCCAGTTTTGACTGTGGTATCTTTTGTCCCCCCCCCATATATTGCTCCTAGAGCCACTACTGGGTAGCAGTGACTGTAACATCATGTTAATGTTAGCTGTAAGCAACAAGCACATACTGGAAAGATAAAAACACAACTTTAAGGGAGCAAATTTTCCAAGGCAGGGGGTTGCTCTTCAAGACTTTGACTGGGAGGGAATATTGTCAACAAAGAACACAGTATGAAAATGGGAAAGCTTCAAACTAACTGTATAAAAACACTGCAAAATACATTTACATGGACAATACGTTTAAAAGGCTAACAAAAAAACCCATGTGGCTCAAGGCCAAAGTTAAGAAAGCTATAAATAATAAGAAAAGAGCATTTAAAAAATATAAAAATGAAGGAACACTATCATCATTTTAAAGTTACAAAGAATATAACAACAATATGTAAAAAATAAATCAAGGCCGCAAAAATTCAAAACGAACGACAGGTTTCAAAAGAGTTTGGCAAACCCACTAAAAGTTTTCAAATACATTAACAGGTCAGTATTTAAAAAGGGATCAAAGTCTTTACCAAATAACTACTGACTGGTTAGTTTAACTTCTATAGTTGGAAAGATACTGCAGAGTTTAACCACCACAATACTGGGCACTTTCACCCCCTTCCTGCCCAAACCAATTTTCAGCTTTCAGTGCTGTTGCGCTTTGAATGATAATTACGTAGTCTTGCAACACTGTACCCATATGAAATTGTTATAATTTTTTTTGAGACAGATAGAGCTTTATTTTTGTGGTATTTAATCACCACTAGGTTTTTGGGAGTTTTTTTGTGCTATAAACAAAAAAAGACCACATTTTGAAAAAAAGCATGTTTTTCTTAATTTCTGTTCTAAAATTTTCCAAATAAGTAAGTTTTCTTAATAAATTTTGATCACAATATATACTGCTACATTTCTTTGGTAAAAATAACCCAAATCAGGGTATAATATTTGGTCTGTGTCAAAGTTATAATCTACAAGCTATGGTACCAAAAAATTGATTGAAAATTGTTCACAACTGATATACTGACCACCTACCTCATTTCTTGAGACACTAACATGCCAGGACAGTACAAATACCTCCGAAATTACCCCTTCTTGGAAAGTAGTGACAGTCCAAGGTATTTAGTAAGAGGCATGGCGAGTCTTTTAAAGCTGAAATTTTTTTCCCCAATTCTTTGCAAAATGAAGGAATTAAATAAAATTTTAATTTTTTTCACAAATATTTCACATTAACAAGTTATTTCTTACACACGGCATAGGCATACTTGCAACTATGGCACAGTAGTGCGCCGAGTAAATAAATACCAAACATGTCACAAAATTGCGCACACTTGTGAAATGGCGCCAAACTTCGTTATTTAAAAATCGCCATAGGCAACGCTTTATAAGCCTTTATGTATGTGTATGGAACCGTGTGCATTCACCTTTGCATGCAAGCACAGGGGCACTTTAAATTTTCTATTTTTTCTTGGTGGGACACTGGTACACTGACAGATGTTTTTGTGCACTTGTACACTGTGACAGATATTGATCGTTCACCGATGGACAACAACATATGTTGATGTTGCAATGGAACACAATTGTAACAATAGTGGTGTGAACCTCCTGCGCTCTCAAGTGTTTCACCTGTATAAAAAACACCAGGAGAAGCTGCTAACATTAAATCATATACCAGTGATAAAGCGCTTTGATCCGCAAGGGTCGAAGTGATGAGGTGAGAGGCTTATCCAGATGGTGGTCGGATTGTCATATTCACATGCACCCAAATATCTACACGAGTTCCTGTTAATTTATGGTCACCATCAGTAGTTATTGGAAGCACGAGTGTGTTTTTTATTCTTTGGTCACTATCAGCATTCACTGGACTTTGAGAGCACTGTTCTATTTGCTGTTATATTGTGGTTTTTTCACTACACGAGAGGCACGTGTGGTTTTATATTCACAGAATTATATATATATATATATGAAAATGTTTTTTCACATGCTTTAAGTTACCTGATTTAACTTTGTATATTTAATGAGTAATGGGCACCAATTAATTTTAATTGATATCACTATCACAAAAATGTTTTGTTTTGTTTTTATTTGATTTGATGTGATTTTGAGTTTACACATCACTAATTAATGTATTATATATGTTTGTGTATGTACCTAAAGGAGTAGCGCTACATTTTTTATTGTATTTAATGGAACACAATTGCTGATGTTTTTGTGCACTGGTACAATGTGACAGATGTTGATGTGAAACTGGTATACTGTGACAGATGTTGATGGGACACTGGTACAGACGTTGATTGGTCACTTGGACTGCAATCTGTGTGATCTCTGTATAGCTGAACTCTAAAATCATCAGCTAGACAGAACTGTCACAGGCTGCAGCAACCGCCTCTTCCCCCCTGCACTGTGCTCTCACTGAGCTCAGCGGGAAGTGGAGACACGTATCTGTGTTTACACTGAATGATGGCTGTGATTGAACACAGCCATCAGGTGATCGGGAGGGCCAATCACAGCACCCATGTCCTGATCTGTGATGTACTGTGTCCAAGGGACACAGCCATCACAGGATTGATGTGTATTCTGACAGGATGTACAGGAACGTCCACTCAGAATGGGAAAGTTCCCACTTGGCCGTTTATGTGCAGTGACCAGGTGGTAAGCAGTTAATAAAAAACCACATAGATGAGCTTTTGCTATAAAAAAAAAAATATTTTGAGCAACAGACAGCATGGATTCACGAAAGACAAACGCTTTCAAACAAATCTGATTTCTTTTTATGAGGAAGTAAGCAAAAACAATGGAGTGGCTGTAGATATATTATACTTGAATTTTGCAAAAATATTTGACACAGTTTCCTACACAAGGCTTATGTGTAAATGAAAGTCTACAGGCTGGCAAATTCAGTTTGTAAATGCATAGAAAACTGGCTAAAAGACTATTTAGAGAGTAGTGATTAATGATCATACTCAGAATGGTCTAAGATAATTAGTGGTGTGCCCCAAGGTTCAGTTTAGGGACCCTTATTTTGAATATATTTATAAATGATATAGATTTGGGATTAAAAATACCATTTCAGTATTTGAGATTATCCATGATTTCATTTATTGTTAGCTGTAAACAGCAAGCACATACGGGAAAAATAAAACCGCTCAATTTCAAGAGAGCTAATTTCCCAAGGCTGAGAGCTGCTCTCCATGAATTAGACTGGGAGGAATATTGGCATTGAGGAACACAACACAGAAATGGGAGTTCTTCAAAAAGACTGTATGTGAACACACTGCAAAATATATTCCCATGGGCAACAAGTTTAAAAGGCTAAAAATCAAACCTATGTGGCTTACAGCCAAAGTTAAAAAGGTTATAGATAATAAGAAGAGAACTTTTATTAAATATAAAAATAAAGGAACGCTATCATCATTTACACATTACAAAGAATATAACAGAATATCCAAAAAGGAAGTAAAGGCCGCAAAAATTGAAAACGAATGACAGATTGCAAAAGATAGCAGGACCAACCCCAAAAAATTCTTCAAATATATTAATAGTAAAAAGGTTCGGTCCAAGCATGTAGGCCCTTTACAAAATAATCTAGAGTGGGTGACTGGGGACAAAGAGAAGGCAAATTTATTTAATACCTTCTTCAGCTCCGTGTATACAAAGGAGCATGGGGGAGCTCTTGTCCATAATGGGCAAGGTATTGACACAGCTCCAGATGATCCACATTGGCTCACAATTGATATGATCCAGAAATATTTAGACAGTATAAAGGTGAATAAAGCACCTGAACCTTATGGCATACACCCACGGGTCCTTAAAGAATTGAGTTCTGTCATTTCAAAGCCATTGTTTCTAATTCTTAAGGACTCTTTAATGACTGGCATAGTACCACTGAATTGGAATAAGGCCAATGTGGTTCCAATATTTAAAAAGGGCTCAAAATCTTTACCAAGTAATTATAGACCTGTTAGTTTAACTTCTATAGTTGGGAAGATACTGGAGAGTTTAATAATAGACCACATAGATGAGTTCTTGCTGGAAAAAAATATTTTAAGCAACAGACAGCATGGATTCATGAAAGCAGAAGTTGTCAAACAAATCTGATTTCTTTTTATGAGGGGGTGAGCAGAACCTTGGACAGAGGGGTGGCGGTGGACGTGGTATACTTGGATTTTGCAAAAGCATTTGACACAGTTCCCCACACACGGCTAATGTGTAAGGTAAAGTCTACAGGCTTGGAAAAATCTGTATGTAATTGGATAGAAAACTGGCTAAAAGATCGTATTCAAAGAGTAGTGGTAAATGATTCATACTGTGAATGGTCTAGGGTTGTTATTGGTGTACCTCAAGGTTCAATGTTAGGACTAGGGGGGTTACAACTGGGAGAATCAATGGTGGATAAGGATCTGGGAGTCCTGGTAGATCACAAGCTTAATAATGGCATGCAATGCCAAGCTGCGGTTTCTAAAGGGAGCAAAATCTTCTCTTGTATTAAAAGAGGTATAGACTCCAGAGAGAGAGATATCATTTTACCCCTGGACAAATCATTAGTAATACCTCGTTTGGAATATGCAGTTCAGTTTTGGGCACCAATTCAAAAAAAGAACATTGGGGAACTGGAGAAAGTACAGAAAAGGGCAACCAAACTGATAAGAGGCATGGAGGAGCTCAGCTATGAGGAAAGATTAGAGGAACTGAATTTATTCTCTCTTGAGAAGAGGAGATTAAGGGGGGATATTATCAACATGTATAAATACATCAGTGGTTCATATAGTGAACTCGGTGTAGAGCTGTTCACCCTGAGGTCATCACAGAGGACAAGGGGGCACTCTTTACGTCTGGAGGAAAAGAAATTTAGTCTTCTAACACGGAAAAGTTTCTTCACAGTGAGAGCTGTGAAAATGTGGAATAGACTCCCTCAAGAGTTGGTTCTGGCCAGCTCAGTGGATTGCTTCAAAAAAGGCCTGGATTGTTTCTTAGATACACGGAATATAACTGGATACTAACATTTATAGGTAAAGTTGATCCAGGGAATATCCGATTGCCTTTCAGGGCATCAGGGAGGAATTGTTTTCCCTGCAGGTGCAAATTGGGTAATGGTTTGCTGGGTTTTCTTTGCCTTCCTCTGGATCAACTATGGGTATAGGATTATAACTTTTTTTTTCTATGGTTGAACTGGATGGACTTTTGTCTTTTTTTAGCCAGACTAACTATGTAACTATGTAACCAAACAATATAGTGGAATAGTGTCCATACAGGATGTCTCCAGCTTACAATCAGTCCTCAACATACTGTTTAATGGTAAACGATGTATAATGTTGATAAATGTAATATTACTCACTAGGGAGCTAAAAACATGCATGCATCATACACACTAGGAGGAGTACAACTGGGGGAGTCAACAGTAGAGAAGGATCTGGGTGCTCTCGCAGATCATAGACTTAGCTTGCATGTAATGCCAAGCTGCAGTTTCTAAAGCAAGCAAAATACTTTATTGTATTAAAAGAGGCATACACTTCCCCTGTACAAATTATTAGTAAAACCTCATAGCTGTAAACATGTGGATTAGACTCCCTTAAGAACTGGTTCTGGAAAGGTCAGTAGACTACATGGATTGTGTACACTACGTGAAAGAGTGTGTTTGTGTTTTCTATTGGTTGAACTAGATGGAGGTTAAAGACATCCCTTAGTGAGAATCTCTGTGAGTGTTTTAGAGCCGCATGGTGGCCTTCTTCATGGCTGTTGAATTCACCCAATTTCATTTGAGACTTCCCTAGCACATTTTGTTGACCTGGAACAAGCATGGTCCTTCTTTCAACCTATCCATGCTTCTATTCAGCTAAGCACATAATTCCCTAGCTTTATTATCTCCAGCCCAGCATTAACAAGGAAATCTTTCCTTCCTAACAATGGAAAGTGATAACAGATGTCAGTCTTTCAGGCTGGGGAGAAATGTTCCAGTCCCTCATGGTCTAGAGATCATTTTCATTGGTGGCAGCAAAGCACCCCGTGAACATACTGGAGCCCAGAGCAATAAGGATGTCTCTGCAACACTGCACCCCACTTTTGCAAGGACGCACAATCAGGGTGAAATCAGACAATGCCAAGGCTGTGACAGCACCAAGGGAGTACCAGGAGTCATGTAGCCTTGATCATTTCATGGAAGGAGAATCATTGTCTAGCTGTGACAGTCAGGCTTGGAGACCAGTAGGTTTAGCAGTAGAGAAGCTCCCACCTATCAAAAGGATAGGTATACAAGCAGGTCACCTTGGTGGATGACGCAGGTTAACCAGAGATGCGAAGTCTAAGCACATACCGGTATTCACCAGAGCTCCTGATGGTGGAGATGGGTTTTGCTGCTTGTCAGTACCTCGTTGTGGTCTTCAGGATCACCCCACCAGGAGGTGAGCAAGCTGGGGTCCTGTATCAGATAGAGCAGGTAGGGATCAAGCAGAAGCATAGTCAAGGAACAAGCCAAAGGTTGGTAACAAGTGGTTGCGGGTTGGGATCAAGTTGAAACGTAGTCGAGAACCAAGCCGAAGGTTGATAACAAGTGGTAGGAAAGATATTGACAGCAGCAGGAGTAACAAGCGCAAGATAATGGCTGGAGAGAGCACATAACAAGGCATAGTTTAAATAGGGTATTCATGGAGCAAATGGTTCAAGGTTCAAGTGAAACAAGACATAAGGCAAGGTTGTCTGTAGGAATCAGGCAGGGAGTTGTTCAGCATCTCAGGTAGGTCAGCAAGAAGAGACTCCACCAGATACAGCAGAAGCTGCAGGTTCAAATCCAGGTTCTGATACCAGAATTCTCTGCTGTCCACATCCCAGCAGTAGACAACTGAAAAATTGATTAACTCAGCCACCGCCTGGCTCAAGGGGAATGGGCCCTTCACCACATCATCTTCAACCTGATATATCAGAGATGAGGGACCCTGGATGTGGATATCCTGGCCTCTAGATTCAACAACAAGCTACCTCTGTTTGTGGCCAGGACCAAGGATCCTCTAGTACTGGCAAATAATGCCTTAATAATCCTCTGGTTTCAGTTCAAGCTAATCTGTGCCTTCTCTCACTGCTAATTCTATCTCACCTGCTTTGTAAAATACAGCTCAAGAAGAAACCTGTGATTCTCATTGCACCAAATTGGCACAAAAGAACATGGTATACAAACAAATACTCAGACTGCTAGAAGATGACCCATGACCCCTCCACAACAGGCCAGAGCTGCTGTCTCAGGGTGTTCTATTCCATTCTGCTTTTCAGTCACTATCTTTTACAGCATGGTTGTTAAAACCTAGGACTTAAGGGGCACAGCAGTCTCTGAGTATGCTCTTCCTACCTTGCTGAAAGCAAGGAAAGTGACTTCTAAAGGGTCTGTTTTCATACCTGGACAGCATTCTTTGCCTGGTGTGAACATAGGAACTTCTGTTCCAGAGATTTCTCTGTGCCTCACATTCTGCCCTTTCTACAACCAGGGCTTGACCAGAACTTGGCCTTAAAGTATAACTAAATTCAATCTCATAGCAGCAGTTTCTCCTCTCTAGTTCCCATCCTGGAGCACAAGATAAGCCCAGACAAGCTGACCTCCTGTACTCACATGCTTCTAAGGCACATGAAAACCTTAGATCAGCATGACTCAGCAAAACCTATTAACTCTCTACACACCAGGGGCAACCACATGCAGCATTTAAATAATACAAGGAATATTTAAATTGAACTTTCATAAAACATAACAAAGACATATGCCACATTATCCTGTAGGTACCTGCCTACAACCTCACAAGGGACATCCTGCTTCAAAGTTTATCTAGATGAATGGGACACCTCTTCTCTAGAGCTTACACTCTAAGGGACAAAACCCCTTCTGCTCTTTTATGTGCCCATTCCACCAGGCTGGTGGGTATTTCATGTGCATTCTGGTACAAAGCCTATGTAGTCCAGCTTTTTAAGGCCATCACCTAGTCCTCTGATCATACCTTTTCAAAGTTTTACCAGGTGATCATCTGGTCTGTTGCAGATGCAACTTTAGGCTGCAAGGTTCTTGCATTTATCCCTTGAATTGTCAAAATCAAAACAATGTAAACAAAAGACAACAAACCAGGGAAGTGCATGTCCTAGTAGTGCTAAACTTTTAAGCAAAGATAAAATGACACCAAGCTTATCATACAACTATGAGAATCCACCTTCAAAACCCCTGTATGGATGCCACTAGATGTAATCCACTTAGCTAAAAGCTCCTCTCTTGTTTGTTAGGAAGGAAAGAGAAATATGGACAGCCAGCCACTGGGATTATAGAGGACCGGCAATAACTCAGTAGGTTGGTGTGCACCCGAAGGAGGCTGTGTGAGTTGCCATAGGTTTAAAGTCCTGGGCCTCATCAGACGACTCCGTGGGCCATGGGTTGAGCATGCCTGGCTTATAGAGAAGGCATTTGGGGGGCATATTCTCAAAAGCTTTGCCAGTGTCCAGTCACCTGAAGGTACAAGCCTAAAACAAAGGGTCTATGAATACTCAGTCTATGTCTTATACTGTACTCAAAGATATGGAATTTACAGGTAAGTTAAAATTCCCTTATCTACAGGAGGTAAATGAGAGTTTGTTTTAAAGTGCTTTTACTGCTTGTGCAGTGTTTGTAATAAAAAACCTTTGGAATATTTAAAATTTTAAGTATACCTTTTATGAGTCGCATATATAGGCCACCATATCTGACTTCTTCTGAATCCTAGTCACCTGGTTGTCACACCAGTGAGTTGTGTTTAACACTTTTTAAGCAGCTGGAACAAGTATATTGATTATGAATTCTGACTTTTCTCTGACATTAGCTGCATGCTTTTTGCAGGCCTGTGTCAATGGCAATCATCATATTTCTCGCATGCTAGAAGATCGATGTGCTGATCCCCAACGCTGAAAAATCGCACTGAATACCTCAGAATGGAGGGACCACTCTCCCAGGAATCAATTGCTGGTGACTGAAAAAGTTTAATAAACAAAAAAATAGCAGTACTAAAATAGCTACATTAGAAATTGTGCAAAAATCTCATTAATATATAAAAGTTATAAATCCACATAATTAGTGCAAAGATAAATGAAAATAATTTAAATAGCAAAGTGTCCTTAGCTAAATTAGAAATTGTGAAAAAAAATCTCATAGATATAATAAATGTATAAGTCCACATAATTAGTGCACAGATAAATGAAGATAATTTAAATAGCAAAGTGTCCTTATTTATACATAAATAGTGCCTCATGATGTGAATCAAAAATCAAAATGTTCATAAAGCAAAAAAGAAGTGTCCAAAAAAATATCCTTCAAAAAAAGTTGGCCAGCCACATAGAGTGTGATGTCTTCCACCACCTCAGGATATCCACCACCAGATGTACAGACACACAAGATGCCCCTTACCAGATTCTGTGGACCAATAAATAAAAAATGGTCAAATGCGCTTAAGATTCAGTCCCAGAAGCGATTCCACCAGGAGCAGAGGCAGTTGTACCGGCATCAGTATGGAAAACAAATGTGGGGTCAAAGTTTCATAGTGAAGTAAGTATCTAATTTAGCTAAGGACACTTTGCTATTTAAACTGTTTTAATTTATCTGTGCATGAATTATGTGGATTTATACATTTAATATATTTATGAGATTTTTTTCAAAATTTCTAATTTAGCTATTTTAGTGCTGCTATTTTTTGGTTTATTGGAATTTCAGCTGGTATCACAGTTGTTTAGCAGCTTATTAGAATCTCTTTTGTCCTAATGCAGATATTATTGATTTGTGTGATACACATCTTTGCGGCAAGGGTCATTTGGTGATGGATGTGTTTGAATACAGGAGGGATTACACCATTAACACCGATAGTGTTTTTGATGGTAATGCCGCTATTCGTGATGATTTGGGTGGTATTTTTATGAGACTAAAAAATCTTATGGTCTCAGAAATACACACAAATTGGGATATGGTATTCTTGGAACAATAGATTTCGGAAAAAATGGTTCCTCACAGCTTCAGGTGGGATGTAAGCCCCCAAAGTTATGAGTCTGAAAGAGATGAGTGGTTTACCTACTTTAATGAGGCTGGGTTAAAGTTTTTACAGTTTTTAATTGGGAGAAGAAGATGCAAGTTTTTAAAATTGGATAACAAGATTAGTTCAGTAAAAAAAAAATGAATTTCCTTTAAAGAAATGGAAGAATATAAAAATAGATTTGAAATTTTTAAAATGATTTCGGATAAAGAGGATTCAGAACAGAGGAATAAGAAGAACAAGAAATTTAATAGGGATATGCAGGATTATGTTCAAGAATTTTTAAATGGCAAGCTAAAGAATTCGCGAAAACAGAGGAAAAAAATAAAACAGGAGTAGCGGAACAGGGGGTTGATAACCGATGCCCTATGAGTAATTTTAGTAATAGCAGCAATAATGCTGTTCATTTAACAGGTACCAAAACACTTTAAAACTGGAAAGAATAGAAACTCTTCCTTTTTTCCCTCATAATTCAACTAATGCTTATACTGTATTCCGGTCATCACAAGCAACAAAGATTTTTTGGACCATCAAGGAAGTTTTCAACTTTCGGATCCCCTTCTAGGAACCCACCTAGACAGAGAAGGAATTCTGGTGCCTACTATAATAACTATGGAGGCCAAGGAAATAGCCATAAAACTTACCAAAAACATTTTAATGGATAAAGGGAATATCATCCACCCACTTATCAATCATTGGTGGACAACGATCAGGATCCTTATGAGGATGAGAGGATTATCGCCCAGCATCCTCTACATACCCCATCCAATGAGTATGGTAGTATGAGAGCCTTTTAATATCAAAATTCCCACAATATGGAGAGAAATAATGGAGAATCCTGTTTTTTTCAGCAATCCCCCAAAGTTTAAAAAGGTGAAATGAAGGAACAGAGGCTCCAGAGGGTGGATGAGGAGGGAAAAAAAATGAATGAGGAGAATGTGAATGATTCAGGTATTTTTAATCTCAGTGGAATACAGCTTTCAAGAGAGGAACGTAAAGTTCTAAGTAAGGGGTTAAAACATTGACCTCCTAGGAGATTAAACAAATTAGAAACTTTTATGGATGTGCAAAAATATATTAAGTTAATGTAAAGAGATATTTGATATCCAATCCCATTCAAGGTTATCTAATGCATCACTCTTTAATCCTCCTAAAACTAAACCTCCCTTGGTGTCTGTGTTCTGGGATTTAGTCCTGAAGGGCACTGAATCTTTGAATTTGAGAAGCAATACAAATAAATCGGAATTAGAGAAGGGTTTTAAAAATTTAAGAGAATGCAAGGAGGTGGTAATACGCCCTGCTGATAAAGGGGGAGGTATAGTGATTTTGAGGAAGGAAGCTTTAAGATGGAAATGGGCAAAATAATATCAGATCATAACACTTATGCTCCTGCTCCAAACTAATCCCAACATGACATATAAAAAAGAATTGCAGGTCATTGTTGATAAGGGGTACACTAGTGGGATTTTGAACAAAAAAGATCTTTTTTAATACCTAGTGCACCTTGGATACCCATTATTTATTATCTACCGAAATCCATAAAGTTCTTATTAATCCACCAGAATGCCTCATAATTAGCGGAATCAATTCGATAACTTCCATATTGGGAAGTACATTGATGGTTATTTACAACCTTTGGTTTCAAAAACTCCATCCTTCCTTAAGGATACAACTCATGTTATCAATTTGATCAATAAGCTTGAATGGAAGGATGTATGCATCTTGGCTACTACTGATGTTACATCTTTATACACCATTATTTTGCACACACGATTTAGAAGCAGTAGAATATTTCTTGTCTAAAAATGGGGTGTTACCACATAGGCAGATAGAATTTATTTTGCAGTTGTTGAAACACGTGATGAGCCATAGCTATTTTTGGTTTGGGAGGAATTTTTATTCATGGCTGTGTTCTTAGTCAAGGGAGTGGGCTCACTCACAATTTTGTCTGAGAAGCAACCCCACACATGAATGGTCTCAGGATGCTTTACAGTTGGCATGACAGGACTAATGGTAGCGCTCACTTTTTCCTGTCCGGACAAGATTTTTTCCAGATGCCCTAAACAATCGAAAAGGGGATTCATCAAAGAAAAATACTTTATCCCAGTCCTCAGCAGTTCAATTCCTGTACCTTTTGCAGAATATCAGTCTGTCCTTGATGTTTTACCTGGAGAGAAGTGGCTTCTTTGCTGCCCTTCTTGACACCAGGCCATCCTCCAAAATCTTCGCCTCACTGTACATGCAGATTTATTTATTATTTATTACATCGAGTTTATATAGCGCCAAAGGGTTTGCTCAGCGCTGTACAATAGGGGTGACAATACATGGCACAGTACAACAAAAACAGACAGCGTACAAGGGGTAAGAGGGCCCTACTCTTTCAAGCTTACAATCTAGGAGGGAGGGGGTAGTGGAACAATAGGAAGTGGCTGCGGGGAATGAAGTGGCTGAGGGGGATGAAGTGGTGGGAGGAATGAGGGAGGATGGCCGTTAGGTGAGGGTGGGGTAGGCTTCCCTGAAGAGATGGGTTTTGAGGGAGCGCCTGAATGTGGGGAGGGAAGGCAACAGTCGGATGGATTGGGGCAGTGAGTTCCAGAGGATAGGGGAGGACCTGGAGAAGTCCTGCAGTCGTGCATGGGAGGAGGAGACCAGGGAGCAGGATAGAAGGAGGTCCTGTGAGGAGTGAAGGGTACGGGTAGGGTGGTACTTGGGGATCAGGTTGGTGAGGTAGTCAGGGGCAGTGTTATGAACGGCTTTGTAGGTCAGGATTAGAAGTTTAAATTTCATGCGTTGGGCAATCGGGAGCCAGTGGAGGAGGAGGCAGAGGGGGGTGGCAGAGGTGGAGCGGGTGGTGAGGTGGATGAGTCTGGCCGCTGAGTTCAGGATGGTCTGGAGTGGGGAGAGCCTGCACTTGGGTAGGCCAGTGAGAAGAGAGTTGCAATAGTGAAGGCGTGAGATGATGAGGGAGTGTACAAGAAGTTTGGTGGTGTCTGGGGTGAGGAAGGCACGTATCTTGGCAATATTGCGGAGATGGAGCCTGCATGTGTTTGCAAGTGATTTGACATGAGGGAGGAAGGAGAGGTTCGAGTCAAGAATGAAGCCAAGGACTTTGGCTTGCGGGGCGGGAATGATAGTGGTGTTGGTGGTGGTGATGGATAGGCTGGGGGGGGGGGGTGTGGGCAGGGGGAAAGACGAGGAGTTCGGTTTTGGAGAGGTTAAGCTTGAGGAAATGGAGCGACATCCAGTCTGAGATGTCGTTTAGGAGGTGAGTGATGCGGGCGGAGATAGTGGGGGTGAGGAGAGGGGTGGAGAGGTAGATTTGGGTGTCGTCAGCATAGAGGTGATAATTGAAGCCATGGGAGTGTATGAGTGTGCCCAGGGAGGAGGTGTAGATGGAGAAGAGAAGGGGTCCAAGGACAGAGCCTTGGGGGACCCCAACAGAGAGGGGGAGGGAGGGGGAGGTGGTACCATTGTAGGTGACGCTGAAGGAGCGTCGGGATAGGTAGGATGAGAACCAGGAGAGAGCGGTATCTCTGATGCCAAGGGAGAGTAGTTTATTAAGAAGGAGGGGGTGGTCGACTGTGTTGAAGGCCGCAGAGAGGTCCAGGAGAAGGAGGACAGAGTAGTCGCCCTTGGCTTTGGCGTTTAGTAGGTCGTTAGTGATTTTGAGGAGGGCAGTTTCAGTGGAGTGTAGGGGACGGAAGCCGGACTGTAATGGGTCAAGGAGGTTATTGTCAATAAGGTGGGCGCTTAGGCGATCGTAGACTATGCGCTCAAGGAGCTTGGAGGTGAGTGGCAGCAGGGAGATGGGTCTGAGGTTGTTGGGGTCCGCGGGATCCAGGGAGGGCTTTTTGAGGATGGGGGTGATATGTGCGTGCTTTAGGGGGGAGGGGAATGCGCCAGTAGAGAGGGAGAGATTGAAGATGTGGGTGAGGGAGCGGATGAAGGAAGAGGGGGGTGACCAGAGGAGTTGAGAGGGGATAGGGTCCAGGGGGCAGGTAGTGAGGCGGGCTTCTGAGAGGACCTTGACGATTTCTTCAGTAGTGACAGGGCTGAGGGAGTGCAGTGCAGGGGGGGTTACGGTGGGCGGGGCCTTGGGAGCGGTGGAGGGCAGTTCGGTTGTGAGGGCAGAGGAGGGGGGAGAAGAAGGGGTGACGGGGGTGGGGAGGCTAGGTGGGGAGGTAGATTGCGAGTTGACAATGTCCTTACGGATAGTGTCAATCTTGTTACGGAAATGGGTGGCAATCTCGTGGGCGGTGAGTGAGGTACTGAGTGGAGGAGGGGGGGGAGAGAGCAGGGAGTTGAAGGTGGAGAAGAGTCGGCAAGGGCAGGAGGTGAGGGTGTTGATTAGGTTAACAAAGTAGGCCTGCTTGGCGGCGTGGAGGGAGGAGGTGTAAGTGAGGAAGGCAGATTTGTAGAGGAAGAATGCGTGAGGGGACCTGGTTTTGCGCCACAGTCTCTCCAGTGCGCGACTGCGATGTTTGAGGCGTTTAGTGCTGTCATTCTGCCATGGTTGAAGCGGCCTGGGTTTGATGATGCGTGTGGTTAGGGGTGCCAGAGAGTCTAGGGCAGCTGACAGTGAGTCGTTGTACAATGTGGTGGCTATGTCAGGACATGACAGTGGGAGGATGCTGTCGTGTAGTCGGTCGGCGGCTGAGTGGAGGGGGGCCGGGTTCAGTTGCGGCTGGTGATGGTTTGGCGTTTTTGGGGGGGGGAGTTGGGGGAAGGGGAGATGGAGAACGTGATGAGGTGGTGGTCAGAGAGAGGGAAGGGGGTGTTAGAGAACTGGTTGAGGGTACAGAGGTGGGAGAAGACGAGGTCCAGGGTGTTCCCTCCGGTGTGGGTGGAGGATTGCGTGTGCTGTGTGGGCGCGAAGGAGGAGGTTAGGTGGAGGAATTGGGAAGTGGCCGGGTTGTTGTCGTTGATGGGGATGTTGAAGTCCCCGAGGATGATGGTCGGTAGCTCAGAGGAGAGGAAGAAGGGGAGCCAGGCGGCGAAGTTGTCCAGGAAGTGGGGTATGGACCCAGGAGGTCTGTAGATCACTGCGATCCTTAGGGGGGTGGGTGAGAAGAGTCGGATGCAGTGCGCCTCAAAGGAGGGGAAGGATAGAGAGGGTGGGTTAGGGAGGACCTGGAAGGTGCTCAGCGGTGAAAGGAGCAGGCCGACACCACCACCTCTGCGATCACTCAGTCTTGGCGAATGGGTCCAGATGAGACCTCCATGGGTGAGTGCCGCAGGGGAAGTGGAGTCGGTGGCCTGTACCCAGGTTTCGGTGACTGCAAGGAGGTGCACTCCCACTTGCCTGCTGTCATTTCTGAGGAAGCTCTGCACTGGTGGTGCCCCGATCCCACAGCTGAATCAGCTTTAGGAGACAGTCCTGGTGCTTGCTGGACTTTCATGGGCACCCTGAAGCCTTCTTCACAACCCCTCTTCTTGAAGTTCTTGATAATCCAATAAATGGTTGATTTAGGTGCAATCTTAGTAGCAGTAGTATCCTTGCCTGTGAATCCCTTTTTTGTGCAAAGCAATGATGACTGCACGTGTTTCCTTGCAGGTAACCATGGTTAACAGAGGAAGGACAATGATTTAAAGCACCACCCACCTTTTAAAGCTTCCAGTCTGTTGTTCTAACGCAATCAGCATGACAGAGTGATCTCCAGCCTTGTCCTAGTCAATACTAACACCTGTGTTAATGAGAGAATCCCTGACATGATGTCAGCATGTCCTTTTTTGGCAGGGCTGAAATGCAGTGGAAATGTTTTTTTTTGGGATTAAGTATATTTTAATGGCAAAGAGGAACTTTGCTAATTATTGCAATCCATCTCATCACTCTTCATAACATTCTGGAGTTTATGCAAATTGTCATCATAAAAACCGAGGCAGCAGACTTTATGAAAACGAGTATTTGTCATTCACAAAACTTTTGGCCAGGGCTGTACACACATAACACAGTTCCAGCATTCCCACAGTGTCCTAGATAACTGTCCCCAGCATAAAGTAAACAAACAGTGCAGCCAGCAACCTGTAACCTTCCCAGTGTCACCAGTGCTGCCTATAACACCACCATACCTCTTACCAGCGTCCTGATCACCACCATAAGCCTCACCAGCATCCTGATCACCGCTATACACTATATACCAGCATTCTGATCACTGCCTGGGTGGATTATTTCCTTTTCCACTAGCCGGCATGAACCACTCAAATTAGTTAATTAGCATATGAATAGAGAAATCCCAGCTTCTGAAAACAGTGAACGGCAACTAAAATGTATTATTCCATATATTTATGATCTAAAAAAATTACCAGAATATCCATAGCAACACACGTCTACTGATGCAGGAAATTCGCCTTGTCTGAGAGGAACGATGACAGATCTTGTTGATTCCATTGAAAATTTTGGCACACGCAAAAATCTGAATTTAGAATGTTTTAAGCTGACAATGGGGCAGATGCAGCCATTTGGTTTGGGGACAGAATAAAAACCTTTGAACTGTTCCTCTGAAGGAACTAGTACAACCACCTCTTGTGACTGAAGTTAAAGCAAAGTCTCAAAAGATTTGCCTACATTTGAGCTGATGCTGGAAGATTGGAGGACAGGAAACAAGGTAGGGGCAGAGACAGAAATTGTATTTTGTACCCCTTTGAAATGACACATTAGACCCAGAGGTCCGGGACCTTTCAGATCCAGACTGGTGCAAACTCCAACAGTCAAACTGCTACTCCAAGGCATGGGGGGTGGCCCTTCCTTGTGAGGAGAGATTCCGGGTGGGCTTAGGGGTTCAAGGCTTGTGATGAAAAGAAGTGCTGAGTATTGGTTTTGAAGTTGGTACCTGGTAAAATGAAAGGGTTCCTTTCGCTGAGTAGAGGTAGCAGCCATATGAGTAGAAGACTTAAGCTGGCCATAGATGGATCAAAATTTGGCCTGTTCAGCAGGGACCACCTAAATTTCGATCCATCTATAGGCAGTTTGGTTTTACAGAAGCCGATCTCTTGATCGACTTCTGTACAACCGGTCTGTTGGAAATTTTTCTCTCGGTCAGTTCTGCCAGCTATAGCTGGTTATGTCGTCAGCCTCCCTACTATGAGAATACACCACGGGAGGGATTCTCCCATCCACCATCAAATGTGTGGATGGGGGAATTGATTCAGCTGGTTGAGCAAAAGAAAATGAATCTTGTATGGCCAAAAACACAGTACAAATATCCATGGAAGATGGCAGGCACAAATGGGCACCCCATGGACCCTCAAAAGACCTAGAAATGGGACTAGGACCTTCATAAATACACAATCATGGATAGATCAAAAAGCACAAACTGAAAAATGACAACTCTCTATTGCAAACCCCAACAAACCTCAGATGAGGAAGGAGATGAGAACATGTAGGTAGTTATTTTTCATTACCACTGATGCCAGGTACTACCCTGGCTGGAGCAGTCATTCAAAACCTCTTTTCTCTGAGAAATTTTTTGAAACTCTTCAAATTCAAAAAATTGGTAGATTGTCTTGGTTGGGCAGTCATTTGGCTTGGAACCGTAAATTGGTACAAATAAAATGTACCAGGATCCACAAAAAAAAATGAGTGCTTAGAGAGGGAAACAGCTAGCAGAAAATTGGTGACAAGCCAAACAACAAATGAATATCGTGAATGGGTGCAGCATTTAAATAAAAGTGCATATGAGATAAATATCAATATAAATAAATACATAAATTCATTCACTAAATTTATCAGTGAAAAAAAACTTAAATCTAAATTACCACCATAAAGTGAATAAAAAGATTAGTGATTAAAGACAAAGTGCTCAGTCCGAAAAGAATGTCCAGAAATCAAAAGTGAACTCTTCATATATTCATCTGTGCAGATGATCAAACAGTGAAATCTCACTACATACATCCATCACCACTATGCACTCACCAGAAGACAAAATATAATTGCATCATCCAATCTGCGCTAAAACCTCCACAGATCGCTCATCTTCCAAGTATTGCCATAGATGGCTAACAATCCTATGAAAAACAGCTCACCACACGGAGCTAAAATGGCCACCGCTCCAAACCACGGATTTGGTGGCGTGATGGCAGCACGTAAGGCCCCTCTCTACCCGTTTTGTGCACCAAACTCAAGTGGCTGACAAATCCTCCTTCAAGACACATGTACTGTATGGCCCTGTTTTAGCCAGACAGGCATAACAGTTCAGATTATTCTGATACCTTCCAGGGAAAACTGCATTAGTAGGGCCACGACTAGTGTCCACATGACTGTGCTCCCACCCTTCCTCTTTTTAGGAGACATCAGCCTGCAGAGAAGAGTAACAGGACCTGTATCTAGACAAGACAACCCCACTCAATATAAAAGGCTATTTGGGCAAGGAGCAACACATGTGGCATCATAAAGGGAAACAACAGATGCTAATGCCAATTCCCCAGTAGGTAATTCTCATAACCCACTGAGCCTGCCTTTGTGTCATGTGCCATCCGTCAATGATTCCTCACACCTCCTGCATTGTGTCTGTCACCAGGTTTGGGCTAAAAATGCTCATATATAAAATTGAAGATGGTTTCTCTATTTCGCCCCCCCCTAAAATCTGTGCCCGCACTAAGGAGGACTGCTACTGATCTATTTGCCTCCAACAAAATTACCAGCCATTGCTCCGCCTCCCTACCTCTGATAGCATTGGACAATCATGCATATGTGGCTATTGTCACTAGGGAAGATGGGAGCCACGCAGCCACAAAGAGGCTTTGAACAGGGGGGGAAAAAAAAGGGCAAAAATGTGCCCAATCTCCCCACTACCCCGGAGACA
Organism: Staurois parvus; assembly: GCF_062004578.1. NCBI lineage: Eukaryota > Metazoa > Chordata > Amphibia > Anura > Ranidae > Staurois > Staurois parvus. Next base: position 658,811 of record NW_028318057.1, read on the forward strand.
CAATAGCAGGCCACACACAGTGAACACAGGCTGCCTAAAGCAAATACCCCCTAGAGGGGAAAAGAGAAAAGGCACACACAGGTGGAGGCACATAGCCAGCCCTAGCAGGAAAATGTGAATGCAGCAGCTCAATAAAAATGACTCCTTAATGAGGTAAAGGTGAAAAAAGCACACAATTTTAAAATCAGCAATAGAATGTATACCAAAATTGGCTTACAGGCATTTAAAAATCTCACCAAAGACCTGTCTGGGAAGACCATCAATGTCCAAGTAGACACTTAGGGACTTGATACCCCTTTTTTGGGGTCTCCAGCCCTGGACCTGTACAGCACTCTGCTGAAAACACTTTTGTCAGTCTGCACAGTGCTCCACATATAAAGGGTTCAGTGCCAAATGGTCACATTACAGGCAAATCCTGCATGTTTATTCCAATCCCATCATAGCGGGGCCCGGGCACCATTCATCTTTGCATCCTAGCTGTAGAATTGGATCCTGACAACACTAATCTCCTGATCCCTGCTGGAACCGTTGAGAATCTGATAGCATTATGCAGAGAGCTGCACGTCAGTGATCATCAGCTTCAGAGACTGGTGAAAAAAATGCGGTACTTTCTGTATGGGAGGGGTTATATAGGGGAGAATTTCCTCTTGATTTCTGCCAGTGTCCATTCACCTATAGGTGGTGCATAACCCAGGTACTCATGGTTTATAACCTGCTCTGTATCCCATGATGTACAAAAAGAAACTTCATCTTACTCCTGAATATAACTTGCCTAGATATATTTCCTCATTTGTGTGCTAGATTTTGATATTAGCTGCCACTTTTGGCATCACAATCCCCTAGGAAACAGGTAATCCAAATCCAAGCTGTATTATCACATCCTGTAGATAGACTCTCCCCTTTTGCTTTCTCTGCAGCAGAATAAAAGGAGTAGTCTGATAAATGCAGACCTAGTTGGCTGCTGGGTTAGATTATTGGTACCCTGGACCTTGGTTGTGATACCTACAAGTGAAGAGCAAATTATTCCACTTATCTTTTTGCTATTAGTCCTGTTGCTATACGTGATTGTGAGCGACTTAACCACTTCCTGACTGTGCTATAGCCAAAAGACGGCTACAGTGTGGTCCTCCAGTTCTGGGAGGGCGTCCATTGACGTCCTATTTGCTAAATTTTGTAACAGAAAACTAAGAAAAATTATAGTTTTTTTCAAAATGTTCAGCCTCATTTGTTTAGGAAAAAAAAAACAGTGATGGCTAAATACCACCATAAGATGATAAAACTTTCATATAGGTACAGTGTGACATGACCACACAATTGTCATGTTAAGTCTGACAGCACTGAAACCTGAAAATTGGCCTAGGCAGGAAGGGGATGAATGTGCCCGGTATTGGAGTGACTAATTGTAAAATAAATCTCATTTCTTTTTCTGTAATCCATACTTAAAAGTAAAGCACAAATTCTGGGAATACCCAATTAGGTCACCATAGTCATATTTCATCATTCATTTCACATTGGAGGCACTGTCATATTGATTCATTAGATAATCGATATCAGTGACTTAATCCTTCGAACTTCCTGACAACGTGTAGTGATAGACAATAAGTTATATGCTGCCACCTTCAAGTGACTGGGCACTGGCCAAAGCATTGCAGGGATTACAGTTATATGTGACCCCCACCCAGTCTACGAGACTCCAGTCTGACAGCAAACAATACGGACAATCCAAGGACAGAGGGGAGGGTTCTACTGTATGTCCTGTATTGTACTCCAAGACATAGAATTTACAGGTACATTACAATTTCCATCTTAATCATACTGTACAGGACACAGGACTAGACAATAGACATCCCCAAGCAATAAACTAAGGGGTAAGCAACAATAGCAAACAGAAGCACAGGCCCACAAGAACAAGGGTAAACCGACCCGAAACACTCAGATGAGATGACAGCTTGAAGCACCTTGTAGCCAAAGCTTGCATCAACAGAGCCCTGGAGATTCACCCAGTAACATTTTAAGAAGGTATGAACACAAGATCAGGTGGTGGCTTTGCAGATCTGCACAATCGATGTTTGAAGGGACCAAGAAATACAAGACATATCTGGTGAAGTGGGTCCTAATAGGAAAATGCGGAGCCATTTCCTTAAGGGCATAAATGCCTGGAAAAGAGCTGCCGTAGTCACCCGGCTATGGTGGAAGAAGAGGATGTCTCTTCAGAAAGAAGAGAAAAAAAAAGGATTCAGTGTTCTGAACACTAGGTCTCAAGTGCACCTGATCTCTATGTAAAATAAGAAAGGGTTCTTTATAGGAAAGAGATGCCAACTCGGAGTCAAAGCTGATGGTGGTAATGGCCACCAAAGAGGCCATTTTACTAGCCGGATCCTCTAACAGGATGGCTCAGATCAATTCAAAAGGGAGGTCTTCAAAGCACCAGATTTAGATCCCAGTTAGAAACCAGAGGTCAAAATGGGGGATTAATATGAGCAACACCTTGTATAATGGTCTTGACAAGAGTGTAAAGCCAAGTTTTTTTCTGGATTAGAATGGATAAAGCAAAAACTAGAGAGGGAGGGTGCCCTTCATTGTGAAGAGGGCTTATGGGTGTTGGGGTCCACGGCTTGAAACAAAAGGATGGACTCAACTTTGATTTAGAGGAGGATGCCTCGGAAAAGAGAAAGAACTCATTTGAATGAGAAGATATCGTAGTAGTAGTAAGCTTTAGGCTGTCTTGTGGGGTGGAAGTACTTTCCCCAGTTACTTTCTTGATAAGGTTATTAAGGGATTCACCAACAGGCATTCATCAAAAGATACCTTTGCAAGCAGGTTCAGCAGACCAAAGCCTTTAACCACTAAATTGTGTGAATGGGCAGAAAGTAGGGTCATTCTAAAAACTGGCAAAGTACATTCGCCAGGGCATCAACACAAAATAGTGTCGAAGGCAGGAGCTGAAATTGTTCTAGAACAGGGGACTCAAACACAGGATCATGTTCTATATTCATTTGTTCAGACCAGTTCCCTAGACAAATGAGATAGCCGCAATCACTGGTTGTACGGCAGGACCAACAAGATAAAAGATTGCCTTCAATAGGGTTTCCGATCTAACCAGGTTGAAGGAATTAATTTCTTATTGTCAATCAAACCTGTATGGAATCAAATTCACCTACAGGTGAAACTCGAAAAATAGAATATCGTGCAAAAGTTCATTTATTTCAGTAATGTAACTTAAAAGGTGAAACTAATATATGAGATAGACTCATTACATGCAAAGCAAGATAGTTCAAGCGTGATTTATCATAATTGTGATGATTATGGCTTACAGCTCATGAAAACCACAAATCCACAATCTCAGAAAATTAGAATATTGTGAAAAGGTGCAATATTCTAGGCTCAAAGTGTCCGACTCTAATCAGCTAATTAAGCCATAACACTTGCAAAGGGTTCCTGAGCCTTTAAACGGTCTCTCAGTCTGGTTCAGTAGGAATCACAATCATGGGAAAGACTTCTGACCTGACTGTTGTGCAGAAATCCATCATTGACTCCCTCCATAAGGAGAGAAAGCCTCAAAAGGTAATTGCAAAAGAAGTTGGATGTTCCCAAAGTGCTGTATCAAAGCACATTAATAGTAAGTTATGTGGAAGGGAAAAGTGTGGAAGAAAAAGGTGCACAAGCGGCAGGGATGACTGCAGCCTGGAGAGGATTTTCAGGAAAAGGCCATTCAAAAGTGTTGGGGACTTTCACAAGGAGTGGACTGAGGCTGGAGTCAGTGCATCAAGAGCCACCACACACAGACGGATCCTGGACATGGGCTTCAAATGACTTATTGTCAAGCCGCTCCTGAACAACAAACAATGTCAGAAGCGTCTTACCTGGGCTAAAGAAAAACAGACCTGGTCTGTTGCTCAGTGGTCCAAAGTCCTCTTTTCTGATGAGAGCAACTTTTGCATCTCATTTGGAAACCAAGGACCCGGAGTATGGAGGAAGAATGGACAGGCACACACTGCAAGATGCTTGAAGTCCAGTGTGAAGTTTCCATAGTCTGTGTTAGTTTGGGAAGCCATGTCATCTGCTGGTGTTGGTCCACTGTGCTTCATTAAGTCCAGGGTCAATGCAGCCGTCTACCAGGAGATTTTGGAGCACTTCATGTTTCCTTCCGCAGACGAGCTTTATGGGGATGCTGACTTCATTTTCCAGCAGGACTTGGCACCTGCCCACACTGCCAAAAGCACCAAAACCTGGTTCAATGACCGTGGGATTACTGTGCTTGATTGGCCAGCAAACTCTCCTAAACTGAACCCCATAGAGAATCTATGGGGCATTGCCAAGAGAAATATGAGAGACATGAGACCGAACAATGCAGAAGAGCTGAAGGCCGCTATTGAAGCATCCAGGGCTTCCATAACACCTCAGCAGTGCCACAGGCTGATAGCTTCCATGCCACGCCGCATTGAGGTAGTAATTGCTGCAAAAGGGGCCCAAACCAAGTACTGAGTACATATGGATGCTTATACTTTTCAGAGGTCCGATATTGTTCTATGTACAATCCTTGTTTTATTGATTGCATGTAATATTCTAATTTTCTGAGATTGTGGATTTGGGGTTTTCATGAGCTGTAACCCATAATCATCACAATTATGACAAATCATGGCTTGAACTATCTTGCTTTGCATGTAATGAGTCTATCTCATATATTCGTTTATAGAGGATCACATCTCCCTTCTCTTCTTTGGCCACCTGCCAGCATTATTATTTATATATATAGATATAGATATACAGTCAGGTCCATAAATATTGGGACATCGACACAATTCTAACATTTTTGGCTCTATACACCACCACAATGGATTTGAAATGAAAGGAACAAGATGTGCTTTAAGTGCAGACTGTCAGCTTTAATTTGAGGGTATTTACATCCAAATCAGGTGAACGGTGTAGGAATTACAACAGTTTGCATATGTGCCTCCCACTTGTTAAGGGACCAAAAGTAATGGGACAGAATAATAATCATAAATAAAACTTTCACTTTTTAATACTTGGTTGCAAATCCTTTGCAGTCAATTACAGCCTGAAGTCTGGAACGCATAGACATCACCAGACGCTGGGTTTCATCCCTGGTGATGCTCTGCCAGGCTCTACTGCAACTGTCTTCAGTTCCTGCTTGTTCTTGGGGCATTTTTCTTTCAGTTTTGTCTTCAGCAAGTGAAATGCATGCTCAATCGGATTCAGGTCAGGTGATTGACTTGGCCATTGCATAACATTCCACTTCTTTCCTTTAAAAAACTCTTTGGTTGCTTTTGCAGTATGCTTTGGGTCATTGTCCATCTGCACTGTGAAACGGCGTCCAATGAGTTCTGAAGCATTTGGCTGAATATGAGCAGATAATATTGCCCGAAACACTTCAGAATTCATCCTGCTGCTTTTGTCAGCAGTCACATCATCAATAAATACAAGAGAACCAGTTCCATTGGCAGCCATACATGCCCACGCCATGACACTACCACCACCATGCTTCACTGATGAGGTGGTATGCTTAGGATCATGAGCAGTTCCTTTTCTTCTCCATACTCTTCTCTTCCCATCACTCTGGTACAAGTTGATCTTGGTCTCATCTGTCCATAGGATGTTGTTCCAGAACTGTGAAGGCTTTTTTCGATGTCGTTTGGCAAACTCTAATCTGGCCTTCCTGTTTTTGAGGCTCACCAATGGTTTACATCTTGTGGTGAACCCTCTGTATTCACTCTGGTGAAGTCTTCTCTTGATTGTTGACTTTGACACACATACACCTACCTCCTGGAGAGTGTTCTTGATCTTGCCAACTGTTGTGAAGGGTGTTTTCGTCATCAGGGAAAGAATTCTTTGGTCATCCACCACAGTTGTTTTCCATGGTCTTCCGGGTCTTTTGGTGTTGCTGAGCTCACCGGTGTGTTCCTTCTTTTTAAGAATGTTCCAAACAGTTGTTTTGGCCACGCCTAATGTTTTTGCTATCTCTCTGATGGGTTTGTTTTGTTTTTTCAGCCTAATGATGGCTTGCTTCACTGATAGTGACAGCTCTTTGGATCTCATCTTGAGAGTTGACAGCAACAGATTCCAAATGCAAATAGCACACTTGAAATTAACTCTGGACCTTTTATCTGCTCATTGTAATTGGGATAATGAGGGAATAACACACACTTGGCCATGGAACAGCTGAGAAGCCAATTGTCCCATTACTTTTGGTCCTTTAACAAGTGGGAGGCACATATGCAAACTGTTGTAATTCCTACACCGTGCACCTGATTTGGATGTAAATACCGTCAAATTAAAGCTGACAGTCTGCAGTTAAAGCACATCTTGTTCGTTTCATTTCAAATCCATTGTGGTGGTGTATAGAGCCAAAAATGTTAGAATTGTGTCGATGTCCCAATATTTATGGACCTGACTGTAGATATATATATATATATATATATATATATATAGTACAATTCAATATTTTTCATTTTTATTTTTACTTTTATTTTCATTTTTATCTTTATTATTTTTTTTCTCTAGCACATATATCTATCTATATATTTTTTTTTATATATACGTATATAATTTTTTCTCTTCTTTATCATTCAATCATCATTTTCTATCATAACACTTCATAGCAAACCTTTTATATATTACTTTTTCATACAATTACATCACCATTCTATGTACATTATATTTCACTAGTCATCCTCATTCCATTCATTTATTTGGCATTTGTGTTTTTGGGGTGTGGGTCCCGCTCCCACACCCTCTCATAGCCTGGCTCACTTGCAATGTCATTTCTCAGCCTTCACGGAAGCTTTTGCTTATAGTGCTCTATACATGGAGACAGCCTCCTTCTGCCCCACCTGACACTTCCTCGGTGTGTCAGTCGGAACTGCTCTCGGGCGCAAGCGTAGACCCATTCACTGACAGTCACTTCCACACCACTGTAGCATAGTGAGCAGCACAGAAGCCATGTCAGCCCCTCCATTTTATTTGGCACACATGCACTATCTGGGATACCACTCTGGGACACTATCTGGGATCTGGCACCTCTTGTGAGTAGAGTTCATTCATTCGTTTATTATTATTTATTGTCAATTCATTTCTTATGCATTCTTGTAGAATTAATATACCATTTTGAATTTTTATTTTTTCCAGGAGGTGGTTGTGATTGGCTCTTCTCAGATTGGGCCGTCATGTGTGTGGGGGTGTGTGTTTTGGTCCTCTTCACCATTTCTTGGCATATAATTGTGGGATCAGCAGGTTTACATTTTAACTCTGAATAAGGGAGTTTGGCTCCCGAAACGCGTTAGCCTTTTCCTATAAGGGTCTATTATTCCATTGGTCTCACAATACAGACACATCTGCTCTGTTTTTATCTTCTTAGGTTTGTGAGTATACATCTTTATGATTTTTGATTAAATTTGTAGTATACCACGGTAATGCACAAGGAGAGTGCAACCTTGTTTGCTTTAGTTCAAAGCCCGTTGACTGAATCCTTAAAAGGAAGTAACATCCTTGACAGGAACAGCGAGATGCTTGTTGAGAACAGAAAGAGCAAGAGCCACTAGTAGGACTGACCATTTTTTCATAATTTTTAAATATTCAACAAAGAGGTTTGGAGAAATGAATACCCTAGTCAGGATTTGTCCAATGCTCATGCAAAGTAGATAACTTACATGTGCAAAGAAAAAGTCTTATCTGAAGGTAACAGAATTTAACCTAGAGTGTACGAATATCCAAGCTGTGTCCTTTACTGTACGATTAAGAGTGTAAGCAAGGAAAAGCGAAAAAGGGTTTTCTCATTCACTTGGCAAATTGAACGAACAAAAAGACAGATTCCCACATCCACACAAGCAATGTGAATACATAGATCAAAGCTGCATGTGTTTATCAAATGTTGGTTTTCCATTAGGAATATTAAACAGAAACCAGTCTAACAAATGTCTTCTGTTGAACAGGGAGGGCTAACACAGACCTCAAAATTCATGCAGTTCCTGCTCAAACTGGCCAAATTTCAGTATGTGTATACAGTGCTTTAGAGATTTTTAGCCTTTTAGTGCCTATAGGAGCTTGTTTAGGCTAGTGCGCATCACCAAGTGAGCTCACAGTAGAAAGCATATGGTGTAAAGCCTCAGCTTGGTCTCAGAAAATGCAGAAGGTGGAAACTTCTTCGCAGGATCCTCTTTTGTGTCCACCTCACCTTCCTTGATATCTTCCTTGCAGAGGTTAGGAGGAACATGTCATTCTCCTGAATATATTATAAATCATTGCAGCACTACTTACCAAATCCTACTAATTTAATACAGAACTCAGACGCCACCCTAAGAGCTTGACACAACATGTGGCTTCCTCAGGTATACAAATGGGGGGGGGGGGGGGCAGAGTCAGCTGCCATCATTAAGCACAACCAGGCTGTAATCAGGACACAGGGAAATACAATACCTATTGCTATACAAGCACCTTATACGATTTTAATGGCATAAGCAATATTCTGATGTGCAGCACCTTATGCACACAATAAACTGTGAATGGAATTTTAATTTCTTTTAATTAATGTGTTTTGGTATAAATGGAAAGCACTATGAGAATTGGGTGTTTTACTCTGAGCTATCCTTGACCTGGAGTGAGGAGATTAAAGGGAAGAAAAGTGGAAAGTGTCATGTTTAACCCCTGAAGGGGAAGGCTTATTCTCACCTCTATAATTAAGAGGTCATATATCAAAAAGAGAGAGCACAATCTGGGTAAAGAGTCTGCACAGGATGGAGGAAGAAGTGTGATTGCTGTGAATTACTGGTATTTAGCAATATTGTATTTTGAGGACATTCGTTTATTTTCCAGGATAGTGAAGTTGAAGAAGAAGAAAAAAAAAAGAATTAGTCCATCTAGTTCAACCAACAGAGAAACAATTATCTTGAAAACGCCCATATGCACAAATCCTATGCCCACAGTTGATCCAAAGGAAGGCGAAAAACCCCCATAAAGCATGATCCAATTTGCTCAAGTGGGGAAAAAATTCCATCGTGATCCAAGAGGCGATGGGACATTCCCTGGATCAACTACCCCTGGTGTTACTACCTCTAAATATTAAGATCCAGTTGTATTTAGGAATGCGTTCAGTTTTTTTTTTTTTTGGTTTTTTTTTAAACAATCAACTGAGCTGGCCAGAACCAGTTCTTGTAGGAGTCTATTCCACATTTTAATATTGAAGAAGCCTTTCCATATGTGAAGGTTAAATCTCTTCTTCCTGACTTAAAGAGAGGGCATTGTCCTCTGAAATGACCTGAAAGCTAAATACACCAAGGTCACTCTATGGACCAGTTATGTATTTAAACATGTTGATTATATATCCCTCCTTTTCCACCTCAAGAGAGCAGAAATTCAGTTCCTCTAATCTTTCCTTATAGCTTTGCTCTTCCATACCTCTTATCAATTTGGTTTCCCCTCTCTGCACTTTATCCAGTTCTCCAATACTCTTTGTCGCTCTGGTGCCCACACTTTAACTGAAAATTCCAGATGAGGTCTTACTAATGATTTGCACAGGGGCAGAACACCAAGATACATTTCCACCATTGATTCCCCTAGCTGTTCTCCAAGAATGTACAACGTATGCATGTTTGTAGCCCCCCAAGTGCTTACCTTTACATCAGCATTTGCCTCTTTAGCCACTTCTTTACCCAAATAAATAGTGCACTGAGATTGGCTTGTAAATTGGAGATGTCCTGTAAGTTTGGTGTCGTCTGCAAACACTTAAATAGTACTTTTAATCCAAAACTCTCTATCACTTATAAATAGGTTAAAAAGGAAGGAACCCAATACTGAACTTTGGGGTACACTACTAACAACCTTAGAACAGATTGGTACTTTTTGGTGACCTGTTAGGAACAAGGCCGCAGACATTCACATGAGAACAGAAAGCTTCCAGAGTGCTTTACTGCTCCGGCAGCTATCTGTTCCCAGCAACAGTAGGAGGCAGTGTGGTGCAAGATTCAGCACATCACAGTGCTCCCTTTTTTGAACAAACTATTTGTAGTGTACAAAACATACACTTACGGTAATTTATGGTAACTTACAGGGAGCTGAACTTTTTGTTCATCCATTAACAAATGATAGCCCATTACAGAAATATCCTGCACCTTTTAAAAATACAGCTCATTCGGAAATTTTTCATAAAGAGGTAGACATGAATGAAGTCTCTAGAATAGACAATATCTTTAAGGATGGCATGTTCTCGATGAGACATCTGCATGGCATGGCTGCACTGCACAAAATTCAGACATGCTGCATTGCAGCGTGAATGGGACACAAGAAACAATTGTTTTATAATGCAGTAAAATGTCTGGCACCGGACACTAGGAGTATCTGGTAGCAGCCTATATCACCAACCCCCCTTCTTTGCCACCATCCAAGAGAGAAGTATATTAGCTGGACGGAACCAAGAGAGCACTAGAGCAGCACTCAAAGGAGTAGACTCTGGTGAGGGAAGTAGAAAGACAAAAAGAATGCCTAAGTGTTGAAAACCAGTAATTTAATATAATAAAGGATTAAAACACTCACAGACAGTAAGTAGAATGCAATCTAATTGTAAAGGTATCTGCTCCGGCAGGTCTCTGGTCAGTGCCCACCCTCTCTTCTCGTTAAGTCATCCAGCCAGCAGCTGAGGGAGGGATGGAATACAGGGGCAAGATGGCTGCTTCACTTCTGGAATTACCATGGAACACACACACGAAGTGACCTCAAAAGGGGTGGTGATGCATTTCGGAAAACATGCACCAAAGCGCCTTTTTCAAACCTGACAAATAAGTTTTTCTGCACTGAGAAGTGCCTTCTTTTTATTTCCTAATCGCCTGAAGGTGGTCTGTATATAAGCTATGGTCTATGAATACAAACCCTGTGTCCTGTACTGTATGATTAGGAGAAGGTGTTTTTCAGTAAAACATGAAAGAACAAAAAACAGAACTTGAACTGTCCATTACCTAGTTTTGTTATTCTACTAAACTGATTGTTGTGTACTATGAACATTGATGGCTATTTTGTCACCAAATAAAAATGGGCTCTGAGCTAGCTTGGATAAATTAAACTGAAAAATGAAACCACTTATCAGCAAAATGACAATATCATGAAACATCTTAAAGCAGAACTAAACCCATCAATTTAACCTTCCCAAAACAGCTGTATTCAAGGCAAACCATGAGCAACTGTCACAGTTGCTTGGGCTCTCAATTGAACTTTTAAGCCATCAAATGGCTGGTGTTATAACTGATCACGTGTGGCACCATGGAAGCTACAGGTTAAACAGGTATCCTTTGCTGTAAAGGATAGGAGGGTTTAGTGCTGCCTTAAACCCATATATAGATGCATAAATAAGTTATGATCAGTGGTTAAGAGAGGGAATAGCTGATGAGGAAAACATAAAACTATTAAGAAAAAAAAAACAGATGTTTTAAAACAGAATAGTCAGTCACCTTGACTATGGCTATGAATAACAACCTTTTGTGACCACAGAGAAATAGGAAAAATCAACATAGGAAATTTCCTGGCAATAACTGAGCTGCTAGCCGAGCATGATCCCATACTAAAGCAACTGCTACAATAAGCACAGGACACAGTAAAATATATTAGTCCAAAAAATTAAAAATGAGGTAATAGATACTTTGGCAAAGTCCTAAGTTACAGTTTGTCTGAAATTCTAGTCCAGTTTTAACCCTTGCTTATAGATACTACTTAGGACTCTCAATAGTTGATCCGATATGTTTCTGTGGACAGACATCCAAATATGAGGATTAACCAAATCAACTCTGATCATAAAGGGATTTTGGGACCAAGTGCCATGGTCAAGCATAATGAGTGGTATTTTTGGTGTGAAGGACTAATTTTTGCTCTTTATGTTCATTATGCAGCACACAAATATACATTTAGTCCTCCAAGATGCTGTGGTCAATATTGCTGAGGCTTTAAACTTCATGGGTGTTGTTCAGATTGTAAACAAATTTTTTGGAGACAGTGGAAAGCATAGGAAGATCCTGTTTTTATTTGCCAGCAAATCATTTGTTACCTTGAAGAAGTTGTATCCAACACGGTGATCATCTTGCTACAAGTCACTTCTTACCTTGTGTTTTTGTTATTCAGATGTACGGTTATCAAAAATAAGCCTTGGAGCAATGAAAAACGTGAAAGCAAAGATGCAAGGGGATTGAAAAAAAAAATTGAGTCCTTTCAATTCATATTTCTTATTGTTCTATGAATCAAAACACTCAGCAATGCAAGTTCTCTGTCCAAATTCAGTCAGTCCAAGAGCATGGATAGGTCTAGAGCTGCTTGTTTGTTTAAGACAGTAGTGAAAGACCTGTCCAATTTCTAAAATAATTGTGAGGAAGCCAGAAATAATGCAGTCTTGCTGGCAGGAAAATGGTAAAAAAAACTCTCAGTTCATATAAAATGTTTATGACAATGAAATTTGTTTTGCTTCAAATTCGAATGAAATATTCCAAGAAAGGAGCAGACAGAATCTGAAGCAGCTGTCATGGCAACCAATCAGCTTCTAGCCTTCATTTTGAAATCTTAAAGTAGTTCTAAAGCCTAAACATTTTTACCTCAATATATTCCCTGCAATTCCATGGCACAGAGCAGGTAAGTATATCGGTGTTTTGTGATTTATTTATTTATTTTTTTTAAATGACTTTACAATCACTGTGAAGCAGACAGAATCTTCATCTTGTTCTCTCAGTTTTAGTAAATCCACCCCAACCTCCCTCCATCCCCACCCTGTGTGTTAAGAGACTGAATGACCTTGAAGAACAGTTCAAAACCAATGTTTTCTATAGGAGCTTAGACATAAGCAGCTAGCTGTCAAATAGGTTCCATAATGGACTGAATCAGGTTGTTCAGCAGTTTGATATTTAGTTCAGTCCTCAGTTCTACCTTCTGCATATGAAGATTTGTTTAACCCCTTCACACCTAAAGGTAAAACAAATCTTAATGCCCAAGCACAATTTTGCAACGTTGACATGTGTTAGTAAAACCGTACATATCACAACTACTTTGTACATCTGGGTGGATTATACCTTGTTTTTTCAGGACAAATTGAGCTTTCATGTGGTGGTAAATGGTAATGGATATCTCCTGATTTTTTTTTTATTATCAAAGGATAACTGGGTCCCGATCGTTAGAATGGGACCTGGTGCTCTCAGTGACACTGCGGTCTTTGTGCTAGGAGCACGCTCCCAGCATAAAGACAGGTACGCAAATATGCAGCCCAACGGAAAAAAGCCCAGTTCTGTGAGGCAGCATATTTGTGTTACGTTGGCGTCAAGGGGTTACAGTTGAGTCACACCTTTAGGAAAAGTATAAAATCACTATGTGTGAGCAGTCTTTCTGGGCTGCATTCCCAGTTCAATGTCCCATTGAAAATGCAAGCGCTAAATAGCCTGACAGACAGAACTGCAGACAATTCTAACACAACGGAAAGCATGCAGGAGGGTTTCTAAAATGTAATGTTCTGAGTGTGTTTGTTTTTGTTGGCATGGCCTTTTTATTTGAATGAGCAATATTTGTTATGGTTTGACAAACCATTGTACAAAGTGGTGCTTCATGCAATTATTTAACCACAAGCCTACAGGGCACTTATACCCCCTTCCTGCCCAGACCAATTTCCAGCTTTCAGTGCTGTTGCACTTTGAATGACAATTGCGCGGTCATGCAACACTGTACCCATACGAAATTTGTATCATTTTTTTGGTGGTATTTAATCACCTGTGATGGACACTGATAGGTGGCACTGATAGGCAGCTCAGATGGGCACTAATGTGCACTGGTAGGCACTGATGGACACTGGTCATCAGTGCCCTGATGATCAGTGTACATGTCCCCTCCGCAGAAAGCCGATTATCGGCTCTCCTCTCGAGCTGTCAGCGTGACAGCTCGAGAGGAGAGAAATGCTGATAACCGGCATTTCCCTGTTTACATGTGATCAGCTGTGATTGGACACAGCTGATCACATGACTGAGCCGACATCTTCGGCTCTTTCCATGATCGGTGATCCACTGTGTCCAAGGGACACAGCACAGCGCCAATTGCCGCGCGCTCCCTGAGAAGCGCATGCGCAGTGAGAATGGGAGGAAGTCATATGACATCCTCCCAGAACGATATGGCGGGCGGGAGGTGGTTAAAAAAAATATATATATGCACAGCAGAAGTCACAGCTTACTGGAGAAGGCTAAGAATTTGGTTGGAATACCAGATTAAAATTCATTAACCACTCATTTGTTAATAAGCAGGCAGTTGACTCAAAAAGGTGCTACGTTACAATGGTACACCATCTGATTTTGCAAGAAGGCTGGGATGTGTCAAGAAGAAGAATAGTTGAACGTAAGTATTAGGCAAATGTTTTGGCTGTATGCTTTCATGTATATTAGAAGTGTGTTTGTTTGGATAAAGTACTACATTACCAGTTTGATTAATTTCAGTGGTTATTGGCTGGTTAAAAGATGTATATTTTTTACATACAGTAGCTATCCATTGCTGGCCTTTGTGCTCTGTAGAAAAATGGCAAATCAGGTAAAATGTCACCCAGTATGTATCCATTTGGCAAATCTAATCCAATTAAAACATTTTCTCATGTTCTTTCCAAGTAGTCTTATATTTGGCTGGTTTTTGTTTGTTGGATGCTGAAACCATGACTTATTTTCCTTTGGTTATGTTGAAAATATGAAAATTATAGAATGTGTAAAACCCAATATTTCCTATTCCTGGTATGTGCCTGCTGTGCCATGTACTTGTATGAAAAAGTATCCTGTTCTCTTTGTATTGCTTCATGTGAAATACCTGGTGTTCCTGCCAGTCCCTCTGCTTTCCTATTAAAAACTGACCACACTAGGTAGAAGAGGGCATAACAAGGTCAGTTTTCTGGCTGTGCTGGGAGCTAATCCAATGATTAGACAAGTGCAGGCACACTTGCTCCTGCATGGCCATTCACTGTGAAGACCAGTGTACTGCCGGTTCTCCTTCCCCAGCTCCTTATGAAGCTGACAACAGAGCATGTGTGAACACTTAAAGGGAAAAAACTGTATTTATTGTTTTTTTTTATATGTACACAAATATTTTGTCTCATTTCTATTTTAAACTGGATGGGTTGTTTTTTTACAAGGGTTCACATATACTTTAAGCATCAAGACCTTAGGCAAGTAGTTATAAACTCAAAAATTAAGAATCTAGTAGTCAGGTTAAAGTAAACAATGTAAAAAACATTTTTCTCTATCTCTTACAAGGCTGTCATCTTGTTAATCTGGCTATTGCAGCTTGTCATGCCTAGGCTTTACAAAAAGTAAGCCATAAAGACTGTAGTACACACAATGATGTTTTACTATTTTTTGTATCCAATTAAAAAGAATATATGTTCTAGCTCATTCAGCTCAGGCACTGTGCCACATGAGTGCAGTAATTTGGGTGTTCTTTAATGGAAATTTTTTTGTTTGGGGAGGGGCCCCTCAGAAATGTTGTTGTGGGGCCCTGTGATCTTTAGTTAAAGTGTTATTAAACCCACAACAGTAAAATCAGTCTGTATATGCAGTAACATAGTGCAGCGCTCATAGACTACTAACAATACATATGCAAATAATCCTTTTCTTTGGCTCCATTCTGAGCTAAACAATCCACAGAGCCCATTGCGGAGGACGGCTGCAGTACAGCACAGGACCCTGAGGGAGATTCCTGCCCAGGCTGTATCATCCTTTAAAGGGGACCCCTGACTGACCACACTTTATACATATATATGCATATTGTAAATACGCATCTGGTGAGTGCATATTCTTACTATATCCCTGGCACATCATCAAATTATCTTATTTGGCACAGGGATTATCACTTATGATCACTCATATACGGATCTTCACCTACTGCCACAGTTTTATGGATATTTTTGATTTTCACATATTTCACTAGGACTGTACATGGTTTATTTGAAGCACTTTATAGTCATTTTTGCACATTTCTATTGTATCTTAGTATGCATATATGCGTGAGCACAGGATTATTTGCATATGTATTGTTATTAGTCTATGAGCGCTGCACTATTATTATTATTACATGTTTATTGGAGGTTATCTGGTTACCTTTCTAGTGCAATAGCAGCTGTTTCGTAGTGATTGCTGATTTTTTCCCTTTTACATGCAGTAAATTATGCTCGATATACTAACTGTGGAACCTAAGGGGTTAATCCTCTGCATTGTGTAAAAAGGCCGTTTGATTCTGACCTCTCTGATCCTCCTCCTCTTCCAGTGTGCCCCTCTTATCTCCTGATAAAGACAAGTGACAAGAGTCACTCTTCACATGCTCAGTTTGGTGTGCATTACTAGAGAGGTTTTTTTTTTTCTAGGGAGAGTGCATGTGATCAGCACAGGGCCAACCAGCACTATCCAGACAGAGGTCAGGGGTTCTGCATCCTTCTAGAGCAAAATGAAAACTCCTCCTACAAGCTTTAACAAGTGCTCAGCCGGACACTGATAGAAGTCACAAGACTGCTCAAACTGCTGATGAGAAAAGGTACAGGCATACCTCGGTTTACGAATTTAATTCTTTCTGTGGGTCTTTTTGTATAGGGAAAAATTTGTAAACCGAAACGCCGTTTCCCATAGGAATGCATTGAAAACCAATTAAATCTGTTCCAGAGGTCAAAAAAAAGTAAATGCTAATAAATTACAACATGAGTTATTTTATCAAGTCATGCTGTATTTTAGTAGTGACAACCATGTGTTAATGTTTTTTGAGGGGAACTCCCACACCAAAATGTAAAAACAAAAATGGCATGGAACCCTCCCCAAAATCCATACCAGACCCTTATCAGAGCATGCAGCCCTGCAGGTCAGGAAAGGGGGGGAGGGGACATCAACCGAGTGACCCCGCCCTAAGTGACATAATTGATGTCACATGGGGTGGGGTCACTTGAGTGATGTCCCCGGGTGGCCCCGCCCCTTACATATTTAAGAACTGTAAAACAACCGGAGCAGGCAGCCGGGGACCATCGTCGGAAGCGGAGGCTTTTTTTTTTTAATCTCTTTTTTCGGGTCAGCAGCGGACATCGTTATTGATGTTGGATCTACTGCGGGGGACATTCTTTTATGTTTTTCTTTTAGTAAAAGGACTGGTCAAAGACCGTGTCCTGTCTTTTTTCACACTACACTTTTGTTTTTTTTGTGAATGAGTAGCGGGTACTATGTACCCCATACTCATCACGGGGGGGGGGGGATATCTGGGGGACCCCTTCTTAAAGTGGGCTTCCAGATTCTGAAGTCCCCTGCCCGCAGACCCCCACAACCACCGTCCAGGGTTGTGGGGAAGAGGCTCTTGTCCCCATCAACATGCCCCAAAGCACCCCTCCATGTTGAGGGCATGTAACCTGGTATGGTTCGGAGGGGGTGGGGGGGTGGCGGCGTGAGAGTACCCCTCAAAATCCATACCAGACCCGAAGGGCTTGGTATGGATGGGAGGGGGGACCCCACGCGGTTTTTTTTTTATTATGGTGACGGTTTTTAAATGTAATTACTAGAGATTCAGCTGGCACTTTCCCCCCAACTAAAAAAGAAAGCTTCCTTTTAGTTTATTTCCCCGAATTAAAAGAAACAATGTTTCCTTTTAGTTTCTTAACTCCGGGGAACGTGACAGCTAATTCTGTGAGCTATAGTGAAGAAAAAAAAAAAGATGGCAATTGCATTTAAAAATCGGCACCAACATACACTTCGTATTGGGAAAAAAAAAATCGTAAATAATTCGGAAACCAAGGCATTATTTTCAATGGAATTTTATTCGTCAAACCGAAAATTATGTTAACCAAGGCATTTGTAAACCGAGGTACACCTGTATTTAGCAGTTTATATTTACTAAAATAATTGCATTTCCATGTTCTGTGTACTGTGGGAGACCAGATAGAGAGAATGCAGGGTCCTGGGTTTAGTAACACTTTAAGCCCTTTGGCAGGGGTATCAGGATTTACATGACATTACATGTCTTCAACTTACTGATGAGCAAATAAAGTCATCATAAGGGACAGTACTATGATCTCTGGGAAAGCAAAATATCTTTAAATTGCTTGGCATGCATGAACATAGCATGTAAAGAAACAGATTGTCTAATGGAAAAAAAAAATGTCTACTTGCTTCTGGTTTTAGCGGCTTGGCTTCTGTATTATACCATTTCTAATAACCAAGCCAGAAACAATCCTTCCCTCCACAAAATAAATCAAACTTTAAAAACATACATTATGCTGAATATTTTGCCTTTTAAATTTATTCCAGGAAATGTGGCTTTCAGCATTTTTTACAGTACAGATAGAATTAAAACACCTAACTGAGCACAGTTAGTACTAAAACACGTCTTTTTTTTTTTAGCAGTCATGACAAGTATGGGTTAGACTTGTCATAAAGCTGTAGCAACTGGCCAATGGAACAAAAAAAATATCAGACAGTGCAGAACAAAGTCTAGATATAAATAAATATTCTCTGCAATGGTGTCATCTGTTTTTTTTTATAAATATTCAAAAATATTTTGATGGTCACCAAGTAAAACAATGCAATAGAAAAAAAACACATTTATGGCAGTGATAAGGCATGGTCACAAAATTTGAGACTGTGGGATAAGCAACATTCCACTATCCCAAGTAAACACTACAAAGTATTTCACATCATCACTCTCCCGCTTCTCTTCAAGGAGAAAGGTGCTTTAAGCAAAAAAAAAAAAAAAAAAAAGATAAACATTGTACATTGCAAAGGATTAGAATTCCATTTAGTGAAAAGCTGCAAGAGCATCATCTGGCAACAACCAAAGAAAAAAAAAAAAGTTTTCACTAGCTATGCCACATATGTTTTTATCACCATCTGTATAGGTTTGTTGCATACTGGACATCCACTATGATTCTTCTGCAGACTACGTGCACATTGAAAGCATGTTACCATGTGAGCTGTACGCCCATGTACCACATTTCCATTTCGTGGACGTTGCCGGCAGAGCTTGCAGGGCTCCAAAAGAGGCTTGGTAGACTCCAGTGAAGTTTCTTCTGACTGATAGCTGAAAAGAGTGTCAGTACTTTCTGAAAGGCTTCTGATATTAGATGCCAGGTCTAGTGGCTCCAAGAATTGTGACACACTTTCAGGTCCTCGAACTCTAACCATAGGGGCAGACACTGTTCTTCGACAGTCAGGAATATCAACAGCACTGTTAATTTCTTGGGAACTGGCCTTGGCAGGAAGTGCTGGTGTGGAGAGGGTATGTACAAGACGGGGGCAATCTGCATACCAGTCTTTGCGTAAAGCCCAGCATCGGAAGCAGTAACGTTTGCCTGGGGAGTTAAATTTATGGCAATTTGTACACTGCCAGCAGTCCTGAAAAAGAGAAGCAAAACACTCTTTAAAACAATAAAAATGTAATATGTAAAGTGAAATGACAAAAAATTAAATGTGCTATTTGTATATCATTTTCACATGGCGAGGTAAAATACATGAAGTTGTAAAATTGAAAGTTGCATGCACTTCGGGAAAAAAACATTTGCAAGCCAAAGAAAGTATAAGAGCCTACGCTGAGCTTTTTCCCCCATGACTCCAAAACAAAAAGAAACACTCATGAAAATGTTGGTATCCATGTCTTATACACTAGCTGGTTTAAAGTTTTTATAAACTTTTTTTTAAAAAAAAGATGTCAGAAACCATATGTAATAACATGACTACAACAAACCTCAGATCCAATATCAGTATCTGTATCATCACTCAGGCTCTGTGTGTCCTCTAAATCCTCTTCGTAAATAGTCACCTCAAATACCTAGTAACCAGGAAATCGAGGTTTAGAAAAGAGCAAAAACAAACATTTTGTTACAGCTTACCAGTACATAGATGTGGTGGCTGAATTCATTTTCTGATTTTAGAATTTTGGTTCCTTTATTTTCGCAAAAGGCATAACACATGCCCAGCCCTAAAGTAACAATGCTCACACACTGTGCTGTATCTATGAAGCAGCAGCAGCACTGTCAGCCTAGGACAGGAAGTGTTATAGAAATACAGAATACCTCTACCTCTCTTCCAAAGTATATGGATGGGTTATCTGTAACCCATAGAGGAAGCTGGAAACAATGACAGCCAATCACGCAGCACAGAAGGTTATCAGCTGACAATATTTCTGGCAGGAGCAACAGGTATTTTACACGTACTGAACAGATAACAAAATACTTTCAGTAATCTATTTCAATGGAATCTTTAGCAGACCAAATGAGAGAAAGTAAAAATATATATATATAAAAAAAAAAAAAAAAACTTTTAAATTTCGGTAGAAAAAAAACCAAAACGTTTTTCTACTGAAAAACGAACAAAATAGATGAGTCAAACATTTTCTGTAATCAACCATGAACCTAGAGAACTTGTTTAAGTGCTAAGCTAACACGAGTAGTATCCAAGAAAAATTGGATACTCTTTCTGATCAGGTCAGACTGCAACAATATAATTTTTAAATTCAAAGTTACACTGAAGACTAATAAACATATGTTTAGGGCCCATTCACACTATAGCGGAGAGATGCATTTTTCTGCATAAAAAAAATAAAAAAATGCAGCTCTCTGCAAGCACACAAGCCATACAGGGTTATCAGTTCTTGTATTTAAACCACCACCCCCACTAATCACCCCCAACTGTCAGATTTCCCATGCTGCCCAAGCCCCCTCTGTCCCACGGACAACTCCCCCCTCACACAGCTGCTGCGGAGAATCTTCCAAGGAAGAAGAGCTGGGAAACGGCCGGTAAATATAGAATTTACCAGCCCCTTCCTTGTCTGAATGAACAGAGTGAGTGATCGGTACCAACCACTCACTCTGTTCATTCATAAATGAAGCATAGTAAACTCTGTCTCCTGTTCATTTTTCTACAGTGCAGATGAAGCTACAGATAAAAGGGACTGGGGAAAGTTTCCTCAGTCCCTTTGTCTATCTCAAAACTTAGACTTTAGGGGTCTGTTTAGACCCCTGATATTTAAAGCCCCACGAGGGCTGTTAAAAAAAATTGTAAAAAATAAAAAATTAAATTGTAAAAAATAAAAATAAACTACTAACACGGTCCACTGCCCTACTGACACCATCCCTCAAAAGCTTTGTGAAAAAAAATGTCAAAAATGATAAAGTTGCAACAAATATAAATGTAAAAAATAAAAAAAAGGGCTCATTCACAGGGGTTCTCTGCTGCACACAGTGTGAATGGATGTTTTTTTTGTGCGGCTGCAGTTGCCGGTTACTGTAAGGGGATGCAGCGGTTATATGAACACAGCCACAGATGCCTATTTGACAGGTGTGGGTGTTTGAAGATGTACACGTGCATCCACACACCTGTCAAATTAGGACCTATGGCTGTGTTTATACATAGCCTCATAGCGTAACATAGGCTCCCTGAACATAGTTTCAGCTACATAAAAAAAATTTTAAAAATCTGGTTCACCCTGTACAAGCCACAGTACCCATGTGAATGAGCCGCAAGACCTCATTCACATACAGAGCTTTATATATTAACTCAATACAGTTTTACCCTTTAGATGAAGCTAAATGCGATATGATTTTCAAAAACGCACATAACGCAGGTAAACGCACAAAAAAAACCATAGGTAAAAGGAAGCACTTTTATGAGTTTTTACTTTCAATTTTTAGTGCAAACCAGTCCTAAGGCTTAATTTACATGGCTGTAAATAACACGCATTTCCAACTGTTTTTTACTTACGGATTGGAATGCAGTTGCAATTCACAAAAGTGCGTAAACATTGCGCACAGCTCCGCAACACAAAGTCAAAAATCATCAAAAACCTGCATCTGAGGATATACATATACATGTATGCCAGATGCAAGTGTTGGGGGGAAAAAAGGGAACATTTTCCACAAAAGTGTTTACTGATCATTACACAGGAAGTTTTGTGCTAGGAAAAAAACCTCATGCATACAGTATTAAGATCAGTAAAAAGTTTTACACCTATGTGAATGTAGTTTAAAATGTATTGCTTGTTCACATATATCTGCATATATTTTTTTTTCTTTTTTAATGTAGCTATGCGTAGTTGTGTATTTCACACACATAGCAGGACTCCACTGGGAAAAAGGGCAAGGCCGGAGTGGAAGGCAAGGAGTAATAGTGTGCCCCCTATTTTACCAATTTCACAGGTACAGAGGAAATTTAGGTCCCTTCATGCCCCATGTGCCCAATTGTGGTTCCTGGAAAGCATTTCCTTTGTTGACTGAATACCTAAGAGTTGCCTCTACAAGTCTCATGCCTTATTTTATTGCTCCTTAAACTGCATTTCCTATGGCTGCTTGAGAACAGCTTCAGTCTATAATATCTGAAGCATTTTTACTCAATGGGTTTCGCCACTTGTACATTGTTGACTGCCGATACCTTTGCTTCACCTGCTTCAAATACCCATTTTACTGTACTATACAGTGGATCCAGAAAGTATTCACAGCGCTTAACTTTTGCCACATTTTGTTATGTTACAGCCTTACTCAGGGGCGGACTGACAACTCATGGGGCCCCCGGGCAATAGGGAATTATGGGGCTCCTGTGTCCTTGCCCAAACTCAAAAAAGCCTATGAAAAAAAAGGTACCAGGGGCATCTCATGGGGCCCCCTACTGACCCTGGGACCTCAGGCATTGCCCGAGTTTCCAAATGGTCAGTCCGCCCCTGGCCTTATTCCAAAATGGATTAAATTCATTTTTTCCCCTCAACATTCTACAAACAATACCCCATATAACAGCATGAAAGAAGTTCATTTTGCAATTTATTAAAAATTAAAAAAACACATGTACATAAGTATTAGTTCTTGTCAGGTATTTACCAAAACATATTCAAGCTATAGTTATATAATGGATGTGGGCTGAAAGTGCACACTCTCAGGTTTAATTTGAGGGTATGTACTTCCAAACTGGAGGAAGGGTTTAGGAATTACAGCTCTTAAGAGTAGCCATCCCCCCTTTTTCAAGGGACCAAAAGTAATTGGACAACTGAATCAAAAGCGGTTTCAAGGCCAGGTGTGGGCTACTCCTTTGTTATATCTTCATCAATTAAGCAGGTAAAAGGTCTGGAGTTGATTCTAAGTGTGGTATTTGCATTTGGAATCTATTGCTGTGAACCTAAGTCATGCGTTCAAAGGAACTGTCCATGCAAGTGAAAGAAGCTATTGGTAAGGCTTCAAAAACTAAATAAATCCATCAGAGATAGTAGCAACATTAGGAGTGGCCAAATCAACAGTTTGGTACATTCTGAGGAAAGAAGAACTCACTGGTGAGCTCAGCAACATAAAAAGGAATGGACATCCATGGAAGACAACAGTGGTGGATGATTGCAGTATCCTCTCTATGGTAAAGAAAAACCCATTCACAACATCCAGACAAGTGAAGGACACTCTCCAGGAAGTGGGCATATCATTGTCAAAGTCTACAATCAAGAGAAGACTTCACGACAGCAAATAAAGAGGGTTCACCACAAGGTGCAAACCATTCATAAGCCTGAAGAACAGAAAAGCAAGATTAGACTTTGCCAAAAAACATCTAAAAAAGCCAGACCAGTTCTGGAAAAGCATTCTTTGGACGGATGAAACTAGGATTAATCTTTACCAGAATGATGGGAAGAAAAAAGTGTGAAGAAGGCTTGGAACAGCTCATGATCCAAAGCACACAATTTCATCTGGAAAACATGGTAGAGGCAGTGTGATGGCATGGGCATGCATGGCTTCCAGTGGCACTGGGTCATTGGTGTTTATTGATGATGTGACAGAAGACAGAATCAGCCGGTTGAATTTTAGAAAAGATGTAGCCAATATATACATATAAATACAGAGAGCAATAACACAGCCAAGAGATAACAGAAGGAAGTTTAGAGAGGTAGATACTTGCCGTCAGCCTTGGTTTAATCAGATCAAGTTGCAGAGCAAAAGGGGTGTTCTCTCCCAAGTTGGTTCCGATGTTAAAAGGGAGATTTCTTCAACTTCAACTCAACTCTACTCTCTGCTCCAAGCATAACAGCCTTTTTCTAGGAACTCAGCAGGGTGTCTCCTTGAAGCAAAGAACCAATCGCCTCATTTGGGGAGAGTGTTGTAGGCGGGGGACTCAGACTAGAACCAAAATCCCTCTAAGTTGATACCAGGGCAATAACCTTCCCTGGGTACATGTACCATTCTATCCACTAGTAGATTAATATGCAGAATCACCTGCTGAACGCCTAGATATGAAACATGCCACAGTTCACTATTTCAGCTAGAATTATATGACTTTCTGCTCTCCTGTAGACTCCAACTAGGGGGTGTAAGATATCAGACAACTTGTATTAAACTGAGCCATCCGAATATATACTTTATGTTTATGTAATTATTTCCTACTTTAAGATATAAAATTATATGGAAAAATGGGTTTTTAAACGTGAGTCTGTTTTACGGCTTATCTGGAATCGTTTGAAGCCCAGTGAAGGACTGGTTTATGGCTTTACAATCCTTTCCAAGCAAGAGTCTCACAGACATACGGGGGCCAGGCTAATTGGGGTTTATAACCATGAAGCTCTCCCACTGTGCCTGATGCCTGTGATCTCTGGCATCTTTCAGACCACATGTCACTTAATAGAGAGGGAGGGGAGATTGGAGGGAAGCCGATTTTGGAGTAGAAATGATACAAGATGGAGGCCTTTGCCAAAATGGAGGTTCGCATCCATCTCTGTACGTACAATTGCTACAGATGTTTATGTTCAATGTTCAACTCCATGAATTAAAGCTCAAAGTCTGCACTTCAAATTCATTTGGATTGTTTGGTTTTAACTTATTCTGGTGGCATACAGAGCCAAAAGTATGAAAATTGTGCCTGTGTCCAAATATATATGGATCAAACTGTAGGTTCCATGAAAGGAATTTTAGTTTGAGATGTAATGTTTAAATGATATATATGTATTTGGATGATCGAGTTTCAATGATCTAGACCAGGGGTGTCAAACGCAATTTCATCGTGGGCTGCATCATCAATATAGTTGCCCTCAAAGGGCTGGTAGTATATGCAAGACTATGTAAATGTATCTACTCTTTATCATATTAAATAATTGTCTCTGTATTAGATCTTTTACTGGTTTAAAGACAACTGCGGACTTTTAATGATACTGTTATGTTTCTATTTGGATGATCGCGCCTCAATGATCTAGATCAGGGGTGTCAAGCTCAATTTCATTGTGGGCCACATCATCGTAGTTGCCCTCAAAAGGGACGGCTGCATCAGTAAGACTATATAAATATATCTACTCTTTATCATATTACATAAATGCCCTTGCATTAATTTTTTTTTTTACTGGTTTAAGACAACTGCGGGCTTTACAAATCAAACACACATACCTCACCTAGGTGGATGCAACATTGGTCTGAGGCTGGGGGCTGGCTGCGGTCAGGCATCTGGGTAAATCCTGACATTAAAATCAGGATAACTCGAGAGTCTAGACCAGCTGAGTGATGTCAGCTGACAGCAGACTTAGGCCTACTGTCGGCTGAATAAGAGTTACAGGTGTGCAGAACAAAGTGCAAGTGATTAATCATCACACAAATATTACCAAGCACTGTTTATTACATTAACCAGGATAGGTGGAGACGAGGGGAAGCTGTGGTTGCACAGAAAGGTGCAGAATCTGTAGATCGGTCCTCCTCACAGCCAACTTTTAAGACAAGGTGGAGATGGAGACGAGGTGGGTGCCCCAGTTGCAGGAGAGGTGCAATGACCACATGAAATGGCTTAGCTGGCTGGATTCAGCCAGCAGACTTGTGTTTGACACAAGTGATCTAGACCAGTGTTTCTCAACGTCTTTTCAGTCAAGGCACCCTTTAAAATTATGGACAATTTCAAGGCACCCCATTCTAAAATGTAAAAAACTAAACTATTCAAATAGTTTTATATAACGCAGCAGCATCCACTCATGTAGGACACCCAACGCTAGAGGTGATTTATTCTTCCAAATCAAATACACTTTAGCACACTGGTACTGACTAGTATTACAGTGTTTCTCTCAGTTTTTCTCCATCACTGAGCTAATGTGACCCCAGTACTGGGGGAGAGTCAAACAAGGATGCTGTGCAGGCAACAGACATCCTCCTTATCAACAGATGTCATTGGTTGTCAGGACACCGATGGTTAGAAGGTTGTAATGGTGCACAATGAAGACCTGTGACTTTGTGTAACTAAAAGTCAGACTTCTTCCACCTGCTGGCTTGTATACAAGTTTTGGACAACTTTTAGACATTTTGCCAAGGCACCACTGAAGACACCTCAAGGCACCCTGATTGAGAAAGGCTGATCTAGACAGTTAAGAAAATATTATTATTATTTCACAGGATTTATATAGCGCCAACAGTTTGCTCAGCACTTTACAATATAAAGGGAGACAATACAGTTCAATACAAGAAGGTTAGGAGGGCCCCGCTCCTTGGAGCTTACAATCTAAGAGGGAGGGGCTGGTAGTACAAAAGGTAATAACTGCGGGGGATGAACTGATAGGAGAGATAGAAGATTAGGTTATTAGCTGAAGGCAGGATAGGCTTCTCTGAAGAGAGGTTTTCAGAGATCGCCTAAAAGTGGGCAGAGTAGGCGATAAACTGATAGATTGGGGTAGAGAGTTCCAGAGGGTTGGGGAGGCTCTGAAGCTAGAGAGCAGGAGGTCGTGGGAGGAGTGGAGAGAACGTTTAGGGTGATATTTGGAGTCAAGAGTGGCGATGTAGTTTGGGGCAGAATAGTAAATGGCTTTATATGTTATTATTAATGTTTTGAATTTTATTCGTTGGGCAATGGGAAGCCAGTGGAGCGATTGGTAGAGAGGGATGGCAGATATGGAATGGTTAGTAAGGTGGATAAGTCTAGCAGCAGCATTCATGATAGACTGAAGAGGGGATTAGCCTGCAATTAGGTAGGCCAATGAGGAGGGAGTTACAATAGTCAAGGTGAGAGATAACAAGGGAGTGAATACGTTTCTTAATGGTTTTAGTGGTTAAAAATGGGCATATCTTGGAGATGTTGCGGAGGTGAAGTCTACAAGATTTGGACAGTGATTGGATTTGGGGCTGAAAGGACAGAGAGGAGTCTAGGATTACACCCTGGCATGAGGGGAGGGACTGATGGTTGTATTATTGATCTTGATGGAGAAGTCAGGGGAAGGGGCACAGGCTGGAGGGAATAGTACGAGCTTGGTTTTAGAAAGATTTAGTTTGAGGAAGTGCAGTGACACCCTTACAACATTTTTATATTCTGCCTAAATAATTATAAAATGTGGTTTGAAACTATTTTCTAGGTTATAACAAGGGCAGTCCTAAAGGATAAGTTCACCTTTAGAACATGTCACATGTTCCACCCGTTTTTAGGGTGGAACATTCAACATGTTTCCATGTTCGCCGCCCCCCTCCCTCTGACAGATAACACAGGGAGAAGTTTCCCAGTATTGTCAGATTTTAAAACAGCATGGCCGTGCGGGGCTCTGCCCACATGGCCGCGTTATTCATTCAGGACTTTCGTGAATTAATGAACTGCAAGTCCCGGCAGCCTTAGCGGCTGTGGGCTTGTAGTTTTCAATGAAATACCACGGCGCTGTGGAGCACCGGGGTAATTCATTGAAGCTTCCTGTCAAAATATCTGCTTGCTCATACATCCAGGTATGCAGGAGACCTGCATGGCATCAGCGATCTACTGATCGCTGGTGCAATGCTTTCCAGGCTCCTGCAAACAAAAATAATAAATGCACATTTTTACCTGCAAAAAAATATGCATTTATTATTTTTGTCCAAAAGGTGAACTTATCCTTTAATGAAACCCTTCATGACACGACTTTTTACATCAAACAATTCTTTACATGATAACCCACGCTGAGGATACGATTTTCTTCCTTTTGGTAGCTAGCAGCAGCCACTACACAGCTGAAAGCTATCAAACCCAACTGCCGCTAACAGCTCCAGGCCCCACTATCAGTAACCAATCAGGGTGGTTTCCAAACGTGAGCACGTCAGCTATTATATAGTCATTGCCTGAAAATCTGAAGGCATTATTCAGTGGCCACTGTAGCCTGTTAAAGGCAGTGTACATCTATCTACTATTCTAATGATATATGCACTCACACCTGCATACACACAGTATGCATCACACCAAAAAATATACAGTGAAGGAAATAAGTATTTGATCCTCTGCTGACTTTGAATGTTTGCCCACTCACAAAGAAATGATCAGTCTAAAAATCGAATGGTAGGTGTATTGTAACACAGAGACAGAATAGCAACAAGAAATTCAAAAGAAATGCATGTCTAACAAACTATGCACTGATTTGCATGTTCATGAGGGAAATAAGTATTTGATCCTCTTCACAAAACATGACTTAGTACTTGGTGGGAAATGCCTTGTTGGCAATCACAGAGGTCAGACATTTCCACCAAGTTTGCACACATCTCAGGAGGGATTTTGGCCCGATCCTCTTGGCAGACCCTCTCCGAGTCTTTAAGGTTTGGTGGCCGACGTTTGCCAACTCGAACTTTCAGCTCCCTCCACAGATTTTCAATCAGATAAGGGTCTGGAGACTGGCTTGGCCACTCCAGGACCTTAATGTGAAACTTCTTGAGCCACTCCTTTGTTGCCTTGGCCGCGTGTTTTGGGTCATTGTCATGCTGGAATACCCATCCACGACCCATTTTCAATGCCCTGGCTGAGGGAAGATTCTCACCCAAAATATGACGGTTCATTGCCCCGTCCATCCTCCCTTTGATGCGGTGCAGTTGTCCTGTCCCCTTAGCAGAAAAACACCCCCAAAGCAGAATGTTTTCACATTTGACAGTTGGGATGGTGTTCTTGGGGTCATAGGCAGCATTTCTCCTCCTTCAAACACGGCGAGTTGAGTTGATGTCAAAAAGCTTGATTTTGGTCTCATCTGACCAAAACACTTTCAACCAGTCCTCATCTGCATCATTCAGATGTTCAGCGGCAAACTTCAAACAGGTGCTGCAGGATTTCAATCCTTGTCGGCATGGTGTGTTACCAATTGTGGTGACTGTGGTTCCAGCTGCCTGAAGATCATTGGCAATATCCTCACGTGTAGTTCTGGGATGATTCCTCACTGTTCTCATGATCACTGACACTCCACGAGGTGAGATCTTGCATGGTGCACCAGACCTAGGGAGACCGACCTTCCCTTCTTCTACTGTCCCAAATCCATCTGCTGATAAAATAGAGCTATAGGGCAAACAGCACATGCTCAGTTTGGTGTGTATTGCTTGTATTTTTTTTTTTCTTGGAAGAGTGCATGTGATCAGCACAGGGTCACATGTGAGTCAGGGGTTATGCAGCCTCATAGGACAGTCAGAGCAGAATGGATAATCCCCCTACAAGCTTTAAGTGCTTGGCTGGACACTGCTGATGAGAAAAGGTATTTAGCAGCTTATGTTTACTAAACTAATTGCATTTCCATGTTCTGTGTACTGTGGGAGACCAGATATAGTGAATGCAGGGTCCTGGGTTTAGTAACACTTTAAATAGGTAAACATTATTAAATTGTTACCCATTAAGCTAAATAGTGAGACAATACAGTTTAAAAAAAATACTAAGAGTGCAATTCTACTTACACCTGTGGTCTTGGAGCTGCCTGTTTGCACAGCACTGTTGTATGGCTTGTAGAGTAAGAACGTAGTATATACTACATAGTCAAGACATGTAAGCCAGGAAGGAACCAGTATTCAAAAGGATACAGGGAAGCCTTGACTTACATTGCCCATGTCACTGGTCTTATCCAGGACTTTGCCTGTCACAGTGGGCATAGCTTCAGTGAGAGTCTTTAGGGTCTGGGTGCTATAGGAATATGACACAGACCTGGGACTTGTACAGCACCCTGCAGCTAACTATACTTGCTATACCAACTGCCAAGGTGAGTGACTAATGCAAAATCCAGTCCCCAAAGCAAATATAACAGGCAAGCTTCATGACTGCAGTGTCCGGGCACAGTTTCCCAAGGTGTGCTCCAGGATCACTGATATGAAAATTGCTAATGAACCATGAAGGTAGTAAGCAGTCAGATCTTGATAGAAGTATTAGTTGAATAAGGTAATTAAATCTGTTGAAGATGGTAAAACCTCTTGCACACTGCAGCTTTAAAAAGCTCAGTACAACATTTTTTTTTTCATTGAGGCAAAATGTAGCCCATTATTTACAAAGTGCCTTTGCACAAAGGCATGTAGATAAGCACCGCGCATTCCTTAGTAAGGAGAAAAAAAAAAAAACAACATCTACATTTTTGGGTCAGTAATTTATGCCACCTGCACGGCGCCATATGAGCATAAATATTCATGCATTTTCCCTTAGAATGTAACGTGCGCAAAAGCGCAATGACGCGCATGCATGCAAATTTGCATGCATGTGTGTAAATATGTTAATAAATACGCACAAAACATGTGCTTGAATTTACGTTTAAAAAAGGCAGATGCTCAATCATCAATATCGTATGCAAGAGGCCAGAAAATCTACAAAAGGAGAAGACATTCATCTAAGGACGCTAACAAAAACTGGAGCCCAACGGAGTGGGCGGGGTTTTATGGAGAAGGACCCAGCAAAGTTTTTTTGCCAAATGTCTGATCTCCTGAAGATAGAGGCACATACCTCATGGTCTAGGAATTGATCCCTGTGTCCTGTACGATAAGGTTAATTGATTTGTTAGATTAAGGATCATATTTATGCAATGTTTCAAAATCCAGAATATGCAACTCAAGATGAGAGACAAAGTAGTACTGAGGAACAGTATGTTATGGAATTCCCATAAAACCCGTAGAGAGGAGATGACATTTAGAAAAACAGGAACTACCAGAATCTAGGACACTGACAATTTTCATTTATGAACTATTAAGCACTCCAGGATGGGAAAGATAGAAAGACAAGGAGCACTACTGTAAAATCCATTCCATATTCAGCGACGAACAGCGGGAGAATTGTTTGGTAACCTTCCAGGTCAACAAACTATCTTTAAAAGTTATCAGTAACCGCCAAAGTAAAAAAAAACAAAACAAAAAGTAAGGAAATACTAGCATACACAAAGAAAGACTCCAGGCAATGAAGGAGAACATAACTCCTAGGATGTGGGGAGCCAGATCATATGGGATTAGAAAATTCAAATAAATAAGAAAAAGCAAATAAATTCAATATGTAGTAAAAAGGTCTAAAGCAGAAGTGAAATTATAAGCTCTTGTCCAGATAGTATTGTTGCCCTCATGGTTTTCATAAAATGAACCATTCTCTCCCTGCTGGCGATGCTCCTCTACTGAGGATACAATGAGACACATATAGGAGACATGTCCTCTCATCACTTTTTTTGGAAACAGATTCTTGAACTTTACAACAAACTCATGAGATAGTATTCTTCCCATCACTTTACTAAATATGAAACCAGGATCATAAACACAAATTAAACAAGTACCAATATGTAATTTCTTAAAGGCAGCACATGCTATTATCTATAGACAATGGCAGGGCCCGAATACCTCTCAGATAACGGGATTGGCATATTAGATGGACAGTTTCTCAACAAGTTGCAAAGGTTCAAGGGTCTTATTTTGTGAGCCCCTCTTAAAGGAGGTAATCTGTTAAACCATAGTTTTACAAATTATAATCACCGCCTAGCATGGAGTCATTCAAGTTAATTCAAACTAAGATTCAAATAGGGAGTTCAACTGGCTTCCAGTGAAGCCCCTAAAGGTTAAAGTACCATAAACCAGTATGATGAGATGTTTAAGGTGAAGAACTGGAGAGTAGACATAAAGGTAAGGACAACACTGTGTGCACAATTAGTTGTATTTTTGAGGATTAATTTCATTATTGAACAGCTACACTGCTTTCTTATGAGAATATCTATGTGTGCACAATTATTGGACAACTATTAGAGTGCAGAATTATTATGCAACTAAATGAAAAACAAACATTTTCCCATTTCACGTGTATATTTTAATCTGTTAAAGTGAGAATAACAACTTAACATTTACAAAATAAAAAGATCTTAAAAAAAAAAAAAAAAAAATCAGTGACCAATATAGCCACCCTTCTTTCAATAACAGTCATAAGCCTTCCATTCATGGAGTCTGTCAATTTTTTGATCTGTTGACAATCAACTTTTTGTGCAGCAGCAACCACAGCCCCCCAGACACTGTTCAGAGAGGTGTACGGTTTTACCATAAATATTTCATTTATGAATGGCCCACAAGTTCTCAAAAGGGTTTAGGTCAGGTGAGGAGTGTTACTAAACCCACAACAGTAAACAAAAAAAAAAAATCAGTCTGCATATGCAGTAAAGCATGCTTGATATACTCACTGTGCCAATCAGCACTGTCCAGACAGAGGTCAGGGGTTCTGCATCCTCCTAGAGCAGAATGAAAACTCCTCCTACAATCTTTAACCAGTGCTCTGCTGAACACTGATAGTCACAAGGCTGCTCAAACTTCCAATGAGTCACTCTTAGCTCATCAGTCCTTAAAACCTTGAAAAAACCTGTCTTCAGATATTTCTTGGCCCAGTCTTGATGTTTCAACTTATGTGTCTTGTTCAGTGGTGGTCGGGTTTCAGCCTCCCTTACCTTAGCCACGTCTCTGAGCACTGAACACCTTGTACTTCTGGGCACTCCAAGTAGGTTGCAGCTCTGGAATATGAGAGCACTGGAGGATAATGGGTTCCTGGTAGCTTCACATTTGATTCTTCTCATATCTTTGGCAGCTAATTTGCATATTTTTCTCAAAACTTTTTTTTTTTTTACTATTAGCACTAAAATGTCTGATAGTTCTGTGACCACGACCCAATATCTTAGCAATTTCAAGAGTGCTGCATCCCTCTGAAAGTCTTCACAATTTGTGACTTTTCAAAGTCAATTAAACCTCTTTTTTTGCCCATTTGCCTGAGGAAAAGAAGCTGCCCAATAATTATGCACACCTTGATATAGGGTGTTGATCTCCTTAGGCCACACCCTCTCTCATTACACAAATACACATTATTATTATACATGATTTATATAGCTCCAACAGTTTGTGCAGCGCTTTACAATATAAGGGAGACAGTACAATTACAATACATTTCAGTACAGAAGGAATGTGAGGGCCCTGCTCGTGGAGCTTACAATCTAAAGGTCACCTGCATTCACGTTTATACAGCTTGGAGTTGGACAATATGCATAAAAATCATCATTTGGTTAGAATACTCACTTACCTAGTAATTGTGCACACAGAAACCACCACAATACACAGAAAGTCATTAGCAGATTGGGTTTAAAAAAAAAAAAAAAAAAAAAGAAAATACTACAGTGCACAGCCAAATGTGCAAAAGGTCACATTCCAATATATCTTCACCTCATTCTTGGGCCTGCTCACAGAGTAAGTCTTCAAAGAATGGGTTGCACCAGAAGCTCTAGAACTGGAGAGCACCCTCCGGTTAACATAGTACCAAAGGTCTTCAAAGCACCACAAGCAGAACCCAATGCCCAAAGGTCGCATTCCAGGCTATCCCCAAAATCATCAGTCCAGCGGGTTTTAGGTACAGCCTCCAAATGCTGTTGATGAAAAGGCGATTTACATAGCTGAGCTGATGTACAGAAACCAGTCCATACAGCACATTCAACTGCTTAACCAAATAGAAACGTACATCCGTGGAGAATGTAGCATATTGATAGAACAGAATGTACAATATCACAGCAAAAACCTTTTGCTCAACTAAGACAAGGAAAAGGCACCCAATCTCCTGAAAAAAAAAACTAATGTGTGATGGCTAAGGGGGAGGTTATACAACATTTCCAATTTTTTTTTTTTTTTTTAACAGTCTGGCAGTGTTCACCTCCTAAAAGGCAGCTGCATATAATCCATATGTCCAAAATTTACTACATATTTTTTTCCCCTTAATGGACGGAAAAAACAACACAAAAAACAATGGTATTTGGGTTTGGAGGAAAAGACTCACTTTTTTGCGCTCATCTTCTCTTGCATCTTCATCTTCACTATCCTGTGAGTCCACATGTTCCATTGTCACCTCTACATTTATTTGATCTGACCGATTTTCATTTAAGAACCACAAATCATCTGTTGTGTCTGAAACAAGGGCTGTATCTATATCCTGCAACACAAGAGTGGTCTTGTTAGTCTAAAATGGTCATATGCTTAATAAATCATACTATAATAATAAAATAAAAAGTTGATTGCAAAATGTTGGGGTTTGGTTTCCTTAAAGTGTTACTAAGCCCACAACAGTAAAATCAGTCTGTAAAGGCAGAAAAGCAATGCATCTGTTGATAGTACAGAGCCCTA
Organism: Staurois parvus; assembly: GCF_062004578.1. Lineage (NCBI taxonomy): Eukaryota > Metazoa > Chordata > Amphibia > Anura > Ranidae > Staurois > Staurois parvus. Next base: position 693,111 of record NW_028318057.1, read on the forward strand.
GGAGTCACTCTGCGCACAGTTTAGTGTATGAGAAAAGGTATTTAGTAGTTTATATTTACTAAAATAGTGAATGCAGGGTCAAGGACTTAGTAACACTTTAAAATATTTGATCAGACGTAATCACTTATGTTGGGGAATTCTGAACATAGCCTTAGCCAGGCTATAGGCCTGCTGTCTAGTTTGTCTTGCCATCAGTGTCTCTACTGGCGAGATTCAGCCCTGTACATGTGCTGATGACCATTGCCACCGAAAAAGAAAGTGAGGGAAAACCCAAAATTTTAGGGTTGTGCAAAGAACAACAGGAAAGAGGAAATCTTCAAATTGGGATACCTGTCCTGGGGACAACTGTTTACGCGAGGGGGGGGGAATCCCACACTTTGAAAGACTACCTCTGATGTGTCTCTGGGACACATTTGCTCAAAAAGCGATGGATGGTATAATCAGACCCTGATTTACAGTTATATTGATCTTGAAATTCAGTTTATATCTTTTTTTGGAAGTTTTACCTGGGTCTTCACCTACCATTTGTGCTATCCTTTCAGTTCAGTTCAGTGTGGAGACATTTTTCCAGCTTCTTAAAGAAGAAGTATGGCCAAAATTCTTTTGGCCATACTTCTGTGAGTCACAGGAGTGCACTTAGTTCTGCACTCCTGTGACCCAGATTCAGCCAAAAGCCTAAAGTCTGCTATTGACTGATGTCACAGAGCAGGTCCAGGCTCTGAAGGGATCTCAACAATAATGTAGGATCCACTCAGTTGCCTGTACCAGCAACTGGCTCCTCAGCCAGCTGCTCTCGCCCCCTCCACAGTCCAACACTTCAGTGAGCACTAGGGAGGCAGAGCACAGACAAAAACTGAGTGACGTGATCTTTGATTGCTTAGTTCTTGGTGGAGAGCAGGCATGGGACATCTGCAGCATGGGATCAATGCTTCAGCCATCTAGGCGAGTATGAATGTTTTTGGGTTTTTTTTTCTCTTTCCCGCACATCTCTTTTAACCAATTCAATACCATGCAATTTTACACCTTCCTGCCCAGGCCATTTTTCAGGTTTCAGCGCTCTCACACTTTGAATGACAATTGCGCGGTCAGACAACATTGTACCCAAACTAAAATTTTATCATTTTCTTCACACAACTAGAGCTTTCTTTTGGTGGTATTTAATCATCGCTGGGGTTTTTATTTTTTGCTAAATTAACAAATAAGTCCGAAAATTTGGAAAAAAAAAAACCACGTTTTTCTTTGTTTCTGTTCTAAAAATTTGCAAATAAATAATTGTTCTTCATAAATTTAGGCCGAGATGTATTCTACTACATGTCTTTGGTGAAAATAACCCAAATTAGGATGCATTTTTTAGTTTGTAGGAAAATTATAGAGTTCACAAACTATGGTATAGATCTGAATATTGATCAATCCTGAAGTACTGACAGCCAATCTAATTTCTTGAGGTCCAAGAATGTCAGAATAGTACAGATATCCCCCAAATGACCACTTTTTGCAAAGTAGACAGTCCGACGTACTTCATAAGAGGCATGGCGAGTTTTTTCAAGTCGTATTTTTTTTGTCATAATTTTTCTGAACATAAAAAAATAAAAAAAATTATTTTCACTATTTTTTTTTTACATACTGTCACCAGTGCAGTACAGCGTCATCATATAACTGGCATGGCGGTGATTAGGGACACTGACTGGTGACAGTGTGAAAAAAAAAAAACCTATTTTTTTTTATTTAAATTTTTTTATTAAATTGTTTTTCTTTTTTTTAAGATTTTTTTTTTTCATATTTCACTATGTCCAAAGTAGTACAATGTTACCATACTAACATTGTACTACTTTGGGGAAGTAATCAGTATTTTTTTTTTTTTTTTTTTTACACAATTTGCTTTTAGCAAAGAATTACTTTGCTATAAGCAAGCATTTACCTGAATGACATCTATTCATTCAGGGTTTTTTTTTTTGTGCTTAGCTGTGATTTGGCCACAGCTAATCACATGACATGTGCATGTGATTAGCTGTGACCATTCACAGCTAGGCAGTAGTATACAATGGATGGCATGAATGAAGCCATCCATTGTAAACAACGGTCATGTGACCTGCTGTGATTGGTCACAGCAGGTCACATGGTACCGGCAACAGGGCCGGTACTCAGATCTGTCATCGGCCGTGTCCGAGGTACACGGTCGGTGACAGATCGCGCCGCTGCGCGGCCCTGCAAGCGTGCGAACTGCGCATGTGCGGGAGGATGCCATATGGTGGCCTCCCGGAAAGGTAATGCATTTTTGCGGACGCCATTTGGCCATAGGCCGGGCGTCAAATGGTTAATACATGCAACTGTTGCCACAGAACATCAAGCTCCTTGGACATGATCTTACAACTTTGATATATGACATGCCAGTCTATACTTTTATTTCTCAGCAACTCACTTTTTTGCTTTCTGTAGTCCATGTGACCACTTAGGCTGACTGATTACGATTACAAGATACGAATTACAGAAAAGAGTTAGTTTGAAATATCACTATGTCCCAATTGTTTCTGATCTTTTTGAGGTATACAAAACAAATCTCTCCTTACCAATTTAAAGTATCTTTGTAGAGTAAGAAATTATCTTTTCACACTCTGTTTTACTTGGATATACCAAAGGCATGCAAGTTTACACAAGACAGCTGATTTTAATTTCATCACATTTCACGAGGAATAAAGCATTGTTTAAATTAGCTGTAAAGCTATCAACACATTTGTCAATGTCTGTACCAACGTGGCCTTCATTTTGCTTGCTTTGAGACTCCAGACTTTTGACATTGGCAAAACTTTTTAGAATTAACCCCCCTGGGCATCCCCTTATAACCCTACCCTACGAGTCCAATTTTTTTTCTTTTTTTTAAGCAAGCAATGCAGACACTGGAATGGAATGCAGGATGTGGGAGGGTGTTGGGCTTTGGTCCTGTACTGTACTCAATATGGAATTAACAGGCAAGTCAACATTTCTTTTATCTTAATCATACTTTACAGGACATAAGCTGGATATTCATAGACCCTGGGACATCCCAAAGCAATGAATGAGAAGGGTGGGCAACAAGGCAAACAGAACTGTGCCAACAAGCCCAACAATAGCAACGGTCAACAATCCCAATTCAGAGTGCTGCAAGAACATTACGGCCAAAAGCTTCATCTGCAGAGGATTGGACATCCACCTGGACTTGAAAACGATATGAACAAAAGACCAGGTGGCATTCTTGTGAAGTTGGGAAACAGAACCTTGATGCCGATCTGGTGAAGTAAGCACTTATTAGTACTGGAGGTTCTTTATCTTTTAGACTTTAAGCTCTTGAGATGAGTTGTCTTATCCACCAGGCTATAGTAAATCTTGAAGTAATATGTCCCTTGTGGGGGCCTGATGTTAGGACAAATAGGGAGTCTGTCTTTCCGACAGGAGCTGTAGATTTTCAGTACACTCTGATGGCTCTGACAGCGTGCTTAGGACAGGGCACAAGAACCTTGAGGGAGGTGGTAGCGTTTTAGGTAACACTGAAGGAGCGCTGTGATAGATAGGAAGGGAGCCAGGGAGCCAGGAGAGAGCAGAGTCTCTGAGGCCAAGAGAGTGTAGTTTTTTTGAGGAGGAGGGGGTGGTCAACCGTGTCGAAAGCCGCGGAGAGGTCAAGGAGTAGGAGCACTAAATAGTGGCCATTAGCTTTGGCGGTTAGCAGGTCGTTGGTGAGTTTGAGTAGGGCAGTTTCGGTGGAGTGTAGGGGACGGAAGCCAGATTGTAGGGGATCAAGGAGGTTGTTGTTGGTGAGGTGGGAACTCAGGCGATTATAGACTAAGCGCTCAAGGAGTTTGGATGTAAATGGCAGCAGGGAGATGGGAATAAGGTTGTTCAGATCGGTGGGATCCAGGGAGGATTTTTTAAGTATGGGCGTGAAGTGCGCGTGCTTCAGAGGGGAGGGGAAAGCGCCAGCAGAGAGGGAGAGATTAAATATGTGAGTGAGGGAGCGTAAGATGGAGGAGTGTGACCGTAGGAGTTGTGAGGGAACAGGGTCAAGGGGGCAGGTGGTGAGGCGGGCTTCAGAGAAGACCTTAGTGACCTCTTCAGTGGTAGCAAGGTCGAAGGAGTGGAGTGTTGAGGGGGTTTTCGTGTGAGGGATGCTAGGTGGGGTGGAAGTCTGAGAGGTGGCGATGTCCCTATGAATTGTGTCAATCTTGTTTTTGAAGTGATTGGCACAGTGATTGACTATGTCCTCGTTGAGGTGGAAAACTAAGCCTCATGCACACTACTGCTCCTAAACTGATGCTTTTTGGGGCTTTTGGTTTATTTTGCCTAAGCCCCTGAACGTACCTCAAAAGCCTGTGTCCATGCAGTTTAGAAGCAGCATTTAGACACAGTCAAAGTTCCTTCTCCTAAACGCAGAAGAAACACGTTCCATAGAGGTGCTTTTGAGCATAAAAAACGCCCAAGTCTATATGCTAAACGTGTGTAGTGCTTGAGCGTTTATTCATTTCAATGGCCAGAATAAATAAAAATTTTGCATAACAAAATAATCTAACTCCCAAACGCACCTGAATGTGTCTAAATGTGTGAAAAAAATGCGGCTTACATGAGGCTTACCACCACCTTAGTCTGGAGCAAAAGACTACTCTGTCCTGATGGAGCATGAGGAATGGCTCCATTAAGAAAACTACCTTGCAGGAGAGATCATCTAAGTGTAGTCCCCTGATGGGTTCAAATGGTTGCTTCTGCAGAGCAGAGGGAACCAAACTGAAGTTCCAAAGAAGCACAGGGTGCTGTAAGGGTGGTTTGATCTGAGAGAGACTTTGAAGAAAGGTTTTTACAAAACAGTGTTCTAGTCAAGCTCTGATTGTAGGAAGGCCAGAATGGAAGGCATGGAGTATTCTCTGGGGTTGAAGTGCCTGTGCTCTCACCAGGCAAAGAAGGGTTTACAGGTATGATAGATCTTTCTGAAAGTGGCTTTCCTTGCTTTTAAAAATGTGGGAATATCAGAAATTGCTCTGCCTAAAAACCTGGGCTTCAACAGCCATACCATTAAAGCTATGGACCAGTGGTCTCCAGACTGCGGAACAGGGGCTGGATATGGTCCTTTGCTTGCATCTGTCCAGCACTTGGGGCACTATTCCATCCACTGACACCAACAATTGGGCATATGCACTCCAACTGACACCAATGAAGGAACACAATTCCTCCTAATGACACCAATGATGGGGCACTATTCCTACCACTGCCACTAATGAGGCATTGTTTACTCCCACTAACACCAAGACATTTTCTATTCCCTTTGGCCTTACCCCAGCCCCCACAAAGTCTGCAGGACATTATACTGGCCCTTTGTTTAGAAAGTTTGGAGACCCCTGCTATAGATGAGGAGGTTGGAATAGAAGGCCTTGAGAAAGCAGGTTTTCTGTTGAGAAGAGGCCAAAGGTTTTTTAATAGCAGTCTGAGTACATCTGTGTAGCAGGTACTCTGGACCAATTTGGTGCAATGAGAATCACTGATTTCTCCTCATGCTCTATTTTGCAGAGCAGTTGAGGCAGAATGTGCACTGAAGGGAATGAATAAATTAGCTTGATTTGAGTTGAGGGAATTATCAGAGCAATCCATGCCAGCGCTAGAGGATCCTTGTTCATGATTATAAAAAGAGGTAACTTGGTTTTGAATCTGGAGGCAAGGATGTTCACACCCTAAGTCCCCAATCTTCGACATAAGTTGAAGATGTCAGGGTAAAGGCCCCATTCGCCTTGGTCCAGGCAGTAATGTCTGAGGTTGTCCACTCCTGAAACGTGGACAGCAGAGATCAATGGGCAATGCTTCCTTGAAGGCTGCATGCCTCCCCATACCCCCTTGGTGACCGATGTAAGTCACAGCTGTGGCATTCTCCAGTTGAACCGTGACTTGGTGTTATCTGGGAGGAGGACGTTTGCTTAGGCTGTATTTAGAATCAGACCCAGCTATTCCTGTTAAAGGGTAGGTGAGCAGATTTTTGGAAGTTGACTAACCCAACTAAAATCCTGTAGTACCTGAATTGTCTTGTGGACATTTGCAGACAGCTGAAAGGGCAAGGAGTCCTTTAAATGCAGATCGTCAGATACTCTGTGACTTGGATGCCCGGAGTTCTTAGAAGGGAAAAAAAAAGGTGCAAGGACTTTGGTATATCCTCTGATCCAACAGTATTCACAAAGGTAAGTGCAACAAACTGGAAAGGATTGTCTTCCACTGCAGAGGAGAGGCAGCACTGATGAGGAGGATAAATGGGAAAAGGTACATAAGCATATTAGATGTTTATTGATGCTCAAGTATTTCCCTTGTTTCAGAGAGGCAATCACGGACACGGTGGATTCCACGCAAAATTCTGGATTCTAAAGGCTTTTATTTGGAGATGTTAGGTCTAAGAAGGGGCCCTTTCGATTTTGGCTCTTCTATTCTTAACTATAGGGACATCCCTAATTGTCTCAATTAGGGGTGGGCAAACAAAAAACAAGAGCAACCAGGCAAACATGCCAACCACCCACACATATCCCCCTACCCTCACCCCCGTGGCACAAGGAACTTTAACCACTAGGGGACCGCCCGCAGTACATATACTGCTACAAGGCGGCCCCTGTGCGCAGGATCACGTATATAAAGTGATCCTAGATTCCGGGGTAGGGGGCGCGCGACCGCCCTACACGCAGCAGCTGGTGATTACCCGCCGGAGACCGGCGATTGCCTGCACACACTGACAGGGAGGAAGGCTGCATTGTTTTCAATGAAGCTTTCCTCCCTGTCAGCTTTCAGCACACTTTTCCAGGGTCACGGGACACAGCCTTCCGAAACAGTGTGTAACAGAGAGGTACACACCCCTCCCCCTAGTAAACCACTCCCCTCATACAGTTAACCCTTTGATTGTATCCAAAAGTTAACCCCTTTTTTTTGCATGGATCACTGTATTGGTGTCACAAACCGCTTCTGCAACTGCTTCCTGACCGCCTTATAGCAGAAATACTGCTACAGAGCGGCACATGTGCGCAAAATCACATATATATACATACAGTGGGGATCGAAAGTTTGGGCACCCCAGCTAAAAATTTGTATTGATGTGCATAAAGAAGCCAAGGAAAGATGGAAAAATCTCCAAAAGGCATCAAATTACAGATTAGACATTCTTATAAAATGTCAACAAAAGTTAGATTTTATTTCCATCATTTACACTTTCAAAATAACAGAAAACAAAAAAAAGGCGTCTGCAAAAGTTTGGGCACCCTGCAGAGTTAATATCTTGTACTGTCCCCTTTGGCAAGTATCACAGCTTGTAAACGCTTTTTGTAGCCAGCCAAGAGTCTTTCAATTCTTGTTTGAGGTATCTTTACCCATTCTTCCTTACAAAAGTCTTCCAGTTCTTTGAGATTTCTGGGCTGTCTGTCACACACTGCTCTTTTAAGGTCTATCCATAGATTTTCAATTATGTTGAGGTCAGGAGATTGTGAAGGCCATGGCAAAACCTTCAGTTTACGCCTCTTGATGTAATCCCCCGTGGATTTTGAGGTGTGTTTAGGATCATTATCCATTTGTAGAAGCCATCCTCTCTTTAACTTCAGCTTTTTCACAGATGGCATCAAGTTACCATCCAAAATTTGCTGAAATTTTATTGAATCCATTTTTCCTTCTACTCGTGAGATGTTCCCTGTGCCACTGGCTGCAACACGACCCCAAAGCACGATTTATCCAACCCCATGCTTAACAGTTGGACAGAGGTTCTTTTCATTAAATTCTGTGCCCATTCTTCTCCAAACGTACCTTTGCTCATTCCGGCCAAAAAGTTCAATTTTAACCTCATCGGTCCACAGAACTTGTTTCCAAAATGCATCAGGCTTGTCTATATGTTCATTTGCAAAGTTCAAACGATGACTTTTGTGGTGAGGACATAGAAGAGGTTTTCTTCTGATGACTCTTCCATGAAGACCATATTTGAACAAGTATCTCTTTATAGTGGAATAGTGTACCACAACTCCAGTGTCTGGCAGATCTTTCTGGAGGGATCGTGCAGTCAAACGTGGGTTTTGAATTGTTTTTCTCACAATCCTGCGAGCTGTTCTGTCTGATATTTTTCTTGGTCTTCCAGATCTTGCTTTAACTTCCACTGTTCCTGATGACTGAAATTTCTTAATTACATTCCGAACAGAGGGTATTGACATCTGAAAACGGTTTGCTATCTTCTTATAGCCTTCTCCAGCTTTGTGAGCGTCAACTATTTTCAGTTTCAGTTTTCTAGACAACTGCTTAGAAGAACCCATGGTGCTGATTGTTGGGGCAAGGTCAGATGAGTCTGGGCATTTAAAACCTTTGAGATTGACATCACCTGAGACCTGCCAGTGTCATGGATTGAGAACAATCCATGACACTGGCAGGTCTCAGCTTTGCAAAGGGGGCAGTGCATGCTATAAATTCTGCAGGGTGCCCGAACTTTTGCAGATGCCATTTTTTTGTTTTCTGTTATTTTGAAAGTGTAAATGATGGAAATAAAATTTAACTTTTGTTGACATATTATAAGAATGTCTAATCTGTAATTTGATGCCTTTTGAAGATTTTTCCATCTTTCCTTGGCTTCTTTATGCACATTAATACAAATTTTTAGCTGGGGTGCCCAAACTTTCGATCCCCACTGTATACATTAGTATAGCGTCCCCAAAAACGCAGCGTTAGCGGGATCAGCCCCGGCATCTTCCAGCATCTGTGTTTATCCCCTACGCTTACCCCCCCCTCTTCTCCCCCAGTAAGTGCAGTGTCAGTAGGTCACTGTCACTTCATACATTGCACACAAAACCACAGTGTTGGCAGAGCCAGGCCTGATCTCTGTTAGCACTTGCTGGTAAATTTTGATGACTCTCATATGCAGCAGAGTGCCAGTACTAGTGCCGCGCTACCTTTTGGTGAACTGGCGAGCACCAACAGTCTAGTACATCCTGGTCTTTCACATACCTCTTAGATTGTAAGCTCCCAGGATCAGGCCCTCCTAACCCTCTTGTATTGAACTGTATTGTTGCTGTATTGTCTCCCGTTATATTGTAAAGCGCTGAGCAAACTATAAATCCTGTATAATAATACCAGCACTGCAGTATGACTTGGTGACGTGGCGAATTCCATAAGTGAAGTACAAGCAGGTGCGGTGGCGAGCACAAGTATTGTCCCGCAACCACCAAGAATTCGCACACAGGCCCGTAGAGCCCCTAGTATCCTTCCGGATGTGCTTGCAAATCCCGACTGGTAGCCCACAAATTCTGCAGCACCCAAAACTTCCCCATTCACTGCCCAACCCGGAATTCAGGTGGAAATAACAAATTTAACTCCTCCCCTTGATTTTTTGGAGCTGTTTTTCACAGAAGATCTGTATGCATTGATTGTGGATCAAAGCAATTTATATGCACAGCAATGTATCGCCGCCAACCCAAATTCAAACTTTGCCAGACCATTCACATGGGAACTCATTACGGTTTCCAAATTTATATTTTTTTTGGGCCTAACCCTCAACATGGGCATTACTAAAAAAAATGAATTGTGGTTGTATTGGTCCACAGACCCGATTCATCATATGCCCGTGTTCTCTGCTGCCATGGCCAGGCATAGATATGAGAGTATAATGTGTTTTATGCATTTCAAAACGACAATACACTCTGTCGTCCTCGAGGTGACCCTGAGTTTGACCGGCTCCACAAAATTCAGCTCCTCGTAAATCACCTTAACCAAAAATGTGCAGATATCTATATTCCCCAGCAAAAAATCTGCGTTGATGAGTCCCTCATTAATTTTTCTGGCTGCCTTGCATTCAAACAATTTCTCCCCAGCAAGCGTGCCAGGTATGGGAGTACTGCGCGAGTACTACGTGACATAAAAAATTGCACCCACCATTTTGTTCACTAGGGTGTTTGCTGTAAAAAAAAAAATATAAACTGTTTGGGGTTTAAATTAACTTCCTAGCAAAAAATACAGATTTTTTTTAATGTGAACAAAAAGTGTCAGAAAAAGCTTGGTCTTCAGGTGGTTAGAAGAGTGAATGATGTGTGGCATAAACTTCTAATGCTGGGCATAAAATGCCCCCACCCCCCAAAACGACCCCTTTTTGAAAAGTAGACACCCCAAACTATTTGCTGAGAGGCATGTTGAATCAATCGAAGAATTTATTTTTTTGGGAAAAATGACAACTTTTTTTTTTTTTTTCCACAAAATTGTCTTCCCAAAATAGCCCTTTAAAAGCCTGATGGTGCTTATTGGATTTTGGGGTCTTGTACTTGGCTAGACTGCCAAAACATCTCTCATATGTAGTACACCCATACTCAGGAGAAGTAGCAGAATGTATTTTAGGGTGCAATTCCACATATACCCATGGCGTGTGCGAGAAATATATCATTTAAATGACAACTTTGTGTAAAAGAAAAAAAAAATTGTCATTTTCCAGAAACTTAAGTTTAAAAAAAAATAAATCTTCCATGGACTCAATATGCAGATAGCTTAGGGTGTCTACTTTCTGAAAAGGGGTCATTTGGGGATGTTGGTACTATCCTGGTATTTTAGCAAAATAAGTAAAAGCTGTGTAAATTCCATTATCTATACCATAGTTTGTAGATGCTATAACTTTCACACAAAGCAATCAATATACACTTATTGGGATTTTTTTTAACCAAAAACATGTAGCAGAATACATTTTGGCCTAAATTTATGACAAAATTTTTGAGTTTTTTTTTGGATATTTTTTATGACAGAAATCAGAAAATGTTTTTTTTCAAAAAAAAAATTTTTTTTCTCAAGAAGTTTTGTTTATAGCACCAAAAATAAAAAGTGCACAGCTGATCAAGTACCACCAAAAGCTCTATTTGTGTGAAAAAAAAGGACACCAATTTCATTTATGTACAGTGTTGCATGACTGCGCAATTTTCAGTTAAACTACTGCAGCGCTGTATAGCAAAAGATGGTGTAAATTGCAGTATCTATACCACAGTTTGTAGACGCTGTAACTTTCACACAAAGCAATCAATACACGTATTGGGATTTTTTTTTACCAACATGTAGCAGAATACATATTGGTCTAAATTTATAACTAACTTTGAGTTTACAATATATTTTTTATAGCCAAAAGTAAAAAATATTTTTTTTTTTCTTCAAAATTTTCGGTCTTTTTTAGTTTACAGCACGAAAAATAAAAAGCGCACAGGTGATCAAATACCACCGAACGAAAACTCTATTTGTGTGAAAAAAAGGATATAAATTTCATTTGGGTACAGCATTGCATGACCGCGCAATTATCAGTTGAATTAGTGCAGCGCCGAGTAGCAAAAAGAGGCCTGGTCATTAAGGGGGGTAAATCCTCTAGAGGGCAAGTGGTTAAACAGCAACCAAAACAAGCATCCAAAGATAAGAGCACCTTGATTGCACATCGCTCCAGGACAATGATGTGCAACCGAGCCTCTTCCAGCATCCATAAACCCTGAGCCCCTTCCCAGCCAGACATGCTGGCTTCTGCTGTGATCACTGACCAGTGGAGAAGTAGAACTTCCCAGACTGTAGGGAGGAGTCCAACGCCACCAAAGGAGAAAGGCCCTGGACAACTGACCCAGACAGATCTGGTTGTCCAAAGCAGTGGGAGAGTTAACCCATTTTCCAGACAGGAGCAGCTGGCCGCAGCCCAAAGTTTCTGGAACTTCTCCATCGGGGAAAACATATTGGCGCCAAGTCGAGGATCAGACGCAAATAATCCTGCCTTTTGGTCAGGGTCAAGGAGAATGTTTTAAAAGTCAGGACCCATGCCTTCAGGGTGCGCACTGCGATCTCCATCAGCCCATCAGTGCAGAATGAGTCATTTCTACTTAATGATTTAGGGCCAGCAATGCTCCCATGACAGATCCTCCTCTCCATGTGTGTCCCTGTAAGACTTTCAACTCGCTGGCCTCCCCAGTCTAGAATGGGGCTGTCACAGCTGACCCAGCGTGTAGCTAAAGGTCTGCATACACTCACTGGTCAGACTGGGGTGACTACTGGATCTAGATTATCCAGCCCAGCCTAGCTATTGATTGAAGATTGCCGCAGAAAAAAAACAAATAAGGTAAAAGAAAAAAACAATCTATGGTCTATGAACTAGGTCCTTACTCCTGAAACACTAGACAGAAATAACGGATTTGCCTATAGCAGAGAGGGGTTTATACCAGCTAGGACTGCCAATAGACAGTGCAGAGTTCTTCTGCCTGGTGTCCTACTCGTGTTGATGATGCTATAAACCCTGTGGTCAAGAATAAAAGTTGTGTCTTTCAATGATCATGAGAGAATTCATTAAAGTAAAAAAAACCTTTTGCCTTTAGGACAACTTTAAACAGAGCTAGAACTGGATCCCGAGACTGGTGTTACAAATGGGTCCTGACCAAGTGCAAGGGAGTGTTGTGCTGGCCCCCTGCAGAGCGAATGTTTGCCTGAACTTTTGCCGTGGCTCCCTTTCGCCTGGTTTGTGCCACTGAGGATGGGGGTATTCCCCTGTGGGGTACTCAAGGTATAGGGTGCAGCAAAAGGGTAATTGTCCTTTGGAAGGATAGCACAGTAGCATGGGTGCAGACCATCCTGCAGCAAGTCCTCTTGGCAAAAGGGTGGTAGGAAGCACCCGAGTACTTTATAGGGGGCTAAAGACGGAAGAGGCAACCTGATATGTGATGTCATCCACCTCAAACTAACTCAGTGGTTATGTTTTAGTGCCAAATTAGAAAAGTTTACACCATTAAAGTGTTACTAAACCCAGGACCCTGCATTCACTATAGCTGGTCTTCCACAGTACACAGAACATGAAAGTGCAATTATTTTAGTAAATATAAACTACTAAATACCTTTTCTCATCAGCAGTTAGTCTCTTGTGACTTCTATCAGTGTCCAGTCGAGCACTGGTTAAAGCTTGTGGGAGGCGTTTTAATTTTGCTCTAGTAGGATGCAGAACCCCTGACCTCTGTCTGGACAGTGCTCATTGACCCTGTGCTGATCATATGCACTCTCTGAAGAAAAAAACAACTCTCTAGCAATACACAGGGGACACGGGAAGAAAGGGAGGATCAGAAAAGTCAGGATCAAACCGCGTGTTTACACAATGCAGAGGATTAACCCCTTAGGTTCCACAGTGAGCACAACAAGCATGCTTTACTACTGTATATAGACTGATTTTTCTGTTGTGGGTTTAGTAACACTAAGTATATACATTCCAAACAGAATCCTGGCTTCCAGATAATAACTTATAAATGAATATACTGGATTGGGGGCTACAGTAATTGCTCAATAAACAGGGTGACCTTGTCTTATCTTTTCCTATATAGGGTCCAAGGAGTTTTCAGGGGTGGGGTTACATAGAGACAGAGCACAGCACTAGGCATTTATAGCACCCTCACACTAACTACACGAGTTGCACAAAATTCCAAGAAAGCGCCCAGTGCCCAAAGCTACAATACAGACTGTCTTCACTGTTTGGGTTCTGGGTACAGTTCCCAAATGCAGTCTGGTTATACTGACCTAGATGCACTGCGTCAGTTGGTGTATTAGAAGACAGTAAGACGTTGTTTGAAGCTTGAAGAATCAGACAAAATAATAAACTAGTTAAGCCAAGAATTATTTCTATACAGGGAGGAAAGTCCATCACCTTAGGACACAAGCTAAAAATAAAACCGAAGGACTCACTGAATGGGGTAGGGTTAAAGGGGTTCTGCTCTGTATTACATTCAGTGGAGCACAGGGGAGACATGCAGTGTTTTTTAAACCCTGCATGTCTCATTAAAGATGATCTGTCACCAAACAATCATCACATAGGGAACTTTTTCTCCCCTATGTGATTGAAAAAAAACCCCAAAATATTTATTTATTTAATAGTAAAAAAAATTAAGTCACAACAAAGCCTATGCATGAAAACATTGATTGCGATACACATTACATATCGCTGCACACGCTGGAATGAGAGCAATAATTCTAGCACTAGACTTCATCCATAACGCTAAACCAATGACCTATCAGGGGCTTTTAAAGGGTCACCTATAGAAAATATAGGATACTGAAGTTTGGCTCCTAACTTTTTGGGTTGGCTCCTAGATTCAAAGCAAATTTGTCAAGTCCTGCACTAACATGACCATAAAAAAACAGTGTAAAACTGGAGATTTGCAGCCAAAGAACTGCCTGAAGGACCTTAAGCCCGAAGCTTGCATCAGCAGAGGGATGAATATCCACCTAGTAGAATGCATGAATGAACTCTAAGGCAGACCACACATTATACCATTTTTTATTTTGTTCAACCCACTGGGCTTGTAAAAAATGTGCTGATTCCCCCATCCACATCCAAGGTGGTGGATGGAGGAATCACTCCTGCTGTGCTATTGTATTCTCATGGTGGGGAGCCAGTATCACTGGAAAGCCCTCATCTCAATCCCGTTGAGAAGACAACATGGGAGCTTCAGAGGAGGAAGGATTAAATTAGGTTGAATTTATCCCACCAAGTCACCATAGCATGCACTGCAAGAATCTGGTAGCAATGAAGTATATAACCAGAATTCCTCACCTGCAACAGAGGTCCTGGAACACCACCAGGTGAAAAGACCATTCTCCTGAGTCCAGATATTGTCAACTTAGAAGTCCACCTGCCAATTCTCTAGGCCTGGAATGTGCACAGCAGATGGTGCTGGAACATAAAGTTTTTTCCAATTTAGAATCTAGTCAGTTTCCTTTGAGCTGTGGGACTTCTGGTTCCTCTCTAATGATTGATGCTACTGCTCAATCTGGATTCAAGCCCTGCACCATAAAAGGTATCCAGCCTGTCAAGCTGGCATCTGTCATGAGAATCCAGTGGGAGGAAGAATTTGCCCAAATACAAGGCTGGCTTTGTGAGCCACCAGGCCAGTAAAAACCTGGTCTTGGTGGCCAGCCACATATGGTTAACTAGAGAGTGTGCGTTTTTGTCCCACGCAGCCAGATAGCTGATCTGCAATGTTAAGGAATGAAACTGTGAAGAGGACTGCCTTATAGGAAACCACCACACTCCAAACACTCACATAAAAGCAGAGAGCAGGACAGCTCTTAGTTTGCAAAGTCTGAACCTTGGAACTGAAGGGTTGAGAGTTTCTCCTGTGAAGGGAGGACCATGGAGGATTATCTATAGAAGCAGACCTAGCTACACCAAGCGATGGGTTGACTATCTCGGATTTCTTAAGGTTCACGATCCAACAGAACTTTTGTATAGTCTGAAGGGTACAGTGGACACTGACTGAAAATCTGTGCAACTGTTCCCTCAGTAAGAGGTTGTCCACATATTGTAGCATAGCAAGGCTATAACAAGAGCAAGCACCTTGGTGCATCAAATGCAAGGTGCATAAGACAGCCCAAATGGAAAGGGCAATGAAATGGTATAGTTTTCCCACAGCAAAAAAAGCACTGATGTGCTGCAAATATTGGAATATGCAGGTAACTACCCTTGATCTTCACCGAGGTGAGAAAGTCTCCTGGAAGGAGGGGAAGCAAAACCTAACTGGGTAGATTCTATACAGAACACTTTTACAAAATTAAAAGTGTTGAGCATTTTTAGGTCAAAAATAGGGTGAATGCCCATTATGGCTTTTGGGGCATTGAACAAGTCTGAGTAAAAAACATTCTTGCTCCAAGAAAGAAGCAAAGACTACTTGAGAGAGGATTTATGCAAGAGCGGCATGGAGGTCTGCTATTCATTACAAGGACATTGGCAGGGGAGAAAGTATTAAGTGAGACATTCTAGTTTATAGCCCCCTCACTCTATGACCAGGTAGTTGTGAAGGCTAACAGACATTTCCCCAGTTTGAAAAGTGGGGTGTGTCCACTCATTGTGAGCAAGATTTGCTTACAGGTTTAGGCTCAGCATCCAGGGTTTGTGAGGGGACTGAATTGTGGACATGGAGGCCTGGGAGAAACTAAAGGAATGCTGGTTACAAAGAAAGATTTTCTACTTTGAGCCTCAAGCTGCGCATACTGTTAGATTTTTGCTTGAGAACATTAATAGAACATTCTTTCTTGGTATCAAGTGAACTAATTTTGTCTGAAAGCCCTTAAAATTTAATCCAATTGGATGGACAGAATAACAACTTGCCTACCAGTGCCTACACGAAGGGCTTGGTATGGATGGGAGTGGGGACCACATGCTGTATTTTAATTTATTTTTTTTAATTGCCGGCAATTCTTTTACATTCAGCTGTCAGTGGGGAAACCCCGCTGACAGCTGAAACATTAACACATGGTTGCCACTACTAAAATACTGCATGACTTGATAAAATAACTCGTGCGGTATTTTAGTAGTGTTTACTTTTTTCTGACCTCAAGAACGGATTAGTTGGTTTTCAATGTATTCCTATGGGAAACAGCAGTTTACGCAGAACGAATTACAATTGTAAACCAAGGTATGCCTGTATAATGTTTGCGCAGCCATTTACAGGAATACGCAAATTATACTGCCCGAAGCCTGGCAGATGCAGTTCAGGGCACCAGGCAGGACGTTTCTTATAACGTTTAGCCCTGCTGCTTGCTCAGGACAGTTCCAGTTATCACAGAAATTCCAGGCCCCATACAGATACTGTCGCTTCGGACTGACATCAAAGACATGTTGCAGACTGCCAGGCCAGAATCTGAGCGCTCTGAACTGCATGTCCCAGAAGGCAATGCAGCAGAATGATGTATGATGTAGCGCAGCCAGTTCATATACTTTCTTTGGCTGGATGTTAATTATTTTTCCTTTCAGCCAAAGCGGACCTGTGTTTAATCGGGCTCTGGAGCACCTATTGCCTGCTGGGTGTTTTGCTTGGTCAGTGTGCCGTCTGTGGGAGCCGATATGGGGGGGATTTCCGCTAGTGCCGGGTGACATGTCACATCTGAGCCCCTCATCCACTGCACAATATAGGACGAGGGCTATCCGTGCTGCACTCTGGTTTCCTGTGTGTGTTTTGTGCCAGCATGCGTACAGTAATAGGGCTCAGAAAGACTGAGCAACAAATGTGCTATCAGGGGCCCCAGTCTGAGGACCAGAGGAGTCTTCCCCCAGTGGTTGCCTCTGTGTAGGGAACGCTAGTGGTGTGCTGGTATTACTTTCTCCCCACTACTATGGTAGTCTAATCTGTGATCACCAACATAGGTACCTTCTGTACAGCCTTTAGAATTAGAATGCACACATCTATTTTATGACCATTCTCACTTATTTCCGTACGACACTGCTGGCTTTCACTTTTGTAATGCAGAATCAATGCTCTCATGTAGTGTTTTTTTGTTTGTTTTGCATCAAGGTTTACTTTTTTTTTCTGCCCCTAAAGATAAATTTTACCTATTGTAACATGTTACACCCATATTCAGGATGTAAGATGTAACATGTTACAGGTGCACCAGCCTCTGTAACCTCCCAATTCCCTGTTTTGACAGCTAGCGGGGGATCTTATCCCCCCACAATCTGAAAAAACGTAGCTGTGCAGAGCTCTGCCCGGCCGCATCATTCATTCACAGAGTTCTGTGAATGTGAAAACTACAGGTACCATCAGCCTTTGTGGCTACTGTTTTGTAGTTCTCAATGACCTACCAGAGCGCTGTTCAGCACTCTAGGTAGTTAGCTGAGCTTCCTGTCAGAGTAGAGCATCGGAGGTACAGGCAGACAGCTACATAGACAATCTGCAGGAGAATGACATTACACCCACAATCTGCTAATCGCGGGAGCAATGCTTTACAGACTACTAACAAAAAAAAAAAAAAAAAAAGCATTTTTTTTTACCTACACAAAAAAAAGTGTGCATTTATTGTGTGTGTAATGGTGAACTTATCCTTTAACAGAGCAGACACTGGAGCTTGATTTGGCTGCTCAGCGTGAGCTTGTACCGAGCATCCAAATGCTTCCAAGTGCCCAAGTTCGTGAGTAACCGGAAGGAATAAAAGGTTTTTTTTTTTTTTTTTTACTCATTGGGGCCAGCGCCTCATTTACCCGACACTCCCTTTTCCTTATGAGCACCCAATCATTGCTCATCACACTGCAAGGTCTCTCCCCTCCCTGCTAGTCCCCAGGTGGGGTGCTGGAGACAGACACGGAGGTGAGTAGGTTATAAACAGTGCAATGTTAAAAAAAAAATAAAAAAATTTTAAGTTGCCATAAAGCCCCTTTCGTTTTTAAAAGCCCCAGACATTCCCAAAAGCACCTCTGCCTAATGAAAAAAAAAAAAATCAACCCTTCATATTTTCCATCAGGACAAGTAGATTGTCATGAGGGAAAAGTAGATTGGGACCCCAATTTAGTCCTTTGGACAAGTAGTTTAAAAAAAAAAAAAAACAAAAAAAAACCCTGCATTTATGAAAAGCAAATTTTCAGGAAAAAATAAAATTTTAATGAACTTTAGTGCACACAAAATATAATACATCCAATTTTTGGTGAAAAAAAAAATAAAGGTGATGTTGCATTGAATAAATAGATACCAAAATGTCAAGGTATAAAACAGACCGACTGTTGATTTTATGTATCAGTCTGTACACATGACAGCAGTTACAATGTATAACTGGAAAATGTTTTCAATAAAAATTTATTGAAAGGAAAACAGAGATCGCCTTTGAAATAGCAACAAGCTATGGCACCTCAAATTGTCCATATGTAACAATATAAAAGCCTTTACAGTTGATCAGTTTAGCGTTAATCATGAATTCTGGCTGTAGGATTATTGCTCTTGCTCTAACATCTGCTCCCATACCTCACTTTTGTGGTCCAATCACCGTTCACATACGTGTGCGTTTCCATGTAAGGACTGAGGTGACAGAGGTGCTTTTAAATTTTGTTATTACTTTTACTTTAATTTTTTTCTCTTTTAAAGTTATCGCTCTCATAAAAGGGCGAACAAGAAGATGTGCATGTCACCTGATTTGATGGAATATCCGTAGATCCACGACTTAGAGGGATATAGTTTGATCTGAGATTTCCTAAAAACCACCAAGGCAGTCCAGCACCATCCCATTCTTCAAATGGGAGGTCCAGGCGAGCTTGTTTGCAAACACCAGAATCTTCACTACCTAACAAAACAAACATTATTCATTCAAAACAAAAGAATAAAGATAAAACTGTGTGTTTTATAAGTACTACAAATAGAGAACCCAAATCTTTACAGTGAATAAGCAATATCAACTGAATAAATCTCCTTGCAAAGTATTGATATACAAGCAATTTACATTAGAAACTCTGAACAGAACATACCTTCTGCAAGGCGCTTGCGAAGTGAAGAAGTTAGGATTGTTTCATCTATCTCACCCAATTTATTTTCATCAGTATTCTGTCAGAATAGAAAATCATAGAAGAACAAATTAACACTGCTGTAATGGAGATGGACAAAATCGATGCAACAAATATGTACCGACCACCTTGTCAGTCAACTGTAAATTCAATTCGCAAATGAAATACAGCTTGGAAGAAGATTTTAGATTTGCAGCTGTATGTAATATTCAGCCCGGGTTCACAGTGATGCGGTACGGCAGCCTGCATATGATTTGCACAGGAATTGCACTGCATTCCTGTGCAAATCACATGCAATTTCTGTGCAGTGCAATTTGACCCATGCATTTTGTATGGCTCAAATTGCATCGTATCCGCACCAAAAAAGTGCAGGACCCTTTTTTTGTCCACACCAGAAACTGATTACATGGGTGTTCACATCTATGCAATCTGATTCTGCACATCGCACTGCGTTTTACGAACTTATTTCACAGTGGTGAATAAGGTCCAGGCGAACTTATTTCACGGTGGTGTTAACCTGAAATACACACTCGCAGCAGTTTGCATGAACAGTGTGCGATTATGATACGGTGCAGAAATCACACAGAAACCGGTGCGAATTCCACACGGCATCAGTGTGAACCCGGGCTCAAGCATACACAAGCTCTAAATAAGTTCTGGTAAACAGCAACACTGCTGCATTACACATCTCCTTTAAAGCACAGTGTATTGGTACTTTTAAGCAGATGAATATCATTATTAAAAAAAAAAGAAAAGAAAAAAAGAGATAAGATGGTAGCTTTCAGACACAATCTTTTCAGTATATTCAAACATCAGTAATATCACAACAGCAACATTAAGACCTCATGCACACTGGACGTTTTTACAGTTGCTCCTAGGGGTATCAGGCATTATTTTTTACTGCCTTTAAACTCACCTGCAAGTTATCCTATGTGTTCATAAGCACATAGGATATTAGCAGCATTTTGTGGCAGAAGAGTTTAGTGGAAGAAAAAAACCCCACTGCCAGGGCATCCTGGAGCAGCAGCGTTTTGTCAAAACCGCTTGATGTGCCTAAATGAGTGTAAATTTGCCTAAATGTTAGGCGCATTTAGAGCTTGAGCATTAAATTTCAATGGCCAGAATAAATGATTCATTCTGGCCAATGAAATTATCATGCAAAACGCTTGATGCGGGTAAACGCGTGTAAATGCAGTACATACTTTAACAAGACTCAAGTGGTTTTTTGGCCAAAACGCTGCAGGCTTCTGGGGGAGGTAAAATAATTGTCCGTGTGCATAAGGCCTAAAAGATAATGAGAAGCATTGAAGCAAACTTCTGAAATGCCATTAACTATAATCTTAAAAATTCCATTATGAAACCATGTGAGCTGTGTGAATTCATTAGATGAAATGCTTACCATGTAGGCAAAAAAATCATGAGTACAGCTTCTTGGCACATATCTTATAAGAGCCTGACCTACATTTCCTTTAAATGCTCCTTCATTGTCATTTGGCATTAATAATCACATTTCATCCAAACTGTAAGTACAAGAGGGACGCTGACATCCAGTGTACTTGTCCACAAGCCCTAGCACAACATCAACTACAGTGAAGGAAATAAGTATTTGATCGCCTGCTAACTTTCAATGTTTGCCCACTCACAAAGAAATGAGCAGTCTAAAAATCAAATGGTAGGTGTATTTTAACACTGAGAGACAGAATAGCAACATTATAAAGAAATGCATGTCTAACAAATTATGCACTGATTTGCATGTTCATGAGGGAATTAAGTATTTGGTCCCCTATTATTCAGCAGGATTTCTGGCTACCAGGTTTAAAGCTGAGATTAGAAGCAGTCTCTTAAAGGGAGTGCTGCTAATCCCATTTAGTTACCTGTATAAAAGACCCCTGTCCACAGGAGCAATCAATCAGATTCCAAACTCTCCACCATGGCAAAGACCAAAGAGCTGTCCAAGGATGTAAGGGACATGATTGTAGAACTACACAAAGCTGGACTGGGCTACCAAACTGTCGCCAAGCAGCTTGGTGAGAAGGTGACAACAGTTGGTGCAATCATTCGCAACTGGAAGAAACACAAAACAACTGTCAGTCTCCCTAGGTCTAGTGCACCATGCAAGATCTCACCTCGTGGAGTGTCAATGATCATGAGAACAGTGAGGAATCATCCCAGAACTACACGTGAGGATATTGTCAATGATCTCCAGGCAGCTGAGACAACAGTCACCAAGAAAACAATTGGTAACACACTACACCGACAAGGATTGAAATCCTGCAGTGCCCGCAAGGTCCCTATGCTCAAGAAAGCACATGTCCAGGCCCATCTGAAGTTTGCCACTGAACATCTGAATGATGCAGAGGAGGACTGGTTGAGAGTGTTGTGGTGAGATGAGACCAAAATCGAGCTCTTTGGCATCAACTCAACTCGCCATGTTTGGAGAAGGAGGAATGCTCCCTTTGACCCCAAGAACACCATCCCAACTGTCAAACACGGTGGTGGGAACATTCTGCTTTGGGGGTGTTTTTCTGCTAAGGGGACAGGGCAACTGCACCACATCAAAAGGACGATGGACGGGGCAATAAACCGTCAAATCTTTGGTGAGAACCTTCTTCCCTCAGCCAGGGCATTGAAAATGGGTTATGGATGGGTGTTCCAGCATGACAATGACCCAAAACACACGGCCAAAGCAACAAAGGAGTGGCTCAAGAAGAAGCACATTAAGGTCCTGGAGTGGCCTAGCTGAAAGTTTGAGTTGCCAAACGTCAGCCACTAAACCTTAAGGACTTGGAGAGGATCTGCCAAGAGGAGTGGGCCAAAATCCCTCCTGAGATGTGTGCAAACCTGGTGGCCAACTACAGGAAACGTCTGACGTCTGTGATTGCAAACAAGGGATTTGCCACCAAGTACTAAGTCATGTTTTTTGACGGGGATCAAATACTTATTTCCTTCTTGAACATGCGAATCAGTGCATAATTTGTTAGACATGCATTTCTTTTGAATTTTTTGTTGCTATTCTATCTCTCAGTGTTACAGTAGACCTACCATTCGATTTTTAGACTGATCATTTCTTTGTTAATGGGCAAACATTCAAAATCAGCAGGGGATCAAATACTTATTTCCTTCACTGTATAATATCTGGCCACATGTGAAACACTCGAGTAGATGACTTTGGCATACAAAATTCAACTGTAAACTGATTGAAAAGAGGGTAATAAAATGTAGCTAACTCTGGTGGTCGGTACAAAACTGCTGCATCATTCATACAGCTCTGAAAAAGAAGCTGTGAGTGTTAAGGAACAGAGATGGGTAACTCTGTCCCTGCTCGATGGACTCCAGTGGAACCTCAACGGTTAGAAAATGCAACCTGGAGAGCCAACGTTGGCAGGTACAGAGAAGGGGGGCTCTGTACAAGGTCAAAAAATACCAGGTTTTACCTTCTGATGCTCCAAACCGCCCGAATCCTGTCTTTGGTCTCTTGAGGGACTCTGAGCAGCATCTGTGAAATGGATGAAAAAAAAAATCCCTTCCCTAGTAATATGTGTTTTTAATCCATGTGATGTAAATTTTAGCCCTCAGGAATGAAACTCCCAAGCCCAAAACAGCTTGTTACTGCAAGGAGGAATAAACCACTGCCACAGCACACCCTCACATTAGACCATGTAGAGCAACTGTAAAGCAGGTTACAGTAACAGCACAAAGATACAGCATGTCTGAAGGCCATATATAATTTTAAACAATGTTACTGTGAAAACCTAACAGTACAATACATTTATTGCATTTTCCAACACCCAATATTAAATAAATTGACTTACACCACAAAACAAGACTAGAATGTATAAATAGTATTAAAAACTATATATTTTTACACACAAAGGATCAATGGGTAAAAGATGCCCACATACATACAAAACTTCCATAAACCATGTTTTTATTTCCATTTTATTTGTAGTATCCTTGTGGGCAAGTGTGTGTGTGTGTGTGTGTGTGTGTGTGGACTGATTTTGGGGTGTTAACAAATACCCACAGCAGTTTGCATGAACGGGGTCTCATTCTGATGTGGTGCCAAATTCGCACAGAAAACAATGCAAATTCCAGACCGTATCAGTGTGAACACAGGCTAAATCTAACTTCTGAGCTCCAGTCCAACCCATCCTAATCTTTTGTCTTGGCATGTTCTGCTGTCCTTCATGAACAAATTAGACTGTAGAATGGCCGAGTCTCATCAACAGGTGGTACGCTCTCTGATGCTTCCATAAAAATAATACAATTAAAAACGAGCTCTTCAAATGTAGCGCTACAACTGATTGGGGTGAAAGCTCTTGCATGCAATATATAAAAATAGTTTCTTTTTTCCTGACCCCAAACCCCAGAGAACGAAAACATTCATACCACCTAATTTCTGACTAGAATACTACATTTGCAAAGAAAATGTTTAAAGATTTAATTTGGTAAATTGTGTAGATGATATACAGTATTGAGTGCAGGGTGGTGGATACAAGTATTCTTAACATAGATCAGTCATGAAAAACACCAAGGACTGCCACTGCTGGCCTGCAATTGAACATTTTACTTGCTTGGTTGTGTATGGCTAACACTTAAGTCACATACCCAGAACAAGCTTGCTGTAAATGAGCATAAGATAGGCATCAGAATTCATTATCTCCTTATTGTTGGTTCAACTGTTGACTCAAGAAATTTTGAAGTCAAAACATCAGCATGACAGCTAGGCAACTGCCATTCTCAAAAGTGAGCAAAGGCAACCTACACAATTTTCTCATGACAGATGCATGCTAAAGCATAATTAAACCCTGCTATCCTTCTGGATAGGTGGGCTAAAGTATATTCAATACCAGGAGTGGAAGCAAGGAATTCCACAGGAATGGGAACAGAGGGTAAACTTTCAGTTGTTCCAGTGACAATTGATTAAGAGTGTTCCTTTACTGTAAACCTTTTACTGCCACTTAAAACAGAGTTCCATCCAAAAGTGGAAGCTCTGCTTTTCTGCCTTTTTCAGAACCTGGACATGCTTTGCTCTGAGCACTAACTGGTCCAGAGCAACAGCAAAATCACTTGTCCTTGATCTGTTTGGACTGACCCCTGATTCTGCCATAAAGTGAACCCATCACTGAAAATGTGCCATTTAAAAAAGCTATTAAACAAATAACTAAAAATGAAAAATTATAAAAAGTTGTTTAAATCCCCCACACACATACAGACACACAAACTTATAGCACACATGCATAAGTAAATGTTAATTGTGCAACACTTATAAGGTTTTCCATTATTTATGGGTAGTTTTAAACTCTATTAGATTGTAAGCTCTTATGAGAAGGGCCTTCTTAACCCTCTTGTATTTTATTGTATTGTAACTGTGCTGTCTCCTGTTAGATTGTTAAGTGCTGCGCAAACTTTGCACTGTATAAATCCCGTATTATAATAATAAATTTATGAGCTGTAAAGTCTGCCTCTTTTGACAACCATATGTATTGTAGCTTGATGCCATTTCCTAGGGAATGCAATTTTGAAGCTTGACATATGACAGCTATTTTTTCAACAGTCTCATCTTTTATAGAAAATTGTGAGATTTCAATGCGTTTGTGTGCACGAAAATTGATTTCAGTATAATTTTACTAAAAAAATATAATAAATGAATAGATTTTAACTACCTTTATTGATTTGACCCCCTGCGTTCAGAAAATACATAGTTTTTGGAGATATTTTGTGCATTTTCAGATAAAACAAAACAAATGTGCATTTAGGGCCTGTCCACACCAGAACTGCGTTCAAACCACACTACAGTTGCGTTAGGCAGCAGGTATCAATGTTAAGTTACTGACACCCGATACACAAATTGCAAATGCAGTACTTCTGTACTATGCCCTCTAGTTGCAGTGAGTTTCCAAAAGTTGTGCATGCACTACTTTTGGTGCAGTGCAGTGTGATTTGAGCCCATTCAAAATGAATGGGCTCAAATTGCACCGCACTGAACAACACAGGAACATGCAGCACGTTCCTTTGTGATATCCATCATGAACCAGCCCTTAAGCATGAGTATGAAAAATTTACAAATCACCCAGGCAACGAAAGAGTTAGACATATCCCCTCTCCAAAAGAACACTTAACATTGACTTGACCCCCGACCCCCTCCCCCACCCCAACTGTCAGAATATCAGGTAGAAGCAAGCAGTAGAAGGAAAGCATGTCTAAACAGCTATGGCACAGGCCTAAACAGCAAAGCTAGGCAATTTGCCTAAAAATCCCAAAAAAGGGGTGGGAGATAGGCCTTTGATTGAACTTTGATTGAAAAGTATGGAGAGTACAAACTATTCTACTTTTTCTTTTGCTGACTGAGACAAAGCTTTAGAAGATCAATGAGATGTCAATAAGCAATACCCAACAAAAGTTTATTCCGGCGTATAAGACGACTGGGCGTTTAAGACGACCCCCTACTTTTCCTGTTAAGATATAGTGTTTGGGCTATACTCGTCTTATAAGACTACCCCTCTTCCAATGCACACCAAATAAAAATTAAAAAATATCAGATTTGATTTCATTATGGTTTGGTATTTCAGTATTGTATTCCAATGATGGGGTGCTATTCCCCCCACTGATACCGATGATGGGACGCTATTCCTCCCGCTGACACCGATGATGGGACACTATTCCTCCCGCTGACACCGATGATGGGGCACTATTCCTCCCGCTGACACCGATGATGGGGCACTATTCCTCCCGCTGACACCGATGATGGGGCACTTTTTCTCCCGCTGACACCGATGATGGAGTATTATTCCTCCCGCTGACACCGATGATGGGGCACTATTCCTCCCGCTGACACCGATGATGGGGCACTATTCCTCCCGCTGACACCGATGATGGGGCACTATTCCTCCCGCTGACACCGATGATGGGGCACTATTCCTCCCGCTGACACCGATGATGGGGCACTATTCCTCCCGCTGACACCGATGATGGGGCACTATTCCTCCCGCTGATACCGATGATGGGGCACTATTCCTCCCGCTGACACCGATGATGGGGCACTTTTTCTCCCGCTGACACTGATGGAGTATTATTCCTCCCGCTGACACCGATGATGGGGCACTATTCCTCCCGCTGACACCGATGATGGGGCACTATTCCTCCCGCTGACACCGATGATGGGGCACTTTTTCTCCCGCTGACACTGATGGAGTATTATTCCTCCCACTGACACTAATGATGGGGCACTATTCCTCACACACTGACACTAATGATGGCGCCCCATCGTTGGTGTCAGTCGGGGGAGGAACAGCGCCCCATCGTTGGTGTCAGTCGGGGGAGGAACAGCGCCCCATCGTTGGTGTCAGTCGGGGGAGGAACAGCGCCCCATCGTTGGTGTCAGTCGGGGGAGGAACAGCGCCCCATCGTTGGTGTCAGTCGGGGGAGGAACAGCGCCCCATCGTTGGTGTCAGTCGGGGGAGGAACAGCGCCCCATCGTTGGTGTCAGTCGGGGGAGGAACAGCGCCCCATCGTTGGTGTCAGTCGGGGGAGGAACAGCGCCCCATCGTTGGTGTCAGTCGGGGGAGGAACAGCGCCCCATCGTTGGTGTCAGTCGGGGGAGGAACAGCGCCCCATCGTTGGTGTCAGTCGGGGGAGGAACAGCGCCCCATCGTTGGTGTCAGTCGGGGGAGGAACAGCGCCCCATCGTTGGTGTCAGTCGGGGGAGGAACAGCGCCCCATCGTTGGTGTCAGTCGGGGGAGGAACAGCGCCCCATCGTTGGTGTCAGTCGGGGGAGGAACAGCGCCCCATCGTTGGTGTCAGTCGGGGGAGGAACAGCGCCCCATCGTTGGTGTCAGTCGGGGGAGGAACAGCGCCCCATCGTTGGTGTCAGTCGGGGGAGGAACAGCGCCCCATCGTTGGTGTCAGTCGGGGGAGGAACAGCGCCCCATCGTTGGTGTCAGTCGGGGGAGGAACAGCGCCCCATCGTTGGTGTCAGTCGGGGGAGGAACAGCGCCCCATCGTTGGTGTCAGTCGGGGGAGGAACAGCGCCCCATCGTTGGTGTCAGTCGGGGGAGGAACAGCGCCCCATCGTTGGTGTCAGTCGGGGGAGGAACAGCGCCCCATCGTTGGTGTCAGTCGGGGGAGGAACAGCGCCCCATCGTTGGTGTCAGTCGGGGGAGGAACAGCGCCCCATCGTTGGTGTCAGTGGGGGGAGGAACAGCGCCCCATCGTTGGTGTCAGTGGGGGGAGGAACAGCGCCCCATCGTTGGTGTCAGTGGGGGGAGGAACAGCGCCCCATCGTTGGTGTCAGTGGGGGGAGGAACAGCGCCCCATCGTTGGTGTCAGTGGGGGGAGGAACAGCGCCCCATCGTTGGTGTCAGTGGGGGGAGGAACAGCGCCCCATCGTTGGTGTCAGTGGGGGGAGGAACAGCGCCCCATCGTTGGTGTCAGTGGGGGGAGGAACAGCGCCCCATCGTTGGTGTCAGTGGGGGGAGGAACAGCGCCCCATCGTTGGTGTCAGTGGGGGGAGGAACAGCGCCCCATCGTTGGTGTCAGTGGGGGGAGGAACAGCGCCCCATCGTTGGTGTCAGTGGGGGGAGGAACAGCGCCCCATCGTTGGTGTCAGTGGGGGGAGGAACAGCGCCCCATCGTTGGTGTCAGTGGGGGGAGGAACAGCGCCCCATCGTTGGTGTCAGTGGGGGGAGGAACAGCGCCCCATCGTTGGTGTCAGTGGGGGGAGGAACAGCGCCCCATCGTTGGTGTCAGTGGGGGGAGGAACAGCGCCCCATCGTTGGTGTCAGTGGGGGGAGGAACAGCGCCCCATCGTTGGTGTCAGTGGGGGGAGGAACAGCGCCCCATCGTTGGTGTCAGTGGGGGGAGGAACAGCGCCCCATCGTTGGTGTCAGTGGGGGGAGGAACAGCGCCCCATCGTTGGTGTCAGTGGGGGGAGGAACAGCGCCCCATCGTTGGTGTCAGTGGGGGGAGGAACAGCGCCCCATCGTTGGTGTCAGTGGGGGGAGGAACAGCGCCCCATCGTTGGTGTCAGTGGGGGGAGGAACAGCGCCCCATCGTTGGTGTCAGTGGGGGGAGGGGATAGTGGCCCATCATTTGTGTCAGTGGGGGAGGGAAAGTGCCCCATTGTTGGTGTCAGTGGGAGGAATAATGCCCCATCATTAGTATCAGTGACACCAATGATGGGGCACTATTCCTCCCACTGACGCCAATGACACTTGCTGACCCCTGTTCCAGCATGGTGCTGTTGCAGCCAGGATACGTGGTTGCAGCAGCACCATCTGCACGGCACACTTACCGGCCACTCCCTCACTCGATGTTCATGGGGCCACTCAGCTCCGCCTCCTCACAGGTGATTGGCCACCTGTGTGCCTTTTCTGAGCTACAGTTCTGGCACCCAATCACCGGTGAGGAGGCGGAGCCGAGCGGCTGCGCGAACATCGAGTGAGGGAGTGGCCGAACTGAATGAAGGAGCAGACGCGCTTCCTGGACTGGATCGTCGTGGGACTGGGACCAGCACCAGGTAAGAAACAGCAGCCCCCTGCCCGCCCCTGTACTTAGTGTCCCTTCCGTTGGATGGGGGGGGGGGGGGCGGCAGCGCCGCCCCCCTAAAAAGTGCCACCCTGACACTGGCTGGGAAGTGTCAGCACACCGTATACCGGCAAATAAGACGACCCCCGACTTTTGAGAAGATTTTCACGGGTAAAAAGTCATCTTATACGCCGAAAAATACGGTACTCTGAAAATAACAGACAGAACAGATGTAGATACTATGAGGAGGTTGAATCTGGTGCATATCAGACAAAAGAGTTCACATTTTTATCTAACGAAAAAAAAAAATTTCAGACAGGACTGTAATATAATATTATGCATGACAGACTCCCTTGTCATACATAAGTAGGTTGATACAAGCTACCTGCACCTGCTATCACTTATGATGTCCATACAAGAACAACATTTTCCTTAGAAAAATTTCATTTTAATTTTTAATTTTCTAATTAGTGGAGTAAAATCAACATTTGTTGATGAGAATTTCGAAGAAGTAAAATAGAAAACTTCTCAAATTTTCAGACAATATATGGTTTTCTTTCAGAAAATTACATTCACTTTAAAATTGAATGTTAAAAGCAAGCAAAATTTGTTCATTCACTAAATGTACAAAGAATTTTTATACAATTATTTGTACAAATATTTTCGCCTAAATCGATACCTGTATAGCCAGCAGAGGACATTTAGTAGCAGCACGCTTTTTGTATCACCTGTCATTGTTTTAAAAATGTTTTACAAATAAATATCTGAAAAGTGTAGCGTGCATTTGTATTCCGCCCCCTTTACTTTAATACTCCTAACTAAAATCTAGTGGAACCAATTGCGTTCAGAAGTCTACCTCATTAGTAAATATAGAGTCCACCTGTGTGCAAGTTAATCTCGGTATAAATACAGCTGTTCAATGAAGCCCTCTGAGGTCTTTTAGAGAACATTAGTAAACAGACATCACCATGAAGGCCAAAGAACTCACCAGATAAGTCAGGGATTAAATTGTGGAGAAGTTTAAAGTGAGGTTAGGTTATAAAAAAATCCCAAGCTTTGAACATCTCATGGAGCACTGTTTAATCCATCATCCAAAAATAGAAAGAGTATGGCACAACTGTAAACCTACTAAGCTATGGTCGTCCACCTAAACTGACAGGCTGGGCAAGGAGAGCATTAATCAGAGAAGCAGCCAAGAGGCCCATGGTAACTCTGGAGGAGCTGCAGAGATCCACAGCTCAGGTGGGAGAATCTGTCCACAGGACAACTATTAGTCGTGCAACCCACAAATCTGGCCTTTATGGAAGAGTGGCAAGAAGAAGCCATAAGAAGTCCAGTTTGCGAGAACCCATGTGGGGCACAACACAAAAATGTGGAAGTTGCTCTGGTCAGATGAGACCAAAATTTAACTGGCCTAAAAGCAAAATGCTGTGTGTGGCGGAAAACTAACACTGCACATCACCCTGAACATCACCATCCCAACTGTGAAAAATGTTGTGGGAATGCTTTTCTTCAGCAAGGACAGGGAAGCTGGTCAAAGTTGATGGGGAGATGGATGGAGCCAAACACAGGCCAATCTTAGAAGAAAACCTGTTCGAGTCTGCAGAAGACTTGAGACTGGGGCGGAGGTTCACCTTCCAGCAGACAACAACCCTAAACATACAGCCAGAGCTACAAAGAAATGATTTAGATCAAAGTATATTCACATGTAAGAATAGCCCAGTCAAAGTCCAAACCTAAATCCAATTGAGAATCTGTGGCAAGATTTGAAAACTGCTATTCACAGACAGACACTCTCCATCCAACCTGACAGAGCTTGAGCTATTTTGAGAAGAATAGGCAAAAATGTCACTCTCTAGCTGTGCAAAGCTGGTAGAAACATGCCCAAAAAGATTTGCAGCTGTAATTGCAGCAAAAGATAGTTCTGCAAAGTATTGACACAGGGGTCTGAATACAAATGCACGTCACACTTTTGAGATATTTGTAAAAAATTTTGACAACAATTTATCATTTTCCTTCCACTTCACATTTATGTGCTACTTTGTGTTGGTCTATCACATAAATTCCTAATAAAATATTTTTATGTTTTTGGTTGTAGCGTGACAAAATGTGGAAAATTAAAAGGGGTATGAATACTTTTTCAAGGCACGGTATATCTATAGCCATCTTATATTATATACCGTATATTAATAAATATACCCTGAAATAGGATATATGGGGTACTTTAACTAGGAGTCAGACATGAAGCTACATGAAGGGTGGAGGGGAGATATAAATCATTTATAATAAAGTAGAACTAAAGGCTGAGACTTTTTGGCATGGATACAATCATTTTAAATATAATGCACAATACTGGTAAACTTACTTTACATTTAATTGTAATGCCTTAATTTACCTCCAGTCTATCACCCTCTGTGCAATGGCTTTGCATAGAGCAGCCCTGATTCTCATCTTCTGCCCCATCCTACCTTCACAGTGCCCCTACAGCAAGCTGCAAACTATAGCATAGAGTGCCCCTATAGCAAGGTAAAAAAAAAAACATCTGAACCCTAATAGCCCTGACAGCTTCCAAGGTATGTAAAAGAATTTAATGAGGATATTGTTCTCCTGTCTTTCTTTCCAGATTCTTTTCACCCTAAATAAAGTGAAAGAATTGGGAAAAGTCTTAAAACCACCTTGTCCCTGTGCAAAATCAAGATGGGGGATTCTCGGGACAACCAGACACACACACATGGTCACCAAAACGATCACTTTTTGAGATTCCCAAATATTCCTAAAAGGAGGTCTTTGTGAGATGTAGAAAACCAAATTAAGGTCTCATTAAGGAAGTGGCGTTCTGATAGGGGGAGATTTGGCACCTACGTAAATAAAGGTACGTATTAAATAAAGAATGATTAGACAAAGGGCAATGATGCAAAACAGCTAATGACAAAACAAACTTTATTAGCACCAAGTACTAAATGTTGAACCACATCTAGATGGGAAAAGGGAAAAAAAAAAAAAGGAGAAAACCCAAATTAAAGATTAACACAGTCAGAAGTATGATTTCCAAATGCAATGATTGATGCTATGTGAATTAACTTCCGAGTCTGCTACAGGGTGAGCATAGAACTCAGTCAGACCGCTATCCCTTCGTGCCCAAGCTTCAACAGCCATGCTGTATCAGAGATTGAGCAGCAGAATGGAAGACTGGGCATTTAGACAAGATCTGGATAGCAAAAAGGTTTACCTCCTAGCAGACAATTTAGGTCTGTGGTCCAAGCCCCTTGAGGAACCTGGAACCATGAGAATTATTAGAATTTTTCCCAACTTGATGCTGCAAAGAAGTCTGGGTAGAAGATTTACAGGTCAGATGGACAGATCAGATTCAAGTTGTCCCATAATGCCACCAAGACATTTGTCGTGACAGCCTGGGGGTTAAGATGAACTTGTCCAGTTTGGCAATGAGAACAGAGGCTGAGATCCACGTTTGGAGTTCCAAACCTGGAACATCTCTGTCTGAACAGCTCTGGATTAAAACACCCACAGATCAAAACTCTGTCAGTTTAGAGAATCTGCTTGCTTTAATGTAGAATATAGAATGCAGAGAGTAGAAAACACTACTCTTCACTGAAAAGAGAGTTGTGAACCTCTTGCACCATTGCTAAACTCTTTGGGCCTCCTTGGTGATTCACATATGCCACTGCTGTGGCACTGTTGAACTGTATCCTCATGGACAACCCCACAGAAGACCTGCCCAGCAGAAAAGAATCTGATAGCTGGGATTTCCAGGACATTGACAGGAAAGCACAGTCTCCTCCTTGGACCACTGACCCTTCCAGCTGAAAAGGCTGAAATCATAATCATCACAATGAGCCACTTAAGGGGAAGAAAGCTGCCTGCACAGAGGGAGAAAGATGTAAGCAATCACAAAAAGGGACACTTTGGAACACGAGGACAGGGGGATTTACTTCACTTGAATTGGATTTCCCATGGAGGAGTGGAAGATTGCTTTCAAGGAAGAGACTATCAGTTCCAACACCCTAATATAGGAATGAACAGAGGGCCGATTGTCATGAAGACTCTTGACATGGTTCTTAAGTTTTGTGATGTTTCTCCTAGCAAAATGAAAAAAAAATAGCTACATTGGTGTCCAAGATGAAGTAAAGATACTTGAGATTACAAGTTGAAGTCAGACTGGACGTCCTGATATTCAAGATCCAACCTGTGGAAACAGAACATCACCAGAACATGGTACTGCAAAGTCTGGTAAGTCTGTTTGCAAGTAAAGATTATGAAGATAACTCACAATTGGAATCCGTTTGAGATGAAGAAGAGCAAGAACCCTTGTAAGATCTTTGTAAAAATTGAAAGAGCATAGGCAAGACTGAAGGGTAGAGCCACAAACTGGTAATGGTTGTGTCCCTTCAGCAAACCAGAGAAAACGCTGGTGATTCTGACAAGCTAGGACATGAAGATAGCCATCTTGAATGTTGACTGATGCCAAGAAGTGTCCCTATTATGGAGCAACAATCAAAAAAATTAGACTCCATTCAGAATCCTTTGACTCTCACACAGGTGTTTCAAGCTTTAAAACTCAGGATGGGATGAATAACCCTTTAGGAACACTAAAGAGGTTTGAACAGAAACCCTTGAACTCTTCCTGGGGAACAACTGATATGATAACACTTTGTGCTAGGAGGTCCTAACTGGCAAGAGATCAGCTCGCTAACCCTTGTCGGTTCCCATGGGAATAAAAGCAACACCTGTGAGGTTTACATTTTTGCTCATGAGACTAATGGAATAAGGATATTTTTGTCTCTGGTAAGGTTATATTAATATCAAAGTTGTGCAGAAAAGACACTTGCCCACAAAAAGATGATCAGCCAAGTTTGGTTTTTTTTTGCAGATAAATTAGATGCTAAACTAATGGGAATACAAACATTTTTTTGACCCTGGGCAATTAGGTCTCTCAAAGCCATCAAAGCAAAAACAGTACCTTTTCCATAGCAAGGTCACGAGGCAAAAATGTTACCCCACTCAGTCTGGTCTGAGAACAGAAAAGTGCCTCCATCTTACGGTCTGTTGATTCTTTAACCACTTCCAGTCCGGACACTTTTACCCCCTTCCTGACCAGGGCAATTTTCAGCTTTCAGCGCTATTATACTTTGAATGACAATTGCGCGGTCATGCAACACTGTACCCATATGAATTTTTTAACATTTTTTTGAGACGGATAAAACTTTATTTTGGTGGTATTTATTCACCGCTGGGATTTTTATTTTTTTTGCTATGTAAATGAAAATGTCCAAAAATGTTTTTTTAAAAAGTGTTTTTCTTATAAAATTTTGCAAATAAATAATATTTCATCATAAATCTCGGCCAAAATTTATTCTGTTATCTTTAGTAAAAGAAAAAAATAAGCCAAATTAGTTTATAACCAAAAATTATAATATTTAAACATTTTTCTTTTTTTTGTTATATTATTTTTTTTTTTTACATACTGTCACCCTAGCAGTACAGTGTCACCATGGTGACACTGTACTACTTTTGGGGGGTGATGGAGTTTTTTTTTTTACACTGATTGCTTTTACACCCATATAGGATGTAAAAGCAATCATTTCTCTTTCTCTCTGTCTGCATTCTTGCAGCCATTGAGAATTACTGAGTGAGCTGTGATTGGTCACAGCTTGTCACATGGTACAAGGCTGTTGTGAATAGCCTTGTACCATGTGACCTCTGTGATCATTCAAAGATTTCACATGTAGTAAGCAATGATGTCAGAAGTGACATCTTGCTTACTACTTTGCATGTGATCACTGATTGGTCAATCAGTGATCACATGATCGGGACCTCGTCCCATCTGACGATCGTTGTTTCACTGTGTCCGGAGGACACAGCGGGCACCGGATCGCGGTGCTGCGCGCTCCCAGGGAGCGCGCACAAGCAGGGTGCGGGGAGGCCGTTTATAAATGGCCACCCGACCCTGCAGTGCCACTGTCCGGCCGTTTATATACAACGGCCGGTTGGGAAGTGGTTAAAAGATGTTCTTCTGCAGATGTCAGCCTTATTTAATTAGCAAAATGAGCTGATCCACAATAGAGGTAACCTAAGATCCTCTGCAAAAGAATATCGGACAGAAAGCAATTTGAGAATACAAATGTCTTCTTAGGAGGATTCCATTCTTTGTAAATGAAGATGTCAAAAGGAATGATATGGAAACACTTCAACATTGTGCTTTTCCTTAAAAACCGAAGACAACCAGGGGTTCTTAGGAAGAAGCAGAAAAATCCACCATGTTAGGTGTATCACGAATTGCCTGAATTAAAGAGGATACCAATTCCTTTCCATAAAGGGGAAAAATAGAATCATCATTCTCGTTGTCTGCAATAGAAAGATGAGAATCATTATTGGGGTTCAGACGAGTGCCAATACTAGGAATATCTGGAACCTCACCTTCAGAAAAGTCTGAAGAAATAGGTGATTGGAGATATTTAGGAAATTCTTTACTGTCAGAATGGAAAATCTAAAATCAATCTTCTTGACTAATAACCGACTGGTACTGATTCAGTCAAAAGTTGTGTCTCTCAATAAACATAGCAGAAAAAAAGTTTCTGCTTTTGACCTGCTTTATAACAGCCTGGATGATATGACTGTAGCCTATGAAACAAAAATTCTCTGTCAACACCTACTTCCTTTTCATTATTAAGACAGGTACACACGTTACAGTGTGATTATATACTTCAGGCTCCATGCACACTAGCTTTTGTTCTGTTTTTTTAAGCTAAAACAATTCTGGAAAAAACATTGGCAATAGCGTGTTTTAGTAGCGTTTAGAAGTGTTATCATTTTATTAGCGTTTTTACAGAACATGTAGGGGGAAAAAAAAGCTAGAGAAAAAGGTGTGGTTTAGTAGCATTTAGGCGCATTCAGCGTTGTCTGCCAGAAAACCGCTCCCAAAACCATTTTGTTTCTGCTCCTAAATGCTGAAGTTTGAAAAACGTTAGTAGCCTAAAATATTGTGCAGGGACACATAGGGTAAATCTATTTAGCTTCTAGGAGCAGATAAAAATGCTATAATCAGATTGTACATGAACTTTACTTTACTACGTTACACTATATAGCTTAGGATGCAAGTTACAACTTTTATATCATTTTTCTCTTACATTTTGATTCAAATTGAGGCACAGTTTTATTGGTTCTCTGGAAAATCAATAGGGAAAAAAAACACAAACATTCAGGCATGGTTTGGTTTCAAACAACCTGAAGCAATTTTTAGAATTTAATGGTTTGTAAGCAAGCCCAAAGATGGCTAGATTTCTGTAAAATTCTCAGTTAACCGATTGTAACATATGTGGCCAGCTGTATTGATCTGCTGTGATCCCACACTTCACAAAGAACATTGGATAATGGGGATGGAAAAAAAAAAAAACTAAAAAAAAAAAAAAGGGAGATGGAAGATAAATTAGTTAAAAAACAACTTGTGTGTGTATCCTAGAGCTCCCTCTAACAACATTTATGACATATTAATGATTTAGAAGTTTGACAAAATACACAGTCCATCCAGTACAAACTCTGTGTGGTTTTATTCTGCACATTTCAGTGCCACAAGTGGGTCTAGTCTTTGGTTTGCCAGATGAATGGAAGACAAGGAGAAAGGACTTTATGGTGGAAATATTTCTAGTTAAGTGATCAGTTTTGTTTCCTCAGAAAAACTGCAGCTGTCAACTGCAATCTCAAAAGACTGTTTGATCGCTAGTGTGCAGGCTTCTAAGCCAGCTCCAGCTCCCACTTCAGCTTACTTCCCCACACTTACTAACATGTTCAGGAGTGACTTTGAACTAGCCTTCCATCCAATTCATTTACTGGAACACCCAGTGGTAACTGTGTGAGCTGAACCTTTACCCTCCTTACTTCTTGGCATGCTCAAGGGTAAATGTTTTTGGACTGCGTGTCCCCCTTCACTACCTTACATGATCAGTAGTAATTTACAAGAGTCTATACCAACCCAATTCACAATTTATCACCGCTGATGACAGGGAAAGCAGAGCTACAAAGAGAAAGTTACATTAAAATTAAGAAGCTTCCACTGCCTGCAAACAGTGAGGATAAATAACTCCACAATGGCTGCAACTAGAGGTTAGTGTGGGCTTGCCAAGGGAAGAGATGTTTAAAGATACTGCACTTCTGTTATAACCACTTCCCGGCAGGCTGTACGCATATATGTGACATCTTGGCGGGTGTGTCCTAACGCCGAGCGACAACATATATTGCCTCATGCAAACAACTTAACGTACTGAGAGCGCTCTCCCTGCACGGTAGCCAGTGGGGATCGGTGACAGCTGTGACACCCAATCACAATGGTCACATAACCGGAATGCCCGCTTCCCAACTTTAAGAACTCTTAAAGGACTGGAAGGCAGGAAGCAGAGATAAGGTTATCAATTCTTTGCTTGACCTCCTTTTATGCAGGCCATAGACAGGTCGTTTATCGGCCAAATTTTTGTCCGCACGAAAAAATCGGCAGATATTCACGCCGTTAGTGGGGCCAGACCGTCGGACGTTTTTCGTGGATCCTTTTGTTTATTTTTATCGGTCATGCTGGAAAATCCACGAAAAACGGCCATTTTTCATGGACATTGGTGGCAGCAACGGGGCTGACCGATTTTTCATTTTATCGGCCAACAATTCGGCCGACAAACGGCCCATCTATGGCCAGCCTTAGTGTTCTTCTTTGACTGTCCTCTTCCAGTTCCACTTCCACCATCTGCAGCCATAATCTTCCAGTGCCACAGAGGTTTATAGATCCAGGGGACCTGTCACAAATACTCATCAAGAGTGCTGGCTTTGCCTCCTCTTTCTGCCCACTCATAGGTGGTGTACTACAGCACCTAACGCTAATACACTGCACCTACAGTGTATTAGACCCACAGCCATCAGCCAATGGAACACCACGTTAAGGGTCCATGCACACTGGCTTAAAAAAACACTACTCCTAGAAGAGTTTAGTATTTTGCCTGTAGACGCAACTAATGTTACCCTATCTGTCCAAGCATATTAGGTTGTTTAAAGGCATATTTTAAGCTCAGTGTTTAGGCAGAAAAAAAAACCCGTTTTGCATATTTAGGAGAGATTTTCTTGCAGAAAAAATGCCAAGTACTGCTAAATGCTAGTACAAAAAATGCTCCCAATTAGTGTTTTTTTTTTTTTGTCAAGAGCCCTGGCGTCTTTTCTAAGCCAGAGTTCATGGACCCTGACTCTAAGTACAGTTCCTTGCGCCGATAACATTTTAAAAAATTTTTTTTTTTAAAACCTAAGCTTTATCCCTTGCAGTGCTGGAACAGCAAGCTACAAGGGGGCACGTTTCCTTTCTATTGAGTTCAGCTTTAAGCCAGACTTGAAAAGAGTTAGCACTCTGTCATAATTTTGTTATTTTTTTTTATAAATCCTTGTGGTTTATGCACATCTTTAAGACTCTTGCTCACAGTACAGTAATAAACAATGTTTAAGGTACAAGTCGCAATTGTGGCACGTGTGCAGTGTACACTGAGAAGGCTATTTAACCATGCCCCTGTAGGCATAGCGCAATATTCAGTTAATCCATGCCACAATTTTTTCAACAACAAGGTGTTCCTCTTGCTTAAATTCCAGTAGTCACAGATTTTCTGCAATGTCCATAGTCTGGTTACTGACACCAACTACTGATAACATATATTCGGTCGGCATCATAATATCTATGGCTTATTTACTTAGGCATTAACAAACATGAACACTCCATACAATGAGGGCACCAAAATCCCAT
Source organism: Staurois parvus (assembly GCF_062004578.1). NCBI lineage: Eukaryota > Metazoa > Chordata > Amphibia > Anura > Ranidae > Staurois > Staurois parvus. The sequence goes on from NW_028318057.1 coordinate 731,670, forward strand.
TACTTCAAAAACCAAATGGACGTCTTAATTTAAAATTCCCAGACAGAGCCTACACAACTAGATTTCTCTTGTTCAGCCCCAGAGGCTGAACAGGAATAGCCCCTTGACTCCCCCATCCATGGTAAACAGTGTGGATAGAGGAATCTTCCCTGATGGCTATTATAGTCAGTCAGCACCTGCAGCTGTCTGGATACCTGAGCAATCACTTAATCTGACTGGATGCAGTGAATGTTCAGCTTAAGCCGACAGGGCCACCCACAGCTTGAATTGTGTCCAATTAATCAGCAATTAGATGAAAACCAAGCTGTGTATGGCTAGCACTAGTGAGAGGTCTTAAGAGTCTAGAGTTGTATATGCACATAAAAAAAAACAAAACAAAAAAAACACAACTTTGGTGAAATACATAAGCTGCCCCCTTTAGAAGTCTTTAGAGTGGTTCTAAAGGTTGAAGGTTTTTACCCGCAAGCATTCTATGCATGGAGGTAAGAGACATTCTGTGTGAAGACCCCACACCCCTTCCCCAATACTTACCTGAGCCCGATCTTGTTTTGATGCAGCGATGTGCACGAGAGGCACAGAGACAGCAGTGGCAGACATTTACTCCCACTGCGGTCAATCACAGCCAGTGTAGAGGAAGCAGGAGGTGGGGATGAGCCACTCAAGGGAGAGCCTGCACCAGTGCCCCCATAGCAAGCAGCTTGCTATGGGGGCACTTGTCCGGGAGAGGTGATAACCCAGCAGTGCAGGCAGGGGACTCAAGAAGAAGAGGTTCGGATGCTGCTCTGTGCAAAACCATTGCACGAAGCAGGTAAGTATGACATGTTTGTTATACAAAAAAAAAAAATTTCCTTTAGTATCAATTCACCTATTTGTAACTCACTGAATATGCTTGGCAATATGATAAAATGGAAAATATTTCAAGACAAAAAGGGTTACATTTTAGTCTGAGGCTCACAAATGAAATAGGGTCAAAAATTAGATGCGTTCTATTTTGAGAAGTATCAGTGATATTTACCTGTGTGAGACACTCTATGCAAGTTCTTCTTCAACATTTCATACAAAGGACTGAAAAAGAAAAAAAAAATATTAAAAAAAATAAAAAGAAAGTTTTGCTTCTAGGTTTATACAGGTTCAGTACAGTGATCACTTTTAAAAAGATTATGTGACTATTATTGCATCCTATGCAAATACTGGACATGACAAAACAATTAACCTTCTGTGGTTGTATTCTCTGCAGAACCTTGCAGTAAACAATGTATGCCTTATGCATACCTATACACCCATGCAGTGAAAAGTAAAAAACTCACATAACGTCTCCTCTCCCCAGAAACTTATATTTACATTTCATAAGCTCTCAATATACTTAATTTGGCTATTGCAGGCAAAAGGACATAGATATCCATTATTCCTGTAATTTTTTGAGTACCGAACAGAAATCTCAATGTTATCCCCTACTCCTTAACCACTTGCCGTCCGCCTGCTGTTTATAAATGGCAGGACGGTGGCACTCCAGGGGCAGGTTGCCGTTCTTAAACGGCACCCGCCATTTCTAGCTGTGCGCGCTCGCTGGGAGCGTGCAGCACCGCGATCCGGTGCCCGTTGTGTCCTCCGGACACAGTGAAACATCGATCGTCGGACGGGACCTCTGTACGAGGTCCCAATCATGTGATCACTGATAGGCCAATCAGTGACCACATGCAAAATAGTAAGCAAGATGTCACTTGTGACATCATTGCTTACTACGTGTGAAATCTGTGAATGATCACAGAGGTCACATGGTACAAGGCTATTCACAACAGCCTTGTACCATGTGACAAGCTGTGATCAATCACAGCTCACTCAGTATTTCTCAATGGCTGCAAGAATGCAGACAGAGAGAAAGAGAAATGATTGCTTTTACATCCTATATGGGTGTAAAAGCAATCACTGTATAAAAAAAAAAATCTTCATCACCCCCCACAAGTAGTACAGTGTCACCATGGTGACACTGTACTGCTAGGGTGACAGTATGTAAAAAAAAAAATATATATATAAAAAATAAAAATTAAAAAAAATGTTTAAAAATTATAATTTTTGGTTATAAACTAATTTGGCTTATTTTTTTTTTTTACTAAAAAGATAACGGAATACATTTCAGCCAAGATTTATGATGAAAGATTATTTGCAAAATTTTATAAGAAAAACACTTTTCTTTCAACATTTTTGGACTTTTTTATTTACATAGCAAAAAAAAATAAAAATCCCTGCGGTGAATAAATACCACTAAAAAAAAGCTTTATCTGTCTCAAAAAAATGGTAAAAAATTCATATGGGTACAGTGTTGCATGACCGCGCAATTGTCAAAGTGTGATAGCGCTGAAAGCTGAAAATTGCCCTGGACAGGAAGGGGGTAAAAGTGTCCGGACAGGAAGTGGTTAATGGTGATACAGAGGGGAATTTGTAGAAGAAAAAAAAAGGAGCAGTTTAAGCCAGCCATAGGTGGTTCGAATCTCATTCGGTTCAGCAGGGACCAGCTGAGATTCGATCCATCAATGGACAGGCTGATTGTACCCAAGTCGATCAATCGATCGACTTGGGTACAACCAGCAGGTTGGATTTCAAGCATGTGATTTTTGCCAGCAGCTATAGTCACTAGCAATTATTGTGTTCTCCAGGCAGGGAATGCTCCCTGCAGACAGAAATGCCAGAATAACAGGATTGCCAGATAAAGTACATCTATGGCCAACAACCAAAAACATTAATTTCCACATTGAATTTCAATTAGTTCTAGCCTACTCCTAAGGACAAATTTGAAGACTGTAAATTTACTTTTTGAATAATACCACGGGATTTACTTCCTTTACTGAAGTAACACATTCACTATGCTCTGTAAATATGCACTGCTGTGCCACCCATTTCAAAGAGCCCACCATCTGAACTACAGCTATTCGGCACGGGTGCCGCAAAGCAACTGTTTCAGGAAGCAGGCCTACCAAATGTAAAGCATAGAACCTTGAGGGTGGTTACATCTCCAACAATCGGACGGAATTAAAGGATGAATTCTATGGAGCCACCGCATTAGTATTTTGTATCTCTTTTCTTGAACTGCTGCAGATAGGCAGGCATTATGCGTAAGAGTATAGATCTTATCAAGATCAGCCACAGAGATAGTGACTTCTAGCTCTCGTTACCAATCGCTTATGTAATAAGGGGGCTCCGAGTATGAATGATTCAAGAGGATGGAATTAATTTGTGCTATGTGTGGGTTGTCTGTCTTGTGAACAAAGATGCTCAAAAGAGGTCAAATCCCTGTTCAGAGTAGCCATTCGGAGGAAAGTGAGGAGACAAAGTCCTGAAGTTGGAAGTATAGCCACCACCATCCTGGGGCATGAGGTAGGTTAGACAAAAGTGCAGCCAGAGGACATAGTTTGTCACGTTGCAAAGCTGAACAAACAGGTGACTTCTTGGCTCGGGTCCACCCAGGAAAAGGGGATACTGTCAATTCCAGGCCAAACATGGGGTTACCTAGAACTTAAGGTTAAGGGGCCAACATGAGTAGAGGCATGCAGGTCTTTGAGCAACAAGTCCCATGTACGCAGGAGAGATGGTATGCAGAACGGCAACATCGTGATGGAATGTCTCCTGGAGGGAAGCATCCAAGGAGCATGAGTCTTCTCAAGGACCACCCAGTGCTTGACCGCATCATGACGATCCAGTCTACAATGAGTTAGGAGTACAGCCTTGTAGTAATATGGTAAATGGGGTAAACCCAATCTGCCATCAATTTTCCTGCGCATCAGAAGGTTATAGTGGAGCCTCAGGGGGGATCCAACCCAAACAAAGCGAAGAATGGCTTACCGCATAGTGAAGAAAAAGGAGGAGGGGATAGACGGGAACAAAAAAAAAAACCCAGGACAGTATGGAACAGGTACAGAAAGTGGAGCATATTTTAGAAAGGGCCGCTCAACTGAGCCACGAATGTCTCAATGTAGACCAGAGACGGGAGAATTTTAATTAATATAATTCAGGCACATTTGCAGAGATCTGAACACCAAGGTATCGCATAGATTTCATGGCCTACCGAAATGGGAAGGAACTGGACAGTAGTCGAACTCTCGTCGGCAAACAAGGTAAAGTTAAAGGCTGTAGATTTGTGAGGGATAACATTAAAATTACTAAGAGTGTGAAAAATGGCAAATTCCCATAGAAGCAAGGGCAGGGCAACCCCAGGGTTTAAGATGCATAAAAGATGATCGTCAGCAAACAAATTCATTTTGCAGTTGTTCACCTTTTCAGAGCCCCTGTAAGTCAGGGTTCCTGTGGATAGCTTGAGCCAAATGCTCCATCGCCAGAATATATAAACAGCGGCGATAGGGGACAGCCCCAACGTATCCCTCTGCAGATACGTATGGGCTGCATAAGAACTCTGTTTACACGGATGCTGGCATGAATACAATACTTTAAAAAATGTTTATACAAGAAAACTTATTCCTGCGCCAAGACTTTCCAAATAACACTCTAAAAATGCTGCTGTGCCAATCGTGAAAACACAAACAATATAAATATAAATAAACAGCGCAAATTTAGATAATTAATCAATATAATAAATCATATAAAATAGGTGCATAAATTATTCGTGTTTGCCCTTAATCTTAAAAAACACCCAAAAGTCCATGTGCTGAAAACATAATTAAATTGTAGAAATAAAAGTGCCAACTTCTTTTCTTCAGAAAATACTTTCACCTTCCACCAGTGCACAAACCAACATCTAATACACTCACCAGAACTTGGTGAGAAAAGGACCTTTAAGGAATTTTTAGGGATCCTAAACCCTCTTTGGTGCCACGCTAGGGAAAATCTTCACCCTCCGAATAGACTCCACCATCCAACCAAAAGAAAAAAACTCACATAGCATAATATTGTCACACAATAGTAACTTTTTCCAAATGGAGATTAAGGCCACTCACATGTTAAACACTTGCTAAAGACATGTTTATTATGTATAAAAGGCTTCAGTTCCAGCAGATATACAAACTCTTCCTTCCAGGACTCTCACATCCACAGTGGAACAAAGACAGGACTCCTCTTAGACCAAACAGTGAACCAAGATGGCTGCTGGAACGCACCGCTCAGCGTGCGCTCCACTCACCGGAAATGACGTCAGGCGCATGAAGTGTGGACCGGAAATGCGCATTTCCGGTCCACACTTCATGCGCCTGACGTCATTTCCGGTGAGTGGAGCGCACGCTGAGCGGTGCGTTCCAGCAGCCATCTTGGTTCACTGTTTGGTCTAAGAGGAGTCCTGTCTTTGTTCCACTGTGGATGTGAGAGTCCTGGAAGGAAAAGTTTGTATATCTGCTGGAACTGAAGACTATTATATATAATAAACATGTCTTTAGCAAGTGTTTAACATGTGAGTGGCCTTAATCTCCATTTGGAAAAAGTTACTATTGTGTGACAATATTATGCTATGTGAGTTTTTTTCTTTTGGTTGGATGGTGGAGTCTATTCGGAGGGTGAAGATTTTCCCTAGCGTGGCACCAAAGAGGGTTTAGGATCCCTAAAAATTCCTTAAAGGTCCTTTTCTCACCAAGTTCTGGTGAGTGTATTAGATGTTGGTTTGTGCACTGGTGGAAGGTGAAAGTATTTTCTGAAGAAAAGAAGTTGGCACTTTTATTTCTACAATTTAATTATGTTTTCAGCACATGGACTTTTGGGTGTTTTTGTTTAAGATTAAGGGCAAACACGAATAATTTATGCGCCTATTTTATATGATTTATTATATTGATGAATACAGTACTGAATTAAAGTGTTTCTAAAGCCTAAACATTTCACCTTAATACAGTCCCTGCATTAAAGGTAAAGTTTAGGTATTCGTATCGCCCTCTCAATCCCCTTATACTTATCTGAGCCCCAACTTGATCCAGCGCTGTGCCAATCTGTAGCGTCTCTCCCCGTTCTCACAAGCTTTGCTGAGGCAGCAGAAGCCATTGGCTCCTGTTCCTGTCAAATCCTGTAACGAGGAAGTGGGGGAAGGGGCCAAGCTGCGCTGTGCACAGTTAGGTCCATATATATTTGGACACAGGCACAATTTTAGTTTTGTCAGGTATTTAACAAAACATATTCAAGCTATAGTTATATAATGGATGTGCGCTGAAAGTGCACGCTCTCAGGTTTAATTTGAGGGTATGTACATCCAAATTTGAGGAAGGGTTTAGGAATTACAGCTCTTAAGAGTAGCCACCCCCCCCCTTTTTCAAGGGACCAAAAGTAATTGGACAATTGAATCAACAGCAGTTTCATGGCCAGGTGTGGGCTACTCCATTATATCTTCATCAATTAAGCAGGTAAATGGTCTGGAGTTGATTCTAAGTGTGGTATTTGCATTTGGAATCTGTTGCTGTGTACCTACATCATGCGTTCAAAGGAGCTGTCCATGCAAGCGAAAGGCCACTGTAAAGCTTAAAAAAACTAAATAATCCATCAGAGAGAGCAACAGAGCAGCAACATTAGGAGTGGCCAAATCAACAGTTTGGTACATTCTGAGGAAAGAAGAACGCACTGGTGAGCTCAGCAACATAAAAAGCCATGGACGTCCATGGAAGACAACAGTGGTGGATGATCACAGGATCCTCTCTATGGTAAAGAAAAACCCATTCACAACATCCAGACAAGTGGACACTCTCCAGGAGGTGGGCGTATCATTGTCAAAGTCTACAATCAAGAGAAGACTTCACTAAAGCAAATACAGAGGGTTCACCACAAGGTGCAAACCATTCATAAGCATGAAGAATAGAAAAGCCAGATTAGACTTTTGCCAAAAAAACATCTAAAAAAGCCAGACCAGTTCTGAAAAAGCATTGTTTGGACGGATGAAACTAAGATTAATCTGTACCAGAATGAGAGGAAGAGAAAAGTGTGGGAAAGGCTTGGAACAGTTCATGATCCAAAGCACACGTCATCTGTAAAACAGATGACATGGTGGGGGCAGTTTGATGGCATGGGCTTGCATGGCTTTCAGTGGCACTGAGTCATTAGTGTTTATTGATGATGTGACAAAGACAGAAGCAGCAGGATGAATTCTGCAGTGTTTAGAGATATACTGTCAGCCCAGATTCAGCCAAATGCAGCAAAGTTGATTGGACGGCGCTTCACTCTACAGATAGACAATGATCCAAAACACACTGCAAAAGCAACCCAGAAGCTTTTGAAGGAAAAGTGGAATATTCTGCAATGGCTGAGTCAATCACCTGATCTCAACCCAATTGAGCATACATTTCACTTGCTGAAGGCAAAACTAAAGGCAGAAAGACCCAAAAAGAACAACTGAAGACCGCTGCAGTTAGAGCCTGGAAAAGCATAAGAAAGGAGGAAACACAGTCTTTGGTAATGTCCATGGGTTCCAGACTTCAGGCAGTCACTGCCAGTAAAGGATTCTCAACAAAATGTTAAAAATTAACATTTTATGATTATGTTCATTTACCAAATTACATTTGAGCCCCTGAAAATGGAGGGACTGTGTATGGTTGCAGTTCCTAAAATTTGTACTTGATATTTATGTTCAACCACTTGAATTAAAGCTGAAAGTCTGCACTTCAAATTCATTTGGATTGTTTAGTTTTAATTTACTCTGGTGGCATACAGAGCCAAAAGTATGAAAATTGTGGCTGTGTCCAAATATATATGGACCTAACTGTATTTGTGGTGCAAGTAGCATTTTTAAGGATTGAGCTTCCTATGGTGGCACAAGAGGATCAGGCCGCTCTGTGCAATTCTATTACACAGAGCAGGTAAGTATGTCTGTTAGTGAAAAAAAATATATATATATATATATATATATATATATATATATATATATATACATATATACACACACATATACATACATACACGCACAAACTTTGTATGTGTCTGCCCAGAGTTCAGCTGTAAGTAGTTTTGTGTGTACATACCCTTTTAAAAGAATACTTTTCGCTGTTACATACAGTGGGGATCGAAAGTTTGGGCACCCCAGCTAAAAATTTGTATTAATGTGCATAAAGAAGCCAAGGAAAGATGGAAAGATCTCCAAAAGGCATCAAATTACAGATTAGACATTCTTATAATATGTCAACAAAAGTTAGATTATATTTCCATCATTTACACTTTCAAAATAACAGAAAACAAAAAAATGGCGTCTGCAAAAGTTTGGGCACCCTGCAGAATTTATAGCATGCACTGCCCCCTTTGCCAAGCTGAGACCTGCCAGTGTCATGGATTGTTCTCAATCATCGTCTGGGAAGACCAGGTGATGTCAATCTCAAAGGTTTTAAATGCCCAGACTCATCTGACCTTGCCCCAACAATCAGCACCATGGGTTCTTCTAAGCAGTTGTCTAGAAAACTGAAACTGAAAATAGTTGACGCTCACAAAGCTGGAGAAGGCTATAAGAAGATAGCAAAGCGTTTTCAGATGTCAATATCCTCTGTTTGGAATGTAATTAAGAAATGGCAGTCATCAGGAACAGTGGAAGTTAAAGCAAGATCTGGAAGACCAAGAAAAATATCAGACAGAACAGCTCGCAGGATTGTGAGAAAAACAATTCAAAACCCACGTTTGACTGCACGATCCCTCCAGAAAGATCTGGCAGACACTGGAGTTGTGGTACACTATTCCACTATAAAGAGATACTTGTACAAATATGGTCTTCATGGAAGAGTCATCAGAAGAAAACCTCTTCTACGTCCTCACCACAAAAATCATCGTTTGAACTTTGCAAATGAACATATAGACAAGCCTGATGCATTTTGGAAACAAGTTCTGTGGACCGATGAGGTTAAAATTGAACTTTTTGGCCGGAATGAGCAAAGGTACGTTTGGAGAAGAAGGGGCACAGAATTTAATGAAAAGGACCTCTGTCCAACTGTTAAGCATGGGGTTGGATCAATCATGCTTTGGGGTTGTGTTGCAGCCAGTGGCACAGGGAACATCTCACGAGTAGAAGGAAAAATGGATTCAATAAAATTTCAACAAATTTTGGATGGTAACTTGATGCCATCTGTGAAAAAGCTGAAGTTAAAGAGAGGATGGCTTCTACAAATGGATAATGATCCTAAACACACCTCGAAATCCACGGGGGATTACATCAAGAGGCATAAACTGAAGGTTTTGCCATGGCCTTCACAATCTCCTGACCTCAACATAATTGAAAATCTATGGATAGACCTTAAAAGAGCAGTGCGTGACAGACAGCCCAGAAATCTCAAAGAACTGGAAGACTTTTGTAAGGAAGAATGGGCAAAGATACCTCAAACAAGAATTGAAAGACTCTTGGCTGGCTACAAAAAGCGTTTACAAGCTGTGATACTTGCCAAAGGGGGCAGTACAAGATATTAACTCTGCAGGGTGCCCAAACTTTTGCAGATGCCATTTTTTTGTTTTCTGTTATTTTGAAAGTGTAAATGATGGAAATAAAATCTAACTTTTGTTGACATATTATAAGAATGTCTAATCTGTAATTTGATGCCTTTTGGAGATTTTTCCATCTTTCCTTGGCTTCTTTATGCACATTAATACAAATGTTTAGCTGGGGTACCCAAACTTTCGATCCCCACTGTAAACATGTTAATTACAATAAGCCACATACTGCTCAAGCCCTTCGAGTGCACCATTTTATTCACCTCCCTGCACATTTAAAGTGTTACTAAACCCAGGACCCTGCATTCACTTTATCTGGTTAACCACAGTACACAGAACATGGAAATGCAATTATTTTAGTAAATATACACTCTCCCAAGAAGAAGAAAAAAAAAAAAACTAGCAATACAAACCAAACTGAGCATGTAAAACTTGCCCCTAGTCTCTGTTCTATCAGGAGATATTTGGGAGACACTGGAAGAAGGGGAGGGTCAGAGAAGACAGGATCAAACATCCTTTTTACAGGATGTGGAGGACTAACCCCTTAGGTTCCACAGTGAGTATAACAAGCATGCTTTACTGCATATACAGACAGATTTTTCTGCTGTGGGTTTAGTAACAGTTTAAACTCATATAAATAAGTCCCACCAGCTTTTGGGCATGTGTTAACAACAGCTGACCTTTTTTGCACTCAACCTAGCCAATTTTGATACAGCTCAGACAGATATTGCTCATTTAAAACCAGAACAAAAAAACGAGCAGGGTCCTCTGTTTCCTCTAGTACCAAATTGTATTGTAGCTGTAATGTCTACCTTCACTTTGTAAAGCGCTGTGCAAACTGTTGGCGCTATATAAATCCTGTATAATAATAATATTTCTGTGTATCTCTAACACTTTTTGGCCACCTTGGGTGCGCTCGCTTAAGCCAATTAACCTACCGCCATATGATTAGAGTGCAGGATAAAACCGGAGTACCAAGAGTAAACCTAAACAAGAACAGGGCACCCAAGAATACCTCATTTGTTTTGTGGACACACCACACTACTAAGGAGCACATTGTGACTACTGATACTGGAAAACTACAATGTGTGTTTTTGGCATCGAACTGTGGCTCAGATTGGAAGGATCACAGAAACCACCATAGTAACAAATGTAACACCCCTTTAGCAGCCTTTGGTCAGTCTGCCTGGGTGCGATGGATACATGTGCCAATCCTTTGCTTGGCAACCTGCTTACTAATTCAGACTCCAAATTTTTAGGTGTTCTGTTTCAAATAAAAAAATAAGGGATAAAATAACGGTCTAAATATTTTTCATGAAAAAAGTCCCATTGCCTACTTGTGCCCAACAAAGGAAAGGTTAGATGCAGTAATTAAATGTGCACCTTTATATACCACCTTTAACTTAACTTCTTTAGCATTTCATTTGAATAGTCCACAACACCCATTTCTGTATTGTAATGTTTCATGTTTGTTCACTTTGGTCTGTCACAGTAACAGTCTCCACTGTACTGCAGCCTAAATGATGTTGCTAAGGTTAATCCAACAACTGACCGCTGCGATACTTATATATTTTAGTATTACCATACACCTTATTTCCGAAAGAAAAAATTATCTCGTAGTAAGAATTTTAGTTAACACAGCACCAGAGAATTAAAAAAAGCGCACCTGTGTGAAGTCAAGCAGAGAAATTTGTTACAGTGTGATAGTCAGGCTTACTGACCCACAGTGATGATAGACTTGGACTAGGAACCCAAGCTTCAATGAACTCTGATAAAGCAAGTGTTAAACCACACCAGTTACAATTCCGCAACAGCATACTTAAGCTGATATACTTTGATAATTTCTTACTTCAGAAACCTCTTACCTTGGGTCCTTCACTGAAAAGTGTGTAATGCCCAATAATTCTCCAAGTTCATCAGTGCCACAGTGAACAATGTGCTGCTGCTGCTTGTCGTACAGCTGTTTAACCACTATGTACTGTCCCAAATAATGCATAACCTAAAAAGAAGTTAAAGGTTTACATGCCATGAGTAGAGAGCAAGCATATGACCTCATTCAGTGCACATTGCTTCCAAAATATAAAACTGCTGAGCATAAATATCCACAGTAAGACAACAAGAAAACCGAATTTTTAATTTACCTTAAAATACTTTAATTTGGAGTACATTATGAGGCACAGAATGAGTGTCCAGGTACGCTAGGTTGCCAATGGCTGCCTTTAGGAGATTAGGCACTGGAAAAACAAAGCTGAAACAGCCCAGTATAACCTCTCTCACTCCAAGCCTGCCTCAGTTTAGCAACAAGCACTCGTAGGAGTGGAATATGGGAACAGAGGGGAGGGACGTGTGTCCCTATATGCACTCAAAGAAAAGGATTTTATGGCTAGTTAAAAGTTCAGTTTTCTTAATTGCACATTACAGGCAATAGGTGAGCATTTAGGTACATTGGGAAAACACATAATTAGCAATAAAGGTCTGCATACCATTATCTACACTATTTTGCAACCAATATAATATCCAGAGCAACCACACCACATAACAGGAATATAAATACATAAAAAATGCAGCGCTACTCACAAACATAAAAAACATGAATAAGTGTATACGTCCACAAATAATACAGTAACACACTGTGTGCAAATCAGTGAAATGTTGCTCACTCAGTGCCAACATAAATTAGTGGAATCATGCATATAATACTGAATACAATACCACAAATCCGTGTGATAAAAATATGCCAAATAAACAGTGATGGTGACTAATAACAAATGTGTCTCCACTACTAATGAGTATACATGCAATCTATTCCCAATAAACCACCAAACAAATATGTATCTCTTAAAAATAAAATACACATATATATAAAATGCAAAAACAATAGATGAATATATATACAATCATGTATATATATATAAATATATATGTATATATAAAACCCCCAAATCAGTGAAACATAAATGTGTGTAATAAATGTGCATGCAAGTGAACAAAAACGGTGAATTCACACTCAAAAGGATCAAACTCCAACTTCTGATCTGTGCTTATAAAGTCCAGTAAACATGGATCATAACACTTTATCGCATGAACGATGACACTCGTGCTGATATTGTGTGACAGTGGATTAAACTGCTGACAGACGACAATCCGACCACCGGCCAGATAAGCCTCTCACCTTAAAACTTCGACCCTTGCGGGTCAAAGCGCTTTAGGGATCCCTCTCTTAGATCCTTCAAGTCTGCAGCCACTCCACTGATGTGCTCCCACCGCACACAAATCTCCTCAAAAAGGTCAGCACTCATAGGATCAGATAGAGTCAGATACAGCGCCAATATCTCTTTAGACCTCTTGATTATCTTATCATCAAATATCTGTTATTACCATCACCATAACAACATCGATGCCAAAGAACTGGGTCATAACCCTCTGAATTATGTCAAATCGAACATAAGAGCATGCATTCCCGAGATGTGCATGATCATAAACTGTAGGCCCACAGCTATACAATGTGGCTGCAGCCACTGAGTGCAGTCTGAGCTCTTCCTTCTTCCTGCTCAGACTGTTGTACACCTGTATTCCCGTGTCATGTCCACTAGCACTATCCTTTATTGAGTGTGATTACACCGTTTTTGTTCACTTGTATGCACATTTATTACACACATTTATGTTTCACTGATTTGGGGGTTTTATATATACATATATATTTATGAATATATGATGGTATGTATATTCATCTATTGTTTTTGCATTTTATATATATGTGTATTTTATATTTAAGAGATACATATTTGTTTGGTGGTTTATTGGGAATAGATCGCATGTATATTCATTAGTAGTGGAGACACATTTATTATTAGTCACCATCACTGTTTATTTGGGATATTTTTATCACACGGATTTGTGGTATTGTATGCATGATTCCACTAATTTATGTTGGCACTGGGTGAGCAACATTTCACTGATTTGCACAGTGTGTTACTGTATTATTTGTGGACGTATACACTTATTCATGTTTTTTATGTTTGTAAGTAGCTCTGCATTTTTATGTATTTATATTTAGAGATCACTGGTATATGATTTAATGTTAGCAGCTTCTCTGTGATAGTGTTCGGATATTTGGAGCGCAGGAGGTTTACACCATTATACATAACAGGAATGCTGTTGAAATAAAGCTTTATTCAGCACATAAGCACAATTATACAAGAGATACAAATATCCAATTCTGTCATATCACAGCAAAGGTATTTGCCCCACTGTTACTTCAACTACAAAAATACATAAATGTACAGAGGTAAAAAGGACCACTACTTAATCATATAGCAGTTTATGTTCAGAAATACATAGAAATTTGGTAGCCAGAACAGAATAATAAGGAAAGCAAAGCATAGCTCCAAATTAACCACTATGGCTCAAAATTGATATGGCCCAAAAATATTGCGACTGAAAAAAGTTGAATAAAGCACCTGGACCAGAGGGCATACACCCACGTGTACTAAAAGAATTGAGCTCTGTCATTTCAAAGCAGTAGTTCCTCATTTATAGGGACTCTAATGACTGGCATAGTACCATTGGATTCACAAGAGTAGTGCAAATTGAAGCTCTGTTTTCACAACAAATTGACAAAGTAGTTGTTCAGCGGTTCAGGACCAGTTCAGATGCAGCGCAGGACAGGATTTTTGTTTCAGCTGTGAATTCTGTACAAAGTAGTTGTTCAGCGGTTCAGGAGTGGTGTGGATGCAGTTCAGAAGCTTTCCTAGAGAACTCAACTAACTACACAGGGTGACCCTGTCCTACTTCTGCACATCACTGGTCCCTATGCAGGTTCTTCAGAGTCTTGGGGGTAGGACCATGGTCTCGGACATGTATAGCATCCCGAGGCCAACTACACGCAAGTAGACTGTAATTCACATCTGAACTGGACCGCACTGCTCAGAAATCAATCAGGACTCTTCTTGAATCCACACTAAATTCATACTGAGGGTGCACCATATATATGTGAACAGGCACAATAAAAAGCAATGTTATATTTCACATCATGCAAACTGTATGCGGTTCAAAAACGCTTCCAAAGGGTGGGAGAGATCTGAGGTGTGAATTGGTCATTACAATGTGTGACAAGTTGGTAGATGAAAAAAGGTTCTGGACAGCATCGGGAACTGGAAGAGTTAATAAAAAAAAAAAAATTCAAAACGTAAATGCTTATAAACGAGATTTTCCGCGTTTAGCGTTGAAACGCTGATAAAATCGACTGCTGAATGCAAGTTTTTTGCGTTCAAAAAAACGACTGTAAACTAAAATGCCTGTAAACGACTGTAAACAAAGATGTGTACATGGACACAGGAAAACATTAGGGTGAGTTCAGGGGCTGCTGAAAAAAACGCTGAACAGCTCCTAAAGTTTATCAGCTGCAGTGTACATGAGCCCTTAGAAGACAGTGGGGAGTTGATTGAAGGGTTGATAGTAGATCCCAAAGCCAAAATAAAACTAGATAAGCTAAGAGGGATTTCTCCATAAAGAAAAGAGACACATCACCTTAGAACGCTAGGAAAAAAAAAAAAAACACACAAAAAACAAAACAGAGAAAAAAAAACAAACACAGGGACAAGTGGAGTAGGGTTATAGGGGGGAAGGTCAGGGGGAATAAGGGTACATGAACATTGTGTAAAAGAAAACAATACAAAAAACAGTCTTAAATGGTTGCTTTAAAAAAAAAAAAAAAAAAAAGACCTCCCAATAAAGCCCTTATATGGTTAGTCCCTTGAATCAATAGAGAAGAAGTGGATATTGGTAATAACCCATTTACAAAACCAAATTTACTAGTCATACACAAGTTTATAGTATAAACTTAATACAGCGAATCTAGAAATAAATTGGTGATCATAAGTGCGATTGTGTTAGTTTAGATACATTTACAGAATTACATTTATTGGTCTATTCACTTTTGCACATGTGGCTACTGAGATACTTTGTTCTATGCTCTATACTGCCTGGGTGCATTTTATCATCACCTCCTTTTATGTGATGCTCAATCATACCAGGCCTAAAAGAAGCAAACCTATCAAATTTGAATAATTGTATACAAGTGCAATCTTTTCCTACCCACATGCAATTCGAAACAAACCACCATCTTCTACCGTTTATCAAAATTTAGTAACTATTAGAAAGGATTACCACGGTATCTCCAAAACCTGACCTGCACAGAAATCATACTGACCTCGCTCCACAGGTGCATATACAGTATAAAATTGACAAGGACTACATATAAAGCTACATAATAAAGAGTTTACCTGTTTTATGGTAAATGTGTCTCCTTTTGCTCCTGCTGTGTGAAGGAGCCTTAATAATGCAGGCTGAGGTCGTACCTGATGGAAGGGGAAAAAGATATACAAGTATTTATTTGAAAGAATTAAAAAAATTAAATATATAGTTTAAAAAAAATTATAATTAAATAAAAAATACATATACATACACACCTACATAGCTCTTGTCTGCGCAGGAGTGAAAAAGGAGTGCAGGAGGTTAAGGTGCTTTACCCTCTGTTTCTATATATAGAAAATAGTCCACAATAGTAGTTCTGCAGCACTTGAAGTGATTTAATTACTTGCAAAATCCACTAATTTCACGTGTGATAATTCTACATGTTCCATAGTTTCAAAATGCTCACGGTCCGCCCTCAAGTAAAGCAAGTATCAGCATACATGCTTTATTTGAGAAAGGGTTTGTGAGCGGTTTGAAATTGTTGTACTAACTGCATGGATTTACCACATGCAAAGTTTGTGGATTTTGCAAAAACTAAAATAAATCACTTGAGTTCACGTTTGGTGCTTCTGTTTGCAAATACCTGTTAAACCCACATTGCTTCACCAAGGCATCTCTGTAATGCAAAACAACACACCTCAAGCATGTCAGATAAAAACTTCCAGTGTGTTTGTGCAATATAACACATTTATACCAGCACACATTGAGGTTGATTTACGAAAACTGGAGTGTGCAAAATGTGGCGCAACTCTGCATAGAAACCAATCAGCTTCCAAGTTTTGTCAAAGATGAATTGAACAAGCTGAAGTTAGAAGCTAATTTGCTACCATGCACAGACTTTGAATTCTCAAGTTTTAGTAAATTAACCCCAGTGAATCTTAATTCAAAGTGAAACATACTGAATAACTGGAATGAAAATTCATACAATTTAACCCCTTGGCGCCGGCGCCTCCCGGCCCTAAGTGTTTTAGAAGCCGGGAGGCGGGGCAGGGTTTTAGGGTCATGTGACCGCCGTGATTCGCTGTCACGGCAGTCACATGATCGGTAAAGGTCCCGATTAAAAGAGGAGATCGGGACTTTTCCGTGAGTACCAGACATGTGTGCTGGGAGCGCGCAGGGTGAACGCTCTCACCATGAAACTCAGACTCCAATGGAGAACCTCACTTTGATCTCAAATCCCAAAGTGAGTTTTGATGAGGCAGCTTTTTCCCTTGAATGGAGATTTGCTTGGGATGTGTCGAGCATCAGACCAAAGTATTCCAGCTGAAAAGAAGGTCAGAGAGTGGATTTATGGAACTTCATCACCCAGCCAAAAGCCTGATCCCTCTGAACTATCCTGTGGATGTCTGCAGATAGCTGGAAGTGGAGGCAGTCCAGAAGAAGGTTGTCTAGATAACCTGTGACCTGGAGTTCTAAAAAGTGACTGTAGAGGTGAGAAGACCTTTGTGAACACTCAGAGCAGAGGCTAGGCCAAATGGCAGTGCAACAAACTGGAAGCGATTGTCTTCTACTGCAAATCATAGAAAGCGCTGATGAGGTGGATAAATGAGAATATGAAGATGGGCATCTTGAATGTCTATGGATGCCAAGTATTCCCCTTGTCCCAGAGAAGTAAAAACTGACCTTGTTAAATTTGGGATATTAAATGCATTTAGTGATTTTAGGTCTAGGATGGGACAAATAAACCAATTGGGTTTTGGTAACATGAACAGATTTGAACCTTTGAGTCTCTTGTGTAGGGATACTGGTACAACTACTCCTTGGGAGATAATTCACGGCATTCAGCAAACTCGACTGTCTTTTGCGCAGATCTTGCTTGATATGAGAGAAGAAAGCGGTGAGGAGGTACGGGTTTGGTTGTTTTTTGTTTAACTGTTTATTGCATATATTGTACACTTGTATAATACTAAATTCTACATAAAAAGTCCAGGTTGCACAATTATACTTACATTATGACAATAGCTACTGACAAAGTGGTTGTAAAGGTAAAAGGTTTGACCTTAATGCATTCTTTGCATTAAAAAAGGTAAAAAAAAAAACAAAACACCTTTTACATGCAGCTTTTCCTGCAGCCCACAGTCCCCCCAAATACTAACCTTAGCCTGATCTCTGTCCAGCGCTGTGCATATCTGCAGGAGCTCCTCTCCTGGCTGTCAGTCTTTACTGAAAGCAGCGGGAGTCATTGGACCTTGCTGTTGTCAATAAAAACTTGAGAGCTGAGAGCAGTGGGGCGGGGCCGAGCCGGGCTGCGAGTCTGAACAGACCCAACAGCCTGGCTTGGGAGCGAGCTCACACAAGTGACCATCATAGGAAACTGCTTCCTATGGTGGGCACTCAGTGGAGGGAAGGAGCCAGAAGTGCCAGCAGGGAACCCAAGAAGAGAATGTGTTTAATATTTTAATCAGGAAAAAAAAAACAAAAAACAACAATCTTTAGTATCACTTTAATAAACCTAATCTACAAATAGGCCATTCTCTCTAAAGTCTCTAACACAAAGAGTTGCTAATAGTGCAGATTTCCAGAATTGTTAGTCCATGGGATTAGTACTAAAAACATTAATGGTGTACCAAAATTAAAATTCTGGATACACTTGGCCAAAAACTAAAACCGAAACGGATGCTTAAAAAATATATATTTTTTTTATATATAAAATTGTATTATATTCTTTTTAGTTAATATTAAAGGAGACGTAAAGCCAAAGCTCTTTTAGCTGTACTTCTCCTGTGGACCACAGGAGTGCAGTTCATTCTGCACTCAGAAAATGAAATATATATATATATATAAAAAAAAAAAAGTCAAAAAGAGGGGATTTTTTTTCTATCGGCAAAACGCCGATAACCCTATTCTCGGCGGTCAATATATCGGTGCATCACTAAAAAATATCAAAAACTATTGTCTAAAGTGTCATTAAATCCACATCATTAAAAACTGTCAGTGCGGATAATTGCTGAGACTGATGGGGAGGAGCCTGGGCATGGCGCTGATCGTGAGATCGAGGTGAGATTTCACGGCACCCAGCTTCTCCAGCGTCCCGTCAGCAGCACGGCGATCGAGGTCAGCAGAGGTGACTCACCTGCTGTGGCTCCGGGTCTGGCTGGTCTGTCTCCCGTGGACCTCGGTCGAGGGGAGATGCGGTCGAGCAGGCGGATCCGGGGGAGCGAGAGGAGGCGGTGAGTCCGGTGTCCTGGAAGCCAGAGCCTGGAGGAAGCCGGGCAGACACGTGACTGAGGCAGATTAAATATTCTTCCCTTTGGTTAAACTGATGAAACGCTGGGGGAGAGTAAATGGGTTGAGGTGGGCATGTTCAAGAGATTCACCTTAAAGTGGAATCAAGGGTGGGATCTAGACCACAAATGATTCATAGGCTAATTATTTGCCTAAAAAGGGAGGGGGGTTGGGAGGGAGTGGGGGGGGGTGGTTTTAGACTCTCTGAGATAGTGGGAGATATGTCTGTCTGGAGAAGGCCTAGGAAAAAAAAAAAAAAAAAAAGAAGATACGGAGAAGAGAGGAGAGGGGGAAGAGGGAGATGAGAGGAGAAGAAAGGAAGAATGGAAGAGATTAATTTTATGACTTATAAATGTTAAAGGTTTAAATAGTTTTGGGAAGAAATTTAGGATTTTTAAGGAAATTCAGCACAGATTCTCTTCAGTGATTTTTTTTTTTTTTTTTTATACAGGAGACACATTTAGAAGAAGAAGCAAATGTGAAACTAAACTCCAGATATTATCCAATATGGTACTATGCAGATTCCCCAATTAAACAAGCCAAAGGAGCGGCAATAGGTTTCGCAAAAAATATCAGGTTTAATTTGGAAGACAGTGTGGTAGATCCGGAAGGGAGATATTTGTTCCTGAAGGGGAAATTACAGGATTGGGAGTGTACTCTAGCAAATAGATATTGCCCAAATAAGAAACCGGAGGAGTTCCTAAAGAATACGCTGAGGAAACTAATGGATTTCAAGAAAGGAAGTTTAATTGTGGCGGGAGATTTTAATCTTTGTATGGATCCTCAGATAGATATGACATCTCATGTGCAGAGAGATGAGAGTAGGTCTCTTAGATTATTAAAGAAAATGTTATATCAATGTCAATTTGTGGATATATGGAGAATTAAGCATATGAAGGACAGAGACTATACCTTTTATTCTCATGCACATGAGACGTACTCAAGATTGGATTATATACTGTTGGACCATCGACTTATTGAGTCTCTGGTTCAAGTAAAAAATAGAGGAGATGGCGTGTCCAAGATGGCGACCGGAGCGGCCGCCTGATCCGGAGCTCCGGCGCCTTGGATCTTAATCCGCTGTCATCCGGGCAGCGGTGGTGTCCCCTGAGTCTGGGAGAGGGGATCTGGGCTGTATTGCCCCTCTCCACGATCGTGGACATCTGCGGCCTTGTGCGGCTGCAGCGCCTTGGCTTAAACTTCGCTGCCATCTGGGCGGCGGCGGACTCATCTGGGGCACAGGGGGGCTCCTCCACTATCCTCTGCATTTGGGAGAGGGGATCCGGACTGTATTGCCCCTCTCCGCAATCGTGGAAGTCCGCGGCCTGGTACGACCGCAGAGCCTCGACACAGAATCTGCGGCCATCCAGGCAGAGATGGACCCATCCGGGGCATCAGAGGCACCTCATCATCTCTTACATCTGGGAGAGGGGCGCTGGATCTTATTTCCCCTCTCTGAGGTAGAGGAGGCCTGCGGCCTAGTGCGGCCTGTTCCATTCAGTCCTGATCCTATCCCATCCGGATCACAGTGAGTACAGGCGGCATAGGGGCGGGCGGGTGCTGGTCATCTGGTCCCCCTCCAACAATCAGGGGTCCGTAGCTCCCACTCTCGAGTCAGGGGGCTCCTCCCCCCATGAATGCAACCCCCGCTGGGCCCGGAGGTTTGTTGTGCCCTGCATGCTGAGGCCATTGCGTTTCCTGGGCTCCCTACATTTATCCTGGAGGACCCTTGAGCCGGTCTATAGGGAACTCTAAGGCACATAAATTCCTTGGCCCTGTCAAATCCT
Source organism: Staurois parvus (assembly GCF_062004578.1). Taxonomy (NCBI): domain Eukaryota; kingdom Metazoa; phylum Chordata; class Amphibia; order Anura; family Ranidae; genus Staurois; species Staurois parvus. Next base: position 752,312 of record NW_028318057.1, read on the forward strand.
ATCGTGGGAGTTGGAGTCAGCTTTTGGATCCTTGGCCTTGTTAGGGGAGCCTGTTTCCGCCTGTGTCCACTTTGCATCTCCACAGCTGAATAATAATTTTTACAATATAAAGATCTTGCTGATGTGCCTGACCGCATCCATGTAACTATCATCATATACCTGCTTAGGGCGTTATAGGTCTCCTGGGGTTATTATCTTCCTTGGCTATCTAATCTTCAGCTGCTCACCCCCAAGAGACTTCCTGTATGCCGTCCACCAAGAAAAAAAAGTAGGGGAAAAGCTCAAAAGTCCCTTACGACATACCTACTTAAAACGCAAGAGATTTGCAGCATGTCTCAAGATAATACAGAACGAGCATCCCCATCCGATCCCACGCAGGATACCGTAGTTCTTCCATTAACTCAGGACAATGAATGTGCACAGCAACTTACAAAGGGGGACTTGGAATCTTGTCTGGAAACTATGTACATTAAGCTAGCTGCTGAATTCCAATCAGAGCCCCACAAGAGCACAAATGTTTTATCCCAGGAAATAGCGGCATTGGGCTCCAGAACCGACCGCTTAGAAACCAAACATGATGAACTCAGCCTGGCTTTTGGTGAGCTTTCCAGAGATCACGATCATTTACAAACAGCCTTTGCACGACTGCAGGCACAGGCTGAGGATCTTGATAATCGTAACCGCACAAATAATTTGCAAGTCAGAGGAATCCCGGAGTCTGTGAATGACCTTTCAAAAGCCATGACCAAGCTATTCCAATCACTCCTTCCGGACCAGGACCCCAGGTCCTTTGCTTGTGACCGCATTCATAGAGCCCTGTGCCCAAAACCTCCTAATAACAAACCGCCTCGTGACATTGTCCTTTGTATGAAGGATTTCCTGATCAAAGAAAATATACTCAGGGCTGCCCGCAATACCCCAACAATCACTTTTGAAGGTTCAACTTTGCTAATATTCCCAGATGTCTCTCCAGCTAGGTTGGAGAGAAGCAGAAAAAGGAAGGAAATTACATCCACCCTTTTTTCAGCTCGTATCCACTACAAATGGGGATTCCCCTTCAAGGTGATAGTCCCCCACAATGGAAGCACATACACAGCCACATCTCTCCCTGAGGGCCAAGATATTCTGGCAAAATTAGGCCAGGTGGATGCTCCTTCTCCTCGACACCCTCCTTCCACTCCTCAGGCATCTCCAATATGGCATACTCCATCTCCAAGAAGAGAACGAAGGAGAGTCAGACAAGAACCAGGATGAACCGGGATAAAATGACTTTGCTCATTTGTATCTCATACATCCTTTGGATGTTTTTTTTGGTCACTGCTGAGATATCTCTATATTTCTGATTATGTTTGCGTTTTTTTATATATATATATCTGGATGTGTTAAAGTTTAACTAAGGTCTTCGGACCTTTATTACACCGCCCGTATGTCAATGATTTTGAAACTCTTGGACACGTGACCCCACCCTGCCACCTGGCATGGACAGAGAGGTCACCGCCCGATTGTGGGGCGGCGGCTCTGGTTTCCATGATTTACGGCAACAGGGTTTGGGCCCGATTGGCCCTTTGATGTTCGATTTTTCAGTTTTTTTTTCAGGTATGGCAAATGTCCTACCTGATCCTTGTTTCTTAGCTATCCACTTAATTGTAGGAGCTTTTAAAGTTTCACCTCTATTGCCTTATATCTTTCCTTTTTTCAAAGCTTTAATACATGATATTGGTTTTGTACCGGTTTGTGGATGTCCCGGCACCCATATTGGGGACTGGATGTTCCCCAAATTGGTACTACAGACTATAGCTGTTTGTTATAGATCTGCAGGTTCTAATACCTAGCCAAATAGTTCTAGGAGATGTCTTCTAGGAGATGTGTAGCTATTATTTTTGTATGCCATGGTAATTCAATGTATCTCACATAATGTCCAGGGTTTCAATTCACCAAATAAGCGCAAAACAGCCTTTCTACAATATAAGCGATTAGGGGCTAAAATTATTTTACTACAGGAAACCCATTTTGCATCCGCAAAACACCTATTTTCATAAATCCTATAAGCAGGGGTATTACACCTTACATTCCTCTAAAAGTAGAGTAGCCATTTTTTTGCATAATCCATTCCCCTTTGAGGTTCAACATGTGTATCGTGATCCGGACAGTAGGTTTATCATTCTTAAAGGCACCCTTTCGGGTCGTAAACCTACGATTGCTAATATCTATGCACCTAATTCGGCACAAGCTTCCTTTTTTTTTTTTTTTTTTTTTTTTTAACATTCTGGACAGGTTTTTATCCCCCCATCTATTGGTGGGTGGTGATTTTAACCTGGTAGCAAACCCTCTTTTGGACCGTAGCTCCCCCTCGCAATCTTCCCAGGCTTTCCCAAAATCTCTTACTAAAAAACTGGAAGCCCTCCAGTTGGTCGACTCCTGGAGGGCACATAATGTGGGAGCCAGGGATTATTCATTTTATTCTCACCCACATGACTCTTATGCTAGATTAGACTATATCTACTGTACCTCTATTTTGCTAGCTAATTCTAGGAAAGCTTGCATTCACTTGAGCCCCTGGTCGGATCACAATATCTATCACGTTTATAGGGCTGGCACCTACCCCCTACTCTTGGAGACTTAATGATTCTATGCTCACTGATATTAACTCTTGCCAAGAGGTGGTTACTTCTATTCAGGAATATTTTCAGTCTAACTCTACTCCTGATATATCCCCAACCACACTATGGGTAGCACATAAGGCGGTCCTACGTGGCCGCCTTATCTCTATGGCTTCATCCAGAAATAGAAAACGATGGCAGCAAATTCTACAACTTACCCGAGAATTAGAAGCACATTATAGAAGTCACATTGGTAATCCATCACTTCTTAATAAACAGTTATTGTCTCAAAAGCGTTTAGAATTGAATACTCTGCTTTCTCAAAAGACTGAAAAAGCTCTCCGCTGGTCGAAGGCCTCGTTCTTGTTGCATAGCAACTCAGCATCCACTATGTTTGCAAGGAAATTGAATCACTCTTTGTGCCCCCACATATTTATAAGTTATGCACCAACTCTGGCGCTGTTTCGTCTCTTCAAGAGCTTTTGGGTATTTTTGAAAATTTTTATTCTAACCTATTAGCTCCTCCACAGCCGAATTCTGTTCCATTATCTAACTCATGGTTGGATTCTATACCCCTCCCTGCTCTTACACCCTCTCAGATAGCCTCCCTTAATGCTCCCTGTACTTTGGAGGAACTAACTTCCTAAAAAGCTCTTACTGCACCGGGCCTTGACGGATTTACCGTTAATTATTATAAACATTTTGCTTCTACGTTGGCTCCCTATTTGATAACTTTATTTAATGATGTTTTGCAGGGAGGTAAATCCTTTTAGGAGATGCTATTGGCTAATATGTCTTTAATACCCAAACCACTGAAAGACCACCATTTACCACAAAACTATAGACCAATTTCAGTAATGAATAACTATTTGAAAATATTTAGCAGTATTTTGGCAGACAGGTTGGCCCCTATTTCCTCTTTGGTCTCTCCGGACCAATTGGGTTTTACTCCAGACAGATTTATTACTGATAACATTCGCCTCACACTAAATGTTATTCAAGATGCCAATTTACATTCTAAAGAGGTTTTGTTGATGAGTCTGGACATAAACAACGCCTTTGACAGTGTTCTTTGGCCTTATTTATTTTCCTTGCTGCAGAAAATGGGCTTCAGTAATGAGTTTTTGGCTGGTATACATTCCCTATATGACTCTCCTAAAACGAGAATAAGGCTTCCCGGCTGTAATTCTGATTTTTTTTTACATTGGGTAGAGGTACCAGTCAGGGCTGTCCTCTTTCACCCCTTTTATTTGCGCTGGTGTTGGAACCTTTGGCAATAGCAATCAGATCACATTCGGATATTTCTGGCTACCCATTATTAATTTCACATTTCAAAATATGCATGTATGCTGATGTTATGCTTTTCCTTACCAATCCGTTAACTTCATTGCCTAATTTATGTGCTGTATTGAACGATTTTGCTATGGCGTCAGGTCTTACTGTCAATTTTACCAAATCGGTGATTATGCCTGTTAATATTCCTGATTCCCTAAGTGCATCTCTCCGTAGTTCTTTTCCATTTCGCTGGGTCACGGATCAGATTTCCTATTTGGGTATTACTCTCACTCCTCGATATTCGGATATGTTTGCTGCTAATTATCCACGATGTTTATCACGTCTCTCTACTCTATTGAAGATTTGGCATGGTTACCCTATTTCCTTTCTGGGTAGAGTCACGGCAGTTAAAATGAATATCTTACCTAAACTACTTTATCTTTTTAGAGCACTTCCAGTTCCGGTCTCGAAAACGTTTTTGGCTCACTTTCAGCGGACTATTAATAACTTTATCTGGGGTAATAAGCGTCCATGGTTTACTTCATCTGTTTTGTACCGCTCACAACGGACGGGAGGTCTTGGTCTTCCCAATTCTTGGCTATATTATCTCTCAGCTCGTTTTGTGCAATTATCACAATGGGCAAATGTTAACTCTCAGATCCCGTGGATCAAGTTTGAATCTCAATCTATATGCCCATATTATTTACCGGGTATTTTGTGGTCCAAAATCTCCCCTCGATCGCTTACTTTTCATAACTCCATAGTGACCCATTCACTGACACTTTGGTCCAAATACAAATTTAAATTAAATCTAGTTTCTTCTATTCCTCCAGGTGTTTAATTTTTTGGTGATCCTACTTTTATTACAGCTTTTTCTTCCCCTCAAACATTTCATTGGTGGTATGATCGATCTTTTATTAGATCTGATTTTCAAAGAGGAGGATCTTATATTACTTTTGATATGCTGCGCGTGCTTACCATCGTTACCGACAGATTAGACATTTTTTTAATTCACATTTTGGCCTTATACCCTCTTCTCCAATTTCATTTTTTGAACGTATCAGTCATGACTCTCCTAGGGGTAGGGGTCTTATTTCTGATCTTTATCACCAATTTTTGATCTGTTTTTCTCCTACACCCCTTTATATAGACAAAGATGGGAAGAGGATAGTGGTATCACTTTTTCAGATGAGGATTGGGATTCCATGGTTGATAACATATGTAAGTGTTCTAGATCTCTGTTCGTGAGACGGCCCTTAAGGTTTTAATCAGATGGTATTATACCCCATCAAGACTACACGTATTGTTCCCTCAAACGTCCCCTTTATGCTTCTGGGGCTGTGGCCTCACAGGTACTTTGGTTCATACATTCTGGGATTGCCCGACCATATCTTTGATTTGGTGCAAGATATCTGAGGTGGCTACCTCATTGGCGGGTTTCCCGGTATGTTTGTCTATACAGACCTGTTTTTTGGGGGCTCATATCCCGGGGGTTTCTGATGCCATTATGAGATTGATACATACTATTTTTATTGCCACTTTATGGGCTATTGCCTTACATTGGAAATCCAATACTGTACCCTTAGCCTCAGTTTTACACAGAGTTGATGCTGTGATGCTCATGGAACATGTTCATTATACCTTACTGGATAAGATGCACTTATTTGATAATTAATGGAAATCCTGGAGGGACTATAGACATTTATTGCATGATTAGCAACATTCCATGTGAAGACTGACTGCCATATACTGTTGACAGATGTATCATTCAGCCTAATTTTACCGTCTACGTTTTTCATGTACTTGCAATCTACTCTTTTCTATTTCCTCTCTTTCTTATATTAATATACTTTTCTATATTGTACTTTTCAAAAGTGCCTTGTTTTTGCTGTATCACTTGAAACTGTACTGTTGTTTTACAGTCTATTTTTGCAAAATAAAAGTTTGAAAACAAAAAAAAAACAAATAGGAGGAGAGATCAATATCGGATCATGCTCCGGTCACAATGAAATTACTATGGGGAAATGAGTTGAATAGGAGGAAATTGTGGAGGTTAAACAAGACACTTCTACAGGATCAAGAGACAGATCAAAAGATTAAAAAAGAGATAGAGCAATTTTTTAAGGTTAAATTATTCTGAGGAGGTGTCTGTGGCAACGGTGTGGGAGACTCAAAGCCTATCTCAGAGGTATCCTGATAGCGATTGGAGCAAAAAAGAAGAGAGAATGGAGAGAAAAAATAAATAAGCTTCTTTAGGAACTCTGGGAGTTAGAGAAGAAACACAAAAATAGAGTAACAAAAAAGATTATGCAGAGGGTTATGAATAAAAGAGCGGAATTAAATAATTTTCTAGAAGAAGAGAAGAGTGTTTAATAAAATGGTATGTGAGAGATATAGATGGGGAGATAGACCAGGAAAATATTTAATGAGGGCTCAGAGGAAAAAGAAATCCAGGAACTATATAGAGAAAATAAGGGATAACAAAGGTGAATTAGTGTATTCAACTAAAGATATAGCTAAAGTGTTTAAAAGAATATTATAAGCAGCTATATAATATTATTCCCCATAGTAAAGAGGATGCAGGAAAAATAGGAAAAAAAAAACGGACATATTTAAAGGAAGTGGGACTACCGAAATTAGGGGAGGAACAATTAAAATCTCTGGAAGCAACAATAACGCAGGAAGACATATACTTAGCATTAAAAAGTACTTCAGCAGGAAAAAGTCCTGGACCTGATGGGTATACTGTGAGATATTATAAAAAATATAAGGAATTATTAGTACCCAAATTGAGGACATATCTGAATGCATTGGGAGGTGAGATGGAAATGAGGAGGGAATCTTTACAAGCCTATGTAGTCCTTATACATAAGGAAGGTAAGGATGACTCAATGTGCAAGCTATAGACCGATTTCCTTGTTGAACACAGATACCAAACTATATGCAAAAGTTCTGGTAAACAGGTTAAAAGACTTGATGCCGAAATGGATACATATGGATCATGTAGGTTTCGTTCCAGGAAGAGAGGGTAGAGACAATGGATTAAGATCTTTGTTTCTCATACAAAAAAGCAGAAGAGAGAAAATCCCAGCAGTGGTCCTCTCAATAGATGCAGAAAAGGCATTTGACAGAGTAGATTGGGGTTATATGTTGGATACGCTGGAATTATAGGGGATGGGACCCAGAATAAGAGAATGGATAAGGAAACTATATAGTCACTATGGATATGGAAAAGCAAAAGAAAATATATAGTTTAATACATGAAAATGTAAATATGAAGGAGGTAGAGATGAATTATAAAGGTTTGGCAAGATGGTATATTACACCGAGTCTAGCACACAGATTGAATGGAGATAACTCACCTTTATGTTGGCATAGATGTGGGGATAGAGGTACAATGTATCACATTTAGTGGAAGTGTCCTAAAATTCAAGATTGGGGGCAAATAGTAGAAATGATCCAGAAAATAATGGAGGTTGATATTCCAAAAGACCCAGAGACTTGCCTATTCCATGGTACTAAGCTAACGGTTTACGAAATATAAAAAAATATGGTTTATTGTATTATCTTAATGCAGCGAACGGATTGATATCCAAGTTTTGGAAGAAACAGGAGGTACCAAAAATAAAGGATTGGATAAATAGGACGGACCAGATATAGAGATTAGAAGAACTTTACCACATGAGTGAAGATAAGATGGAGAGTTTTCGTGCCAAGTGGAAAAGGTGGGAGGATTTTAAGGAGTCAGAATTAATCTTAGAGTATATGGGAGTGTAATAGAGAAATAATGTGGATATGTTTCTGAATTGGGATCTCCAGAGGGAGTGGGAAAGATGCAGAGCAGAGGTTTTGGGGGGTCGAAGTGAGGGGGGGGGGGGGGAATGTTAAGGATTTTTGGTTGACAATTAGATATTATGACAATCAAAACTGTGGTAGTTTTATGTGTTATCTGTTTATGGTTTGTTTGTACAAATTTGGAAATGTATTAAAAATATTTAAAAAAAAAAACAACAAAAAAAACAAAACTGTCAGTGCATGCTGTATTACATGATGTTCATACTCACTCCAGCTGATCCGGCTGTTCACTGTCCCTCCCTACTTTGTCTGCGTTCCCGCTGCAGCCGGAGATTGTGTAGATCAGCCATTGAGCATGCTCCAGTTTGTTTCCTTCTATGTTATTCATTTCCTCCTTTTTCTTATCTGTGCAGCCCATATGACGAAAGAGTCACACATGTGGGCATATACACAGTGGTAAATGTCAGCCCACTCCCTCCTCCTCCTCCATGCTCATTAAACAGCTAAACAATGGGGGAGGGATATTACATGTTGCTTGATGGTGGCATCACCTTCTTTAACGGTTTCCTGTCCACCCTATAGCAGTAGTACTGCTACAGGGCGGCATGGGTGCGCAAAATCATATCAAAATATATATTTATGCACATACATACACACACACATACACACGTGATTTTGTATGTCCAGGTAGGGGGTGAGCGTGAAGCATGCGCGCGACCCCTACCTGTGGGTCCTGGCCGTTGATTACTCGCCGGCGCCCGGTGACTGCCGAGCATCTCTGACGTTGGGGGGGATGTTGCAGGAAAGAACTCTTAGTAAACAAAACAGTTCTCTCCCCTGTTGGCACACTGCTTTGTATGGCTCTACATAGCATAGTGAAGGCACAGACCATAGTAAAACAGCACACTGTTAACCCTTTGATCGCCCCACATGTTGGCCCCTTCCTGCCCAGTGCCATTAGTACAGTGTCAGTGCTTTTTATTAGCACTGATCACTGCATTGATGTCACTGGGGATGTCAGTGACATCAAGTCAGTCAGTCCCCCCCCCCCCCAGTGTCAGAATGCCCGCCGCAGTCCAGCTATAAGTCGCTGATTGCCGCCATTACAGTAAATATACAGAAAAAAATCCCAGTATATATACCGCCATTAGTAAATGCTATAACTTTCACGTAAACCAATTAATTTACACGTACTGGAATTTTTTGTAGCAAATACAAGTAAAATAAATTTTGGCCTAAATTTATGAAGAAATTAGATTTTTACATTTTTGTACTGGACATGTTTTATAGCAAAAAGTCAAATATTGTATTTTTTCTCAAAATGGTCAGTCTTTTTTATGCAAAAAATGCAAAAAATAAAAAATGCACAGGCAACCAAATACCACCAAAAGAAAGCTCTATTTGTGGAAAAAAAGGACGTAAATTTCGTTTGGGTGCAGCATTACATGACCGCGCAATTGTCAGTTAAAGAAACGCAGCGCAGAAACGCAAAAAATAGCTTGGTCAGGAAGGGGGGCAAAACCTCTGGAGGACAAGTGGTTAATTCTCAGTATATACAAAGAATAAACACAGGCTGGAGGTGTGTGAAACAGGCTGTGATTGGCAGAACCTTCCCCTATATAGCCCACTCCATATTTTTGCACAAAATTAAGAGTTCAAATAGACATCTGTATGACTATTTAAAACAGTAAGTATATTTATTTTTCATATTTTGAGGCTTTTTTTTTTTTTTTCTTTTAAACGTGACCAGCAGCAGAGGACTCGTCAGTTTACATAAGGCTGCCCATAGAAGGAGAATGGAGAGTCCGGATAGGTCCGTCTAAAAACTAAAAAGGACAGGTGGACCCGACCTGACCGGCAGTGTGAAAAGGGGCCTTAAAAGTTCCTCTCGCAAATGTTTCCCCGCAGATGGGCTGCGAAAGAGCTTAGTCACATGGCAACTGGATATAGATTAACATAAAAGGTACTTAGATTTTTTTTTCGTGTTAAAATACAGTGCCATCAGCCATGTACACAAAGAGAAGAGATAATGTAAATTTAACAGGGTGTATTTAGTGTCACTATCGCATATGCCACACCATCAAAACCAAATCACTAATATTAGTGGGGTGCATTTCACCTATAAAAGAATATGTAAATATGTTTATGTGGTTCTTTACACGTTAATAGCAATATTAATTGTTAAATTAACTTTATTATGTGACATGTGATAAAATGAATTTACATCTTAGTGTTCTAGTTAATGTAATTTGTGTGTTTCTTAGCTTCCATATGGGAATACATTCCCATTTACACACACACACACTACTGTGCAAATGTTTTAGGCAGGTGGAAAGAAATACTGTAAGAATTTTCAAAAATGTATGTAGGACCATTTGATAATGCTTGTCCCCAGTGATTGCCCTGACTTTACACGACTCCCAACACCTGTCACTCTGGGTTCAGACATATTTCAACAGTATAGAATAATAATGCAAGAGACAAAATTCTTTACTAACACCTCTATATTAGACTTGTTGAAAAGAGTAGTTTAGCACATAGAACCCCAGTTAATGCATAAAAGCAGAACACTGGTAAAATTGGAACAATCAATCAAAAATGTTTACCAGGTTATACAGTCATGAATAGTAAAGCTTCAACTATTGAACAGCAACATCAGCAGCAAGAGGGGGAAGAAAAGGCTTGTTGACTTAGCAGCTGCCTTCATGCCACTGATGCCGCAACGGGACATGTAGAGAATTATGAAAATGTACACTCTTGCATAAATAGATATAAGAACCCCAAGTTGAATAACAATGACATTGGAAAAGGTCCCTTTAACTAGAGATTGCAACTTAAGTCATTTGATGTTTAAAGTCCCTGATATGGATGGTATCCGTTGTCTTCTGCTAACAGTGTTTTGAGTCCATAAGCATTAGTGAATACTGGCAATTCAATAAAGTTAAACAGATAAGCCATGTTACTGCTCAAAGCAAAGCTCCTGGTGTAAAAGTTGTCTGCGTGCAGTGTCTCTAGAGTGATGACAGAAAGAGGTTGGGCATCCGCCCGCTCACCAATCCCTATGGATAGCACGGCCTCCTAGGAACAAGAGTCCCTGCCCAGGTTCTTGCCTGTTGGCAGGGATGTGCAGAGTTACCCCCTGTGCATGCTTTGGCTGGGCTGTCTCATGCGTGGCATTACGTCCTGCACATACCCATTATTCCTCCATGAGAATGGTCCGCATAAGCAAACAATCATCAGTTTGGTGCTTTCTCCTAGTGTTTTGAACTCCTGAAGAAGCCTTGCCAGCAAAACGCGTTGAGACTTTCACATCACCTCCCCAACTTGGGACTAATCTATTATGTATCAACAAATGACGTCGAGTATTCTATTGAACAAATGATAGGAGAGGCGTTGGGGGTCACTGTACTGAAGGGCTGTCAATTATTATGTTTAATATTGTAAGGGAGGATCTATTTACTTCCATGTTTTTATGTGCTACGTTTTTTGTAATGAAATGTGATTTTACACACACACACACACCCCTACCTGTCTGGTTGAATATTCCCTCCTGAGGGTACCACACCTTAAAAATCCCATATATATATTTTCATTTTTATTGATGTGTTCACTTATTGATTATAATCTGTAAGCGGCACTAGGTGTGCTGGTGAAAAGGTTGGGTTCCTATTAGTTCTTGGACACTCCTGCCCCCCTTGTTGCTAATGATATAAAGATTTCCCTTTCCCCTCTCATTTTGATTTGATAGAGAAGCTGGTTGCTTCAAACAAGTTATCTGTGAGAGGTGTTTTGGTCCATTCTTCCTCCTGTCATATTTAGCGAGTTTGTTCTTTTATCATTTCTGGTCTGTGGCTCTGCCGATGAGGTCATATCTGCCCCTTTAGAATACAGGATACACGGAGCAGCCATATTGTTGTTGGGTTCCTTTTCCTCGAGTGACAAACTAGAGCAGCTCCTTTCTCCTTGCAGTGCTGGAGTTTTTCCTTCCCTTCCACTTGCATGGTCACAAGGCTTGGTATATGGAAGTTTCATTATTACTATTATACTACAGGATTTATATAGCACAGTTTATGCAGTGCTTACAACATAAGGGCAAACAGTATAAATACAACACAATTTAAGTAGGAATCAGTGGGCCTTGCTCATTAGAGATTATCTTTATCACACCAAGTGCTGGGATAACTGTTTTTGAGGAGGTTGTTTTTTGTTTTTTTTTCAAAACATAAATTTATCGAATGCCATGCATTCGGTTTTCTTTTTATTTTATTCAATGAATGGTCTTTCTAACCAACCAGACTATGGGCGCCATCATTCATCACTGATGCTGTATGGATGTCCCACAAATGCCAGTGCGTTCCATATAGCCTTTAACCGCTCCCCAACCGTGCTATATAGTCGAAAGATGGCTACAGCGCGGTTGTCTAATTCTGGGAGGACCTCCATGAACGGCCTCCCAGAACGCACTCCCTGCGCACCCCCAGCAGCGCACACCCTGTCGGCGCTGTCAGTGATTGCTGTGTCCTACAGTGCCACCTCATCAGTGCTGCCTATCAGTGCCCATCAGTGCAGCCTCATCAATGCACATCAGTTAAGGAGAAAAATTACCTGTCTGCAAAATTTTATAATAGCAACAAAGAAAACCCTTTTTTTTTCCAAATTTTTTGCTCTTTTTTCATTTAGAGTGCAAAAAATAAATTCCACCAAAAGAAAGCTCTATTTGTGGGAAAAAAATGATAAAAATTTCATATGGGTACAGTTTTGCATGATCATGCAATTGTCAAAGTGCAACAGTGCTGAAAATTGGCCTGGGCAGAAAGGGGGGGGGGGGGGGATTAGTGCCCCGGTAGGCAAGTGGTTAAACAGACACAGATAACCTGATTCCAAAATCAAGTGTTCAATACTTGCCTTAGTTTCAAATGCCTGTAAAAGTATGTTTAGTAGAGTAAGAAAACGTTTTGATCTCACTCTGGACTGACCTGGCCAATTTTATAACAGGGATATGAGTATGTCTATAGAGAAACATGGCATGGCAGCACACAGCATGTATAGACAAGCTGTTGAACCTTGGGTTAATGTTGTAAAGGAGCCTCAAAGTAAATAAGTAGTTGATCTATTTATGGTGCGCTCACCAAATGCGCCTCCACCACATGAGTAGATGATGTGGGTGTACTCTATGCACTCAAGTGCCTCAGTTGTCCTGCTAAATAATACAGGTACATATCGGATAAGGCCATTCCTGCTTCATCCTTGGGCTTCAGTAGAGTGGTAAGTTTTAGTTTAAGTCCAGAATTAAACTAGATAAAAGCTGAGAAATGTGAATTTAGTTCCCTGAAGAAAAATGTGGCAACCATGAAAGGCATGTGGGAAAGTATAAACATTTTGGCAGTAGTATTATTTTTATAAAATTAATCCTTCCAGTGACAAAGATTAGGATTTTGGCTCATATAGACACCTTTTTAATAAATCATATAAAAGGGTCTATAATTGTTGGCAGTGCTTGGGATGGATCTCTAGTAGTAATAATCCCCACAAATTTAAAAACATATACTAACTGAACACGCGAGTTAATGGGTTTGCTTACCTGAAAATTAGAATTTAAAAGCATCAGAGCAGATTTTTGCCACTTGATGTTTAGACTAGAATAGGTACCATATATTTCAATTGACAGAATTTAGAGTGCTCCCAGTATTTTGCATAGAAGAGTATTAAGTCATGAGCACAGAGGGCCACTCTGTCTACTCTGTTTCCTAAGGTGATGCCCATGAAACTGTTTGACGGATTACACAGTGCCCTCTGTGTAAGGACAGAGAGGGAGGTAGTAATCCATTCACCAGAAGATTAGAATGTTGATGTGCATTTAAACCATACTCCAATGCTTCTCAGGCATGCCACCACATCAAGGTACCTATGGTAAAACATCTAAGCGTTGGCCATCAGGACCTGAGGTTGGCCCGCAACCGGTTACCAAATCACTTAAGTGGCCCTCACTCTCCAATAGGTTGAGCACCCATGCTTTATGTTGATAAACCATACAGTATCGCACAGAAGTGAGTACACCCCCTCACATTTTTGTAAACATTTTATTATATCTTTTCATGTGACAACACTGAGGAAATGACACTTTGCTACAATGTAAAGTAGTGAGTGTACAGCTTGTATAACAGTGTAAATTTGCAGTCCCCTCAAAATAACTCAACACACAGCCATTAATGTCTAAAATGTTGTCCAGAAAAGTGAGTACACCGCTAAGTGAAAATGCCACCCGATACTACATGTCCCGGATGTCGGGCGATAGGAATCGAACATCCCTGCATCTCCACAGCATGTGCACTAATGTACCAACATCCCTTTCACACTGTGAACATAAAGGGGTATCCCTCTTATGCCACTTAAAAAGTTTCTGATGGGTAAACTGTGAATGATGTATAATAAAAATTTGGGTAAGTCTCTAAGATGCAGGAGATACTTGTCCTACATTATTATTAAGAACATCGGACCACTTCTCACCATTAATGCCAATATGCCCTGAACCTCAAAGAATTTGATATTTTCTGTAACAATGCACTATACAGCTTTATTTGTCCCAGCTAAGAATTTGCTACTAGACTCTAGTTATGAATTGTGGGTGTAACATAAACCAAAAGGGGTCCACCTTGACGGTGTTTGAAAAGCATGACGGAGCTGTAAATATTGAAGAAAGCATTTCGTGGGCAAGCCAAATTCCTCCTGCAAAGTGTGAAAATCTTTCAAGAATTGACCATCATATAAATTGCGGAATGTACACCGGACCTCGCTCTAACCAATAATTAATTCCTTGCAGTTTTAATAACTCAAGATAATTGTTGTGTTAAGTGACAAAAACACTTAAACATTTGGCTATGTTTCAAACAAACATATCAGCAAGGTGTTCAATTATCTCACACTTATCCCCTTGAAGTCGTAGTTGTATGCTGTTGTATGCTTTGATATTGACTGGCAATAACTGGAGGCCATCTGCAATGTACAGCAGACATCAGTGTAGATCAAAGGAGCATGGAGTATCTTTAGCATTATCCAATAAAACAGAACAAATTGGTCAAAAGTTTAACTCATTTTAGAATATGCAGTTCTCCTTATACTTCTGATGCGGCAATAGGTGGTGCTGTAGTACCGTATTAGAAACTAAAGTGTATTATTCCTTAGAAAGTTTTAAACAGCCAAAAATAAAGTCAGTATCCTGTTCAGGAGTGTGGGCAAAAAAGCATTTTTCCCTCATCCAATACACGTAATCTAGCCAAATATGTCACGAAGTACATAACTCTTATACTGAATCTTGCGTTTCACTTCCCTGAAATGAATGAGGCCCTTTGCTGTAACTCTAGTGTGAAATCCGGAAAAACTGACAGTCATATTTTCGAGGTTTATGATGCCCCTTTGCCTGACCTTGTGTAGGGTTAGATCTGTTTTTGCAATTAAGGAGCCTGGCTAATAATGATCTGGGCTGTGCCCCCGGGTGCTTTCAGCCATCGCTCCATAAAGTCACCAAGTTTTTGGCCCTACTATTCTAGTGTTATTCAGTTTTCTAAATCAGTGGTGCTCAACCCGTGGAACTTCAGGACCCACATTTGTCCTTGGCCATTAAGTCATGGCCCAACAATAATTTAATTGTGAGGGTTTTAAGACCCCCCCTCTCCCCCCCAACTTCATGCCTTCAAACCCCACTTCCATGCCCTGCTTTAGCCCACCCTTTCATGTCCCCTTTCCTTTCCCCTTTTATGCCCTTTCCTTATCTCCCTTTCACACCCTCCTTTAGGAACTACCTTGATGCCCTTTTCACACCCTCCCCTTTCATGGTTTCTTTCATTTCACCCCTTTCATGCACACTTTCATCCACCAATTATCATCGCTTTCCCGTTTTCTTTCACTTCTTTCAAAATGCGCTCTCCATCACCCCTGCCACAACACAGGAAAAAGTACCTAGCGGAGTCATTCCCTGGCATCCAGAGGTGCTTTTCTTCCCTCCTGCACGGCTGGCTGGAAGGAAATGTAGTTATTTCCCAGAGCTGCCGTGGAGGAAGGACGAATGAACCTGAGGGCCATAGGCCTGCTTTGTAAGTGCACCGTGCGCACCACCTTAATGGGGACAGCTGGCTGCATTAATGCAAATATTAAGGCCAGCCATAGTTGTGGTCCTGGCTGTCTTGACACTTAAATTAGTGCGGCCAGCGTTTTTTAATTAGGCTGTTGTCAGGGCACCAGGCGTTTTATTGGAGCATTAGAGAGGCCTGGGGGGCACTTGCCCCATGGCCCAGTCCGCCCCTGGTCTGAACCATCACTTGAGAAACAAATCTAAATCATCAGCTTTCTGATACCAAAAGCCTATTGATTTTTCAGCTGCTGCAACTTTACTGGGGATAGGGAAAAAGGAATCTAATGTGGAGACAATATTTTCTGTCTGTGACATATTACACATATTACACATTTTGCATATCCGAATCTGGTCATGGTCCACCTTTAATACTTTCATTTTGTTTGTCAGGGTGGTGTTGCAGGTGGTGATGGTTGCATGCACTTTGGACTTTACATGTTCCAGCATTAACTTCTGTTGCTTATCTGTCTGACCACCAGAAGGTTTTAGTGTGTCTAGAATCACCTGGGCATCACTCCATTTAAAAGGATGGGCTGCGGTTTCCCTTGTGCCTGTCCAATTGAGTGAATTCTCAAAGACAAACTAAAATGTGTTGCCTCTTGCTACGCATGGCTGGTAGTGTCGAGGGTTTGCACACCAGGAGTAGTTAAAGCACATGGGAGAAGCTGCAGAACTGAGACTCTGAAGGCTCTAAGCGGAGCTCATGCTAGACACATCTGGCCATTAGAGTGGTAGCCCTGGAACCCCTTGTAGCCTTTTGAAGCCACATGTTAGGAAGAGGGATTTGCTGAAGATTTGGTGGGCTTTGTGAGCCAAGTCTTATAAAGGAAGTGCTGAACATAAGTTTAAAAGTGGAAGCCTGGGTAGAGTGCTGAGGTGATGTGTTTTTGAGGCGGTAGAGATCCCGAGGAAGGGAATTTTTGTACTTTCCAATGTGGATGAAGATCATTTCCTCCTGTGAAATCTTTGACGACTCTGCAAACTGCCTCACCAAAGCGTCTTCTACAGACAGGTTCAGGTGACCAGGATTTCAGCCATAAAATTTTAGGCATGTAAATGGAAAATCATGGCCATTCTTGAAAGTGGTCTCATTATTTGGTCTAGGGCAGTGGTGGTGAACCTATGGCATGCGTGCCGCAGTGGGCACTTAGAGCCCTCCGTAGGCACGCTAGCCTAGTCGCCCCAGCAGCCGAGCATCGGATAACAGCGTACATAGGGGTGATGCGCATTCTCGGAAAGGAGTAGTGGCACCACAACCCGTCTGAGCTTTTGTAAGGCCAGTCAATGCGCTACCAAGGAGATTATATATTTGTTTGGAATGGCTGTGATATTAGCATAGGCCCCCACAAGGTAGGAAATGTACTCAGATGCCTTCTTCAGAGCAGGCCAAAAGCTGGTGGCCAGTGGAACTTTTGCCCCCTTGTGCTGGTGATCACTGGAACTTTGCCCCTGTTAATGTAGGAGTTGTTTTTTCTAAACTAAAACCTCAGTATTCAGGTTTAATTACAGTGTTGCCACTTTTCAATAACTAAGTGAGTTTTGGGCACTCTAAAAGGTTCGCCATCACTGATCTAGGGCATCTAGAACAAAGAGCAGGGAAGAAGGTAATTGCTGTAATCACTCATTTGAAGATATACAGGATTGTATTTGTTGTTCATTGTCCTAGTCCAGTTAACTGCGATATGACAAATTGCAGCAAAAGCTGTTTGCAGATTCACACCTGAGCAGAGCGATTTTCAGGAGTTTTTATAAGCGGTTTTGAAAGTGTATACAGGCATTTTTATTACAGGCATTTTACATTTGTATTCAAACTTCAGACTTTTTGTTTTGTCCAACTGAAATCACTAGAGGGAGGATATCAGTTAACACCTGAAAACACCTTGAATGTTTAAATTTTCCTTTTAGTTTCTTAAAAAGGATCAACCTTTCCTTTAACTCCAGGGAAAGCGACAGAAAAAAAAAGCCAGCAATTGCATTTAAAAATCGGCACTGACATACACTTCGTATTGCAAAAATAAAATCGAAAACAATTTGTAAACCGAGGCATTTTCAGTGGATTTTCATTCGTAAACCAAAAATTACAGTAACCGAGGTGCGTGTATATATATATATATATATATATATATATATATATATATACACACACACACACAGCAAGTTATACAGTGCACAGGCCTTTAAAGTATACTAATATCTTAATAACTTGGTGAATACATGTGTGCCACATGTACTGTGGCTGCAGTGAACTGCAGAGAGCTGTCATACTGTAAGATGAGCAGACTTTAGCAGTGTTTCCTGGTTAGCTTTATGTATGACCTTCTGAATTTTACATTGTACGGTCCCCTACAGCAAGTTGTACAATCTATTTTAATCATAGTAGCTGTAATATACAGAACAGACATAACATTATACTGAACTGATTTGAAAAACACGTTTTATACAAATGTTTTATAAAAATGAAAGAGATTAGGTAACATACCGCATTCCCATCGGAGTCTATACTGCTATGAGAAGAATGAAGCCCTAGTAACTGCTGCGTAGAGGTAGAAGTTGACATTGTGGCAGTGATAACTGATTGTAACTGTACCTACAAAGAAAAAACAATAAAAAGTACAGCATTACCATGATTTACACCAACATATGTACATACACAATACAATGTGTATGTACATGAAGTATTTATTTTAAAGAAGATCAGCAAAAAAAAAAAAAAAAAATAGTTTGATAAAATCCCTAGGGGATCCTGTGCACATAGCATTTGTCCCCATCTAAATTCATGCAGGCATTGCTGAGCTGTGGTGTTGGATAGCTAGCCAGGCACACTTGCCTAGCTGTCAAGACAACAGAGATGGACAAAGAGAGTTCTAATGCACAGTTCAGGAGGAGAGGGGGCGTGACAAAGCCTGCAGCAGCCCCACCCTCTTCCTGCTAAGCTGCCAGGCAATACAGTAGCTAAGCTCTCTCCTCATCTCTTCTCCCTAGTTTACAGAATCTGAACCTGTGACCTGCTATTCAGGCAGGGAGTGAAAAGGGTGCGCTTGTATTGTGAAATGTGTCAGAACCAGGATCTGAACCCATGACCAGCAGCTCTCCTTGCTGAACCACCTGAGACACTGGACCAGGGACGGACTGACAACTCATGAGGCTCCCGGGCAATAGGGGATCATGGGGCCCGTGTCCTTGCCCAAACTCAAAAAAGCCTATAATAAAAGGTACCAGGGGCATCTCATGGGGCCCTCTACTGACCCCAGGCCTTCGAGCAGTGCCCGAGTTTCCAAATGGTCAGTCTGCCCCTGCACTGGACAGAATCCTGCCTGAACCCTTGGATGATTAACTCCTTGCTCCTCCAATGAACATCTTATTTAAGCTGCGCTTTTGCACTTCCTGTTTGCCAGATTGCTGTGTTCTGTCCTGCCAATATCTTGCTCCTTTGCATACCTGCAGCTGTCCTTATCTTCACTAGCACTCGATACCACCTTTTGACTACTTCTGCTTGATCTCAACCTGCAACAACTTGTTACAGACTTTTGGCTTGTTTACCGACTACTCTTTTGCTTGATCCCTACCTGCTTTATCTGCTATTGGACCCCAGCCTACCCACCTTCTGGTAGGGTGATCCTGAGGACCGTGACCTGGTACAAACATGCAGCGAAACCCATCTCCAGCGGCAGGCGCCTTTGTGACAACCGGTTAATACTTAGACCCCACACTTCCAGTGAGCATGCATAATTGTTTTCAGAAACACAGCTCTCCAGCAGAACATATCAGTTTACATGTATTAGACAATCCATTTACCACTGACCAGGGTGAACAAAATGAACAGCTTTTATTCATGTAAAAACTTTATCCCAAAAGCAAAAAAAAAAAATATGTTTTCTCTGATTATAAATTGTGAGCTGGATCTTGGCTTCAAATTTGTTATTGTATTCAAAACTAATCCATTTAACACTCCCATTCCCAATCCCCCCCCCCCCTCCCGACTGATAATGCTGCTGTCTGCTGTGTGGTGTTCTCATCCTCCAGGGTGGAGTCTAACTGATACAGGAGGTGTGTTACTGGCTAGATCACCAGTTGAAAAGAGTGGAAAAAGCTAAAGAAAAGAAAACTGATTCAGCCACCACATCTAATTGGTAGGCTGCAATATTATACATTTTTGGTTTTGGGTTTAATACCGCTTTAATCTCCAAGGCTCCCACAAAAATGTAAATGGGCATCTTCATAGTGTAGTAAGGTTTATTCAAAGTTAAAAGTGCCCAGATTAATAAAACTCACATTTACTGTGCCCTCCCTGGCACTCGGTACACTCGTTTGGTCTCTGGAAGAACGCCAGTCTACCCACCTCACACTGGATGCAAGCATGCGTTCCACTGAGAGGAAAGATGTAATCATTCCTAGCCCTGCCCAAAGAGCTTTGTCTGCAGGATGTTGTGACTGCTTTTGAACAGCAGCCTTCATTCTGATTGCAGGACCCAACTGGGTGTGTTGCCGCAGCTTCTCTGCTTCCCTGGAGGCAGATGATGGCTTCCGCAGAGAGGAAGAAGTGATGCCACACACCAGGGGACTCCATTACTAAGGAGGGATATATAAATGTACATACTACAGCTACCACCAGCTGCTCTATATACCTGTAGGAGCACTATTGGTGTATTCACACAATCTTAGGTGGGTGTTATTTCTTGGAGGCACGCACAGCTATTTTTTGATATTTAGGACTGAAAATGAATCGACAATCAATTTTGAAAATAGTTGTCAACTATTTTCATAATTGATTAGTTGGTCAGATGATGAGTTGGCCAGCATACAGAATGCATTATTTGTCTACATATCAAAAAATACAGTGAAGCAGACATGCAGCTCAGAACACCGTTCATACATGTCAGTATACATAGTGCAGCATACATACAGCTCAGTACACTGTCCATACATGTCAGTAAGTGCCTGAGAACTTGTGAATGTGTGAGGAGCATTGCCTTATGGGACATGTAGTCCTAGGCAGGAGAAGGAAGTGATATAACCACTTGCTCTCCAGAGGATTTACCCCCCCTTCCTGACCAGGCCATTTTTTGCGATACTATGCTGCGTTACTTTAACTGCCAATTACGCGGTCATGCAACGCTGCACCAAAATTAAACCTATGTCCTATTTTACCCACAAATAGAGCTTTCTTTCAATGGTATTTGATTGCCTCTGCATTATTTTTTGCACTATAAACAAAAAAAAGACTGACAATTTTGAAAAAAACAAACAGTATTTTTTTTACTTTTGCTGTAAAACATATCCAGTAAAAAAATTTTAAAAATCAAATTTCTGTTTTAGGCCAAAATGTATTTTGCTACATGTCTTTGCTAAGAAAAAATTCCAATACATGTAAATTGGTTTATGTGAAAGTTATAGCATTTAAAAATGGCGGTATATATACTGGACTTTGTTTTTTTTTTCTTTCTTTTTTTATACTAGTAATGGAGCGATCAGTAACTGCGGCGGGCTTCTGACACGGGGGGGGGGGGGACTGACTAACTGCCACTGACATCCCCAGTGACACTAATACAGTGATCAGTGCTAATAAGAAGCACTGACACTGGGCAGAAAGGGGTTAACATGAGGGGTGATCAAAGGGTTAACTGTGTGCTGTTTTACTGTGTAATCATGCTGGTTTGCATTACTCTGCTATGTAGAGCAATACAAAGCAGCATGTTGGTGCTGACAGTATTTATATACAGACCTCTCCCCTGCCAGTGTTCCTCGGCGATCGCCGGTGATTTTGCACAGAGCAGGTAAGTATGACAAGTTTGTTGTTAAAAAAAAAAAAACAAACAAAAAAACCCCACAAAAGCACAACGTTTACAATCACTTTAACCACTTGCACTCCAGAAGATTTACCCCCCTTCGTGACCAGGCCATTTTTTGCAATACGGCACTGCGTTACTTTGACAATTGCGTGGTCATGCAACACTGTAGATAAATTTAATTTATGTCTTTTTCCCCACATATAGACAATTCGTTTGGTGGTATTTGATCACCTCTGCAGTTTTTACTTTTTGCGTTATAAACAAAAAAATAAAAGACGGTCAATTTTAGATAAAAAAATATTTATTTATTTTTTTTTAATTTTCTACTATAAAGCATACCCAATTAAAAAAAATTAAGAATCAAGTTTCTTCATACATTTAGGCCAAAATGTATTTTTCTGCATATTTTTTGAAAAAAAAAATCACAATAAGTGTAAATGGAGTACTTTGCGCAAAGGTTATAGTGTCTACAAACTATGGGACATATACTAAATTTTTTTTTAAACTAGTAATAGCGGAGATCAGCAATTTATAGCGGAACTGGGATATTGCGGCAGACATTTTTACACTGACACTTTGTGGTAACCAGTGACACTAATACAGTGATCAGTGCTAAAAATATGCACAGATCACTGTACTAATTACACTGGTTGGAAAGGGGTTAACACCTAGGGTAATAAAAGGGTTATGTGTGCCTAGCTATGTGCTGGGTGTACACTAGGTGTTACTGCTACTACAGGAACTGAAGGATCATGCTCCCATCTTTGCAGACACATAATCCTTCAGTTCGCCACCAGTCCGAATACAGCGCTGTTCTTTCTCCTGCCAGACGATTGGTGGTTGCCAGCGAACACACATTCACTGGGACTCGCAGATTGGCTTCTGCTGTGTTTCCAGAAGAAGCGAGCCACTGGCAGCACGTGCACATCCCCTATGGCGGAAGTGCAAAATCAAGTGATTTTGCAGTTGGGCCGTCCTGTAGCAGTAAAAGTGCTATAGGGCAGTCCTCAAGTGGTTAAGGGCTCTGTGCAGGGAAGATCAGCCTCTGAAGCCAGAGTATCTGGAGGCTGATAGAATGGAGGTAATATAAGAGGCATTCCAATTAAATTTAAAGTTTTACCAGTATTGTGAATTATATTTAAATTATATCCAAGCAAAAAAGTCTCCAAAATGCGCACCCTTGTCACAATGTAACAGTATTTCGGCTATAGGGCAGTCAGGAAGTGGTTCAATTTATGCAAAGAGTCAATATTTGCAGTGTTGACCTTTTTTTCAAGACCTATGAAATGCGTCCTGGCGTGCTATCAACTAGTGGAACCAATTGCCTTCAGAAGTCACCTAATTAGTAAATAGAGTCCACCTGTGTGTAAGTTATTCTCCGTATAAATACAGCTGTTCTGTGAAGCCCTCAGAGGTTTGTTAGAGAACAATAGTGAACAAACAGCAACATGAAGGCCAAGGAACACACCAGGCAGGTCAAGGATAAAGTTGTGGATAATTTAAAGCAGGGTTAGGTTATAAAAAAAATATCCCAAGCTTTGAACATTTCACAGAGCATTGTTTAATCCATCATCCGGAAATGGGGACCAAAAAAAAAAAAAAGTATGGCACAACTGCAAACCTACCAAGACATGGCCATCCAGCTAAACTGACAGGCCAGGTAAGGAGAGCATTAGTCAGAGAAGCAGCCAAGAGGCCCATGGTAACTCAGGTGGGAGAATCTGTCCACAGGACAACTATTAGTAGTGCACTCCACAAATCTGGCCTTTATGGAAGAGTGGCAAAAAGAAAGCCATTGTTGAAAGAAAGCCATAAGAAGTCCCATTTGCAGTTTGCGAGAAGCCATGTGGGGGACACAGCAAACATGTGGAAGAAGGTGCTTTGGTCAGATGAGACCAAAATTTTACTTTTTGGCCTAAAAGCGAAACATGTGTGGCGAAAAACTAACACTGCAAATCACCCTGAACATACCATCTACACCGTGAAAAATGGTAGTGGCAGAATAATGTGGGGATGCTTTTCTTCAGCAAGGACAGGGAAGTTGGTCAGAGTTGATGGGAAAATGGAGCCAAATACAGGGCAGTCTTAGAAGAAAACCTGTTAAGAGTCTGCAAAAGACTTGAGACTGGGGCTGAGGTTCAACTTCCAGCAGGACAACGACTCTAAATATACAGCCAGAGCCCAGATGGAATGGTTTAGATTAAAGCATATTCATGTGTTAGAATGGTTCAAAGTCCAGACCTGAATCCAATTGTGAATCTGTGGGAAGACTTGAAAATTGCTGTTCACAGACTCTCTCCATCCAAAATGACAGAGCTTGGGCTATTTTGCAAAGAGGAATGGGCAAAAATTTCACTCTCTAGATGTGCAAAGCTGATAGAGACATCCCCAAAAAGACTTGCAACTGTAATTGCAGTGAAAGATGGTTCTACAAAGTATTGACAGAAATTTTTTTACAAATTTGAAAAGTGTGGCGTGCATTTGTATTCAACAAATGCACGCCACACTTTTCACATTTGTAAAAAATTTTGAAAACCATTTCTCATTTTCCTTCCACTTCACAATTATGTGCCACGGCGTTGGTCTATCACATAAAATCCCAATAAAAAACATTTACGTTTTTGGTTGTAACATGACAATGTGGAAAATTCCAAGGGGTATACTTTTGCAAGGCACTGTATATACAGTTAGGTCCATATATATTTGGACACAGGCACAGTTTTAGTTTTTCTCAGATATTTACCAAAACATATTCAAGCTATAGTTCTATAATGGATATGGGTTGAAAGTGCACACCCTCAGGTTTAATTTAAGGGTATGTACATCCAAATTGGAAGAAGGGTTTCGGAATTTCAGCTCCTTAGAGTAGTCAATCCCCCCTTTTTCAAGAGCCAAAAGTAATTGGACAATTGAATCAAAAGCTGTTTAAAGGCGATATTTGGGCTACTTATTCGTTATTTCTTCATCAATTAGGCAGGTAAAAGGTCTAGAGTTGTTACTATTGTTATACAGTATTTATATAGCACCAACAGTTCGCTCAGCGCTGTACATTACAATGGGAGACAATACATGAGACAGTACAACAATACAATGCGATACACGAGGGGTTTGAGGGCCCTGCTCCTTGGAGCTTACAATCTAGGAGGGAGGGGATAGTGGTACGGGAGGAATAACTGTGGGGGATGGAGTGGTAGGAAGAGTGGAGATCGGCAATTAGCAGAGGGCAGGGTAGGCTTTCCTGAAGAGGTGGGTTTTCAGGGTGTGCGGAGAGGAGAGTAGGTGATAGTCTGATGGATTGGGGTAGGGAGTTCCATAGGGTGGGTGATGCCCTGGAGACGCCCTGGAGCCTTGCATGGGAGGAGACCAGGGAACTAGAGAGAAGAAGGAGGTCTTGTGAGGAGCGGAGAGTGCGTTTTGGGTGGTATTTGGATATTAGGTCGGTGATGTAGTTTGAGGAGAGTTATGGACAGCTTTGAACGTCAGTGTTACCATTTTGAATTTGATCCGTTGGGTAATCGGAAGCCAGTGAAGGGATTGGCAGAGGGGGTGGCGGAAACAGAGCGGTTGGTAAGCTGGAGGAGTCTGGCCGCCGTATTCAGGGTCGACTGAAGCGGGGATAGCCTGTGGTGAGGCAGGCCAGTGAGAAGGAAGCTGCAGTAATCGAGTCGTGATATGATGGAGTGGATGAGTTGCTTAGTAGTTTCCGGGGTTAGGGCGTATTTTGGAGATGTTGCGGAGGTGGAGTCTGCATGAGTTTGTTAGCGAATGGACTTGGGGCTGGAAGGACAGATTGGAGTCTAAAATGACACCAAGTACTCTGGCTTGCGGGGTGGGACTGATGGTGGTATTGTTGGTCGTGATGGAGAAGTCGGGAGGGGGTGCGGGCTGGGGGGAAAACTAGGAGCTCGGTTTTGGAGAGGTTCAGTTTAGGGAAGTGGAGAGACATCCAATCTGATATGTCGTTCAGTAGGCTAGTGATTCGAGCGGAGACTGAAGGGGCGAGGCGAGGGGTCGAGAGATAGATTTGCGTGTCGTCAGCATAGAGATGGTAGTTGAAGCCGTGAGAGTGTATCAATTGGCCAAGGGAGGAGGTGTAGATGGAGAAGAGAAGGGGCCCGAGGACAGAGCCTTGAGGGACCCCAACAGAGAGGGGGAGTGAGGGAGAGGTTGTAGCGTTATAGGTAACGCTGAAGGAGCGTTGTGATAGGTAGGACGAGAGCCAGGAGAGAGCGGAGTCTCTGAGGCCAAGAAAGTGTAGTTTGAGGAGGAGGGTGTGGTCGACTGTCGAAGGGCGCGGAGAGGTCGAGGAGTAGGAGCATTAGCTTTGGCGGTTAGCAGGTCGTTGGTGAGTTTAAGTAAGGAGGTTTCGTTGGAGTGTAGGGGACGAAAGCCGGACTGTAGGGGGTCGAGGAGGTTGTTGTCGTTGAGGTGGGAGCTTAGGCAAATATAGACTAAGGCTGGCCATACATTATACAATTATCTGCAGATTTTCTGCCCAATTTCCTTTAGATTTACCTTCAACTATGTAGCGCAAGGGCCTGCCTAATTGGATACAACTGAAAGTGTTGTTTAGGTTTGTCCTCCTATTATATGGTTTTTGGTAAATCTAAACCAAAAATCTGCAGATAATTGTATAATGTATGGCCAGCCTAAGCGCTCAAGGAGTTTGGATATAAATGGCAGCAGATAGATGGGTCTAAGGTTGTTCAGGTCAGTGGGGTCCAGGGAGGTCTTTTTAAGTATGGGAGTGATGTGCGCATGCTTCAGAGGGGTGGGGAATGGGCCAGAAGAGAGGGAGAGATTAAAGATGTGGGTGAGGGAGCGTAGGATGGAGGAGGTGGGAGATCGTAGGAGTTGTGAGGGGACTAAGTGTGGTGTTTACATTTGGAATCTATTTCTGTGAACTTACATCATGCGTTCAAAGGAGCTGTCCATGCAAGTGAAAGAGGCCATTGTAAGGCTTCAAAAATGAAACAAATCCATCAGAGAGATAGCAGCAACATTAGGAGTGGCCAAATCAACAGTTTGGTACATTCTGAGGAAAGAAGAATGCACTGGTAAGCTCAGCAACATAAAAATAGCATGGATGTCCACAGAAGACAACAGTGATGGATGATTGCAGGATCCTCTATATGGTAAAGAAAAACCCATTCACAACATCCAGACAAGTGAAGGACACTCTACAGGAGGTGGGCGTATCATTGCAAAGTCTACAACCAAGAGAAAAACTTCACAAGAGCAAATACAGAGGGTTCACCACAAGGTGCAAACCATTCATATGTCTGAAGAATAGAAAAGCCAGACCAGTTCTGGAAAAGCATTCTTTGGACGGAGGAAACTAAGAAATCTGTACCAGAATGACAGGAAGAAAAAAGTGTGGAGAAGGCTTGTAACAGCTCAGGATCCAAAGAACACATCACCTGTAAAACATGGTGGAGGCAGTGCGATGGCATGGTCATGCATGGCTTCCAGTGGCACTGGGTCATTGGTGTTTATTGATGATGTGACAGAAGAAGCCGAATGAATTCTGCAGTGTTTAGAGATATACTGTCAGCCCAGATTTAGCCAAAATGCAGCAAAATTAATTGGACGGCGCTTCACAGTACAGATTGACAATGATCCAAGACACACTGCAGAAGCAACCCAGGAGCTTTTGAAGGAAAAAAAGTGGAATATTCTGCAATGGCCGAGTCAATCACCTGATCTCAACCCAATTGAGAATGCATTTCACTTGCTGAAGGCAAAACTAAAAGGCAGAAAAACCCAAAAATAACAACTGAAGACAGCTGCAGTTAGAGTCTGGCAAAGCATCAGAAAGGAGGAAACCCAGTCTTTGGCAATGTCCATGGGTTCCAGACTTCAGGCAGTCATTGACAGTAAAGGATTCTCCAAAAAATATGAAAAATGAACATTTTATTTATAATTATATTCATTTGTCCAATTACATTTGAGCCCCTGAAAAAAGAGGGACTGCGCATAAAAATAGTTGCAGTTCCTAAAATTTATACTTTATATTCAACCCCTTAACCACTAGCCTACAGGGAACTTATACCCCCTTCCTGCTCAGGCCAATTTCCAGCTTTCAGCGCTGTCACACTTTGAATGACAATTGCGCAGTCATGCAACACTGTACCCATATGAAATTGTTATTGTTTTGAGACAAATAGAGCTTTCTTTTGGTGGTATTTAATCACCTCTGGGATTTGTATTTTTTCTTAAACCAAAAACCACTGAAAATTTTGGAAAAAAAAAAGTTTTTTCTTAGTTTTTGTTATACAATTTTGTAAATAAGTGATTTTTCTCCTTCACTGATGTGCGCTGATGGACACTGATAGGTGGCACTGACACATTACACTGATAGGCGGCACTGACTGGCACTGATAGGTGGCACTGATGGGTGACATTGAAAGGCAGCTCAGATGGGAACTGATATGTGGCATTGATGTGCATTGGTATGCACTGATATGTGGCATTGATGGGCACTGGCACATGGCACTGGCTCTGCAAACGCCGCATGCGCAGTTTAGCGGCGGTTGCTAGGCATTTGCCAAGAGTTAAAAACGCCCCACAAACGCCTATAATGAATTTTGAATGGTGTTACCGCTCCGCAAACGCCTTGCAACCACAGTATGCGGAGCGGCACCATAGACTTGAATAGGAGGCTTCAACTCCTCCTGACTCGACCAGAGGCGTCCGTTGCGGCGCAATGCGACGCTAACGCTCCCGTTTGAACAGCACCATGTGCTGCAATGTGCAGAATTTTCCCAGGCGTTTGAGAAACTGTAAAAACGCTTCCCAAACGCCTGTCTGCCGCTTGCAAACAAGGCTAGTGTCAACGTAGCCTTAACGTTCTGCCTGGAAACTTGAGAACATCCATGGCATCCAAAAAGATTCCCTTTAGGTCAAAAGCGGTTTTAGACCAGCTAGAAAACAGCGATAGTGAATTAGAATCACTTGCAGAATTGAGCGATAGTGATTCGTGGGGAAGTTCATCATCAGACACTGAAAGTGACGACAGCAACAATTCTGCGACTGAACTTAGTGATGTGCGAACTTGCTGCTCTATTGACTGTGGTACGGATCAGGCAGCTCCCCCAAGATTCTCATTTACTGGAACATCTGGTATGAAAGTAAACGTTGAACACGACAACCCCTTGGCATACTTACAATTATTTCTGACCGATGAGGTTATTGAAAAAATAGTTACTGAGACAAACAGGTACCAAGAGCAACAATTGGCTACTCTGCATCGGAAGGTTCCAAGAAGCAGAAAGTGGGAACCAGTGACCAGAGATGACATTTGGAAATTTCTCGGCCTAATAATACTTAAGGGAGTGGTGGGGAAGTGGTATTGGACAACTAAACCCTGTTCCAAATTATTACGCAAATTATATTTTTCTCATTTACCTAAATAATTGATGTAAATAACAGTCAGCATAATTCTCATATTATCAACTATTAAGAGTACAATTCAAATTTTATTGAACAAACCTCCTAATGATAACCAGGGTGGATAAAAATCAATGATTTTTTTTAAAAAAATCTAAATAATCGGATTTTTTTTATTTAAATCGGATTTTTTTAAACAAAATGCTTTTTGAGGAAAATATATTACCATCCAAAGGTTATTCCATCATGAAATAAAGATTAGTTTTTTAATTATGTAGAATAAGGCTGTATATGTTAAATTTTTTTGGTAAATAAATTCCATTAATCCATTCACAATGTCATGCTCTTCCAGAGGTTTTTGTAAGATTATTGGGCAGTTTCTCTGCCTACAAGATATTATCACAGATGCTTGGTTTACTTTTGCAGTTCTCAAAACTGAATTTGACTCAGCGGAGATCACGTGCCTCTTCTTCACAGCAAAAATGTTATAACATGAACAGAGTTAAGAAAAAGACCTTAATCCTAACTTCTACAAACCTATGAAAACAGAATCAACCCCTTCAGTGCTAAGTTTCAAGAAGTTCAGTGAATAGAATAGAAACAATATTTTCTGATTGTTTGGAGTGGAATAGATCTGCACAAGAAGAAAGAGAAACTTATGCAGGCCATAGATGGGTCGAAAATCGGCCGATTTTTCGGCCGAAAATAAAATCGGCCGATTTTCGGATCGTTAGTGGGCAATTTGGTCGGCCGTTTTTCGGTATTTTGGCCGTTTTTTTTTTCCGGTAAAGTTGGAAAAAAATCGGCCGATTTTGCCGATCGGTCGATTTTCGCGGCAATTAGTGGGCAAATCGGCCGATTTTTTACCGATAAAAAATCTGCGCATGAGCAGTGACCTGCAAGAGGAAGACAAAAAGAAGAAAAAGAAGAAGAGGAAGACGATGAAGAAGAGGATGAAGAAGAAGAAGAGGATGAAGAAGAAGAGGATGAGGATGAAGAAGAGGATGAGGATGAAGAAGAAGAGGATGAGGAAGAAGAGGATGAGGATGAGGAAGAAGAGGATGAGGATGAGGAAGAAGAGGATGAGGAAGAAGAAGAGGATGAGGATGAAGAAGAAGAAGATGAAGAAGAGGATGAGGATGAAGAAGAAGAAGAGGATGAGGATGAAGAAGAGGATGAGGATGAAGAAGAGGATGAGGATGAAGAAGAGGATGAGGATGAAGAAGAAGAAGAGGATGAGGATGAAGAAGAGGATGAGGATGCAGAAGAAGAAGAGGATGAGGATGATGAAGAAGAAGAAGAGGATGAGGATGATGAAGAAGAAGAAGAGGATGAGGATGAAGAAGAGGATGAGGATGAAGAAGAAGAAGAGGATGAGGATGAGGAAGAAGAAGAAGTAGGATGAAAATAAGAAGAATTCCAGTACAGCAAAAAGTGTATCTACAGAGAGCTCCGCTATTTCTGACAGTTCTCTGACAGTTCCTTGACATTTACAGCGGTTGAAACATTGTATCTATTTGTTTCCGAATAAAAACATCTGTATCCTAAATGGAAACAAATAGATACATTGTTGCAACTTCTATAAATGTCAAGGAACTGTCAGAGAACTGTCAAAGAAATAGCAGAGCTCTCTGCAGGGACACTTTTTGCCGGCTCTAGACGGGTAGAAAATCGGCCGATTTTTTTTTACCATTGATGGTAACGTCGGCCACTTGAACAACCGATTTTTCGTTTTTTAAAAGAAAAATCTGCAGTTTTTCTCCCCATCTATGGCCTGCATAAGTGTGAGGAGGAAGGGGCTGACAGTCTAATGCAGGCCATAGATGGGGAGAAAAACTGCAGATTTTTCTTTTAAAAAACGAAAAAAAAGTGGCCGACGTTACCATCAATAATAAAAAAAACGGCCGATTTTCTACCCGTCTAGAGCCGGCAAAAAGTGTCCCTGCAGAGAGCTCTGCTATTTCTTTGACAGTTCTCTGACAGTTCCTTGACATTTATAGAAGTTGCAACAATGTATCTATTTGTTTCCATTTAGGATACAGATGTTTTTATTCGGAAACAAATAGATACAATGTTTCAACCGCTGTAAATGTCAAGGAACTGTCAGAGAACTGTCAGAAATAGCGGAGCTCTCTGCAGAGACACTTTTTGCTGGACTGGAATTCTTCTTATTTTCATCCTACTTCTTCTTCCTCTTCTTCATCATCCTCACCCTCTTCTTCTTCTTCTTCCTCACCCTCTTCTTCTTCATCCTCATCCTCTTCTTCATCCTCATCCTTCTCTTCTTCTTCTTCATCATCCTCTTCTTCATCCTCATCCTCTTCTTCTGCATCCTCATCCTCTTCTTCTTCTGCATCCTCATCCTCTTCTTCTTCATCATCATCATCCTCTTCTTCTTCATCATCATCATCCTCTTCTTCTTCATCATCATCATCCTCTTCTTCTTCATCATCCTCATCTTCTTCTTCTTCATCCTCATCCTCTTCTTCTTCCTCATCCTCTTCTTCTTCCTCATCCTCTTCTTCTTCCTCATCCTCTTCTTCTTCATCAACCTCATCCTCTTCTTCATCATCATCCTCTTCTTCATCCTCATCCTCTTCTTCATCCTCATCCTCTTCATCCTCATCCTCTTCTTCTTCCTCATCCTCTTCTTCTTCCTCATCCTCTTCTTCTTCCTCATCCTCTTCTTCTTCCTCATCCTCTTCTTCTTCCTCATCCTCTTCTTCTTCCTCATCCTCTTCTTCTTCCTCATCCTCTTCTTCTTCCTCATCCTCTTCTTCTTCCTCATCCTCTTCTTCTTCCTCATCCTCTTCTTCATCCTCTTCATCGTCTTCCTCTTCTTCTTTTTCTTCTTTTTGTCTTCCTCTTGCAG
Organism: Staurois parvus; assembly: GCF_062004578.1. Lineage (NCBI taxonomy): Eukaryota > Metazoa > Chordata > Amphibia > Anura > Ranidae > Staurois > Staurois parvus. The sequence continues at coordinate 784,160 of NW_028318057.1, forward strand.
GTCACTGCTCATGCGCAGATTTTTTATCGGTAAAAAATCGGCCGATTTGCCCACTAATTGCCGCGAAAATCGGCCGATCGGCAAAATCGGCCGATTTTTTTCCAACTTTACCAAAAAAAAAAGGCCAAAATACCGAAAAACGGCCGACCAAATCGCCCACTAACGATCCGAAAATCGGCCGATTTTATTTTCGGCCGAAAAATCGGCCGATTTTCGACCCATCTATGGCCTGCATAAGTTTCTTAAAATATATATATTTTGTTTAGCCAAATTAGTTAACAAACATGGATGTTTGTTTAAGCAAATAACATATGCTGTAATGTTATTGTTTCAGATGAATAAATCTATTTAAATTGTTATTATTAAGGGAATGATGTTTCTCCTTCCTACGTACAGCAGAAAAGTTGTCCAAATATGAATGATTAATCTATTAAACTGGGGATAAAAAAACGAATATGAAAAGTTGTTATTCTAAAAATCTTCATCTACTTGCATAGTAAAGTCATACCAGCAATAATTAGTATTTATGTAGAAAACTATGATTTAAATCAAGCCTTACTGACTAGTGATTTAAATCGTGATTTAAATCAGTTTGATTTAAATCAAATCCACCCTGATAACAGTATTTTTTTTAAACATAAAAAACTTACAATGCACTGTTCCAAATTATTACGTACAGTACGTTTCAAAACACTTTATAGATTGTAAAGAACTGAAAATTGTCATTTGTTGTGTTTGCAGCATATTTAATGAAATCAAAAGCTATTTCAATCAAACTTTTAACAACATTTTAACAGGTCACGTTACATTTTAACATAGGACCCCTTATTTGATAGCAGCTTCACAAGTCTTGCATCCATTGAACTTGTGAGTTTTTGGACAATTTTTGCTTGAATTTGTTTGCAAGATGTCAGAATAGCCTCCCAGACCTGCTGTTTGGATGTAAACTGCCTCCCACCCTCATAGATCTTTTGCTTGAGGATGCTCCAAAGGTTCTCAATAGTATTGAGGTCAGGGGAGGATGGAGGCCACACCATGACTTTCTCTCCTTTTATCCCCATAGCAGCCATTGATGCAGAGGTATTATTTGCAGCATGAGATGGTGCATTGTCATGCATGATGATTTTATTACGGAAAGCATAGTTCTTCCTTCTGTACCAGGGAAGAAAAAGTGGTCAGTCAAACTCCACATACTTTGCAGAGGTCATCTTTACACCTTCGGGGACCCTAGAGGGGCAGACCAGCTCTGTTCCCATGATTCCGGCCCAAAATATGACTCCAGCCTTGTTGGAACAGGGTGGCCGTCCACCAACCATCCACTACTCCATCCATCTGGACCATCCAGGGTTGCACGGCACTCATCAATGAACAGGACTGTTTGAAAATTAGTCTTCATGTATTTTTCTGCCCAATGCAGCCGTTTCTGCTTGTGAGCATTGGTTATTGGTACCCGAATAGAAGGTTTATGCACAGTTGCAAGACTCTGGAGGACTCTACACTTTGATGTCCGGGGGACTCCAGAGGCACCAGCAGCTTCAAATATCTGTTTGCTGCTATGTAATGGTATTTTAGCAGCTGCTCTCTTGATCCGATGCATGGATCTGGCAGAAATCTTCCTCAATGTGCCTTTATCTGCACCAACCCGTCTGTGCTCTGAATCAGCCGCAAATCTCTTAATAGTGCGATGATCACGCTTACGTTTTTGTGAACTATCTACTGTTTTCATACCTCGTCCAAGGCATTGAACTATTTCACTCTTTTCGGCAGCTGAGAGATCCTTTTTCTTCCCCATAGTGCTTGAAAATGGTGCTCTGCTTAATAACGTGGAACACCCTCCTTTAGTAGTTTTTCCCTAAATTGGGCTCACCTGCCAATCTAATTATTACAGGTGTCCGAGATTGTTTTCAGTGATCAAAAGAGCCCTGAGACACAATGCCATCCATGAGTTAAACTGAAAAACAAAATATTTAATCTGACACTTAAATAGAATTTGCATAATAATTTGGAGCAGGGTGTAATAAATTACCTGCCACTCCATTTTTTTGGCACGGTCATGTCAGAGTACAGCTTTTCACTGATCATGAAATTTTTACACTTCGAAAACAACGAAGAATTTGATGAAACTACTTATCCTGCACCAAAACTAAAGAAAATTTGGTTTTAATGATTCTAAAGAATTTCCATTTGTGGGGGGAGTGTGCTGTGTGAACGAGTGTCAGACACTGAGCATGCACAGCTGCAGCCTATCCAATCAATCACTTTCTTAACCACTTGCCGCCCTGCCACTGCATATATACGTGTGCAGGGCGGCACTGGGGCGCAAAACCACATTTTAAAACGGGCTCCGCGCTCCCGACGTTTTCGCAGGCAGGGGGCGCGCTCCCGCCGACCCACGGGTGACACCATTTGATCCCGGAGGGATCAATCATTCGATTTCAGCCAGTGATGTCTGGCTGAAATCAGATGATCGGTCCCTGTCCTATCCTGTCCTGTGTTGACATTTACACAGGACAGGATATGATGTCATTCTTCTCTGCCTGGACACATTCCGTTCCAGACAGAGAAGAAGACATCCAAACAGTGAGTAAAACAGCACATACCCACAGTTAGAAGACACCTAGGAAACATTTAAGCCCCTGATCGCTGCCCCCCCCAGTTAACCCCTTCACTGCCGTCACCAGTGTCACTGATCAGTGAATCGATTTTTACTGATCACTGTATCAGTGTCGCTGGCGACTTCCGATAGTGTTAGCGCCCCTCCCAGAAAGCGCCAGTTTGCCCGCTAGTACACCAGTAATCCCATTTAACCCCTTAATCTCTCTCCCTCCCCAGTTAACCCCTTCACTGCCCTGTCACTGATCAGTGAACCGATTTTTACTGATCACTGTATCAGTGTCGCTGGCGACTTCCGATAGTGTTACCGCCCTCCCAGATAGCGCTAGATTTCCTATACACCAGTAATCCCATCTAACCCCTTGATCGCCCCCCCCCCCCCCCGAGTTAACCCCTTCACTGCCCTGTCACCAGTGTCATTGATCAGTGAACAGATTTTTACTGATCACTGTATCAGTGTCGCTGGCGACTTCCAATAGTGTTAGCGCCCCTCCCATATAGCTCCAGTTTGCCCGCCAGTACACCAGTAATCCCATTTAACCCCTTCACTGCCCTGTCAGTAGTGTCATTGATCACAGTGAACAGATTTTTACTGATCACTGTATTAGTGTCACGGGTGACTTCCGATAGTGTTAGCGCCCCTCCCATATAGCGCCAGTTTGCCCGCTAATGCACGGGATTTTTTTACCAAAAACATGTAGCAGAATACATTTTGGCTTAAATTTATGACTAACTTTGAGTTTACGATATATTTGTTATAGCTGAAAGTAGAAAATATTGTTTTATTTCAAACTTTTCGTGTTTTTTTTGTTTATAGCGCAAAAAATAAAAAGCGCACAGGTGATAAAATACCACCAAAAGAAAGCTCTATTTGTGTGAAAAAAGGACGTAAATTTTATTTGGGTACAGCATTGCATGACCGCGCAATTATCATTTGAATTAGTGCAGCGCCAAACAGCAAAAAAAGGCCTGGTCATTAAGGGGGGTAAATCCTCAGGAGCGCAAGTGGTTAAGCAAGCCCTGTACGGAATAAACCTGCCTGGTACAGGCAATAGGATTTGCACATCCCTTCATAAAATCCTACATGCTATTCAAATCGTCAACTGGCTATATTTGGAATTCAGTCATACACACTGGAAAAGGAACAAAATTCAATCCAAAATACAGCAACTATGGAATGGCAACATCTTCCTTTCTTTCACTCATTGAGCCATTGCTAAATCAGGGCTATTGCGTAACAACCGACAACTTTTATACATCTCCTGAAGTTCGTGTTTCTTCTGCCTATGGAACCGTTAGGGCTAACTGGCGCGACGTCACCAATGTTTGGCAATAAGAAGCTGAAGACTGGAGAAATAGTTGCCTGGCAGAAAGGCAAAATGATGGTACTGCGATGGCGTGACAAGAAAGATGTGTGTCTAATGAGTACAATTCATAATACCTCCACTGTTATGGTATGCACAAAAGGTGGGAAAGAAATCAAAGCCACAAGTAGTGCTAGACTACAATAACACCATGGGAGGAGTCGACAGAGCCAACCAAGAAATTACATTCTACCCAGCAATGAGAAAACAGCAAAAGAAGAACAAGAATATCTTTAGGCATCTTCTTGAGCAATACTTGTGGAATGCCTACATTCTGCTCAAAAAAAAGGTGACAAGCCTGTGAATCATTCTAACATCATTTGGAAAATTGCCGAACGTATCTTTGTGAACCAAACACCATCAATGGCACCATCAATGGCTGTAAATAGAGGTCATCGTGCTGTTGTCAAACCCGGAACGGCTGTCTGGTCATCACTTCGTGGAATGCATCCCACCAACACAGAAAAAGTCAGCACCTACAAGGATGTGCGTGGTTTGTTGCTCGAAGCGAGATGACCGTGGAAACAATATGTGACGAATGCGGCGGCAGACCCCAGCCCTTCTCACCAAACTCGTGACCGAAGGACTAGCCAATCTAAAACCGCGATGTCACGTGCGTAACAATGCCACACCCAGCTGCACCCTGCACAACGATTTTCCAGCTAATTGGACCACAATCTATGTACCGGCAGCCTGAGCAATTGTTACTGGGTCAGGTTAATTACGCAATTAACCCTTCACACTGCCACCACCTCCTTTTTGTACAGAGAAAGAGGAAACTCGGCAATATCAGCTATAACACTATAATGGTTGAGATAATCGTCTGTATAACACGGTCACCGCAGGCCGGTTACACAGAGGGTTAAACAAACACAGTAGCGCTCTCTTTAGGAGGCAGGAAATCGTAAATTGCAATAAAAGAGCTACAGAAACAGTTCAACACTTTCAGAAGGAAAGATTTATTACTAAAAGGTCAAACGGGTGCAATAAAATATTTACAGAAAAAAGATGTAATATATTATATATATATATATATATATATATATATATATATATATATATATATACATACACACAGAGAACAGCACAGCAAAGAGATAACAGAAAGAAGGTTAAAGTACATGCCAAAGTCCTGGACTAGCAGATCAAGTTTCAGAGCGAAAGGGCATGGGTCTCCCCAGGTGGTCCTGATGTTAAATGGGAGAATTCTTCAACTTAACTCTCTTAGGCCTGACAACCCATTTTGTAGTTCCCCAACAGGGGGCGTCTCTATAGTCAAGGACCAAAACCCGTTTAGGGAGGGATCGTCTGGGCGTGGACCTAAACTAGAGCCAAAATCTCTCATAGTTCATATTTTGCTCATAACTTTCCCTATGCACAAGTGACATTCCACCCGTGGGTAAATTATTATGCAGATGCCTCTGAGGAGCGGGTAGATACGAAATACATATTTGAAGGGTTCCAGAGATGTCATTTTCTGCTTTCCTATGTATTCCAGTCAGGGAGTGTGACCTACCAAACTGTTCGTCTCCTCTTGGCCAATCCAACAATATGCCTGGTTTTTATGCAAGTCTATCATATTCCAAGATATGAGACATAGGGGAAAATGGATTTTTAAAAGTGTTATCTGGTTCCGCCTTCCTTGGAATGTCTTTGAACTCCTGGGAAGGCTTGCTGTAGCTTTTACGAGGTGCTAAATTGCACAACTTCTTTGGACAGCGAGGCCCCAGCTCCCTTGGGGGTTTTATAGCTCATAGCCCTCTGCTGGGCTCTGGCCTCCTGTGACACTCCTAACACACACACACTGGCCAAATGTCACTGTGACTCTCAGAGAGGGAGGGGGGAGAATGAGGGAGACATGGAGAATTCTTAACAAAATGGAGGGTTGGAGCAAAGGGGTTGAACCGCGTCCAACTCTGTGTGTACGCTTGCTACACCAGGTTCCATTGTCCTGATTGTGACGTCGGACTTTGTGCAGTTCCATGTTTAAAAAATTTTCATACCCGGGATGTTTACTAAACCAATGTGCAATGTCTAGTAATAGTGCATCCTTGTTTGGACAAATTTCAGTGTTTTTGGTTTGATTACGTTATTGAAATTTATTATGTTATTTATCTTCGTTTACAAGCAGTTGAGTTTACAGTCGTTATTTTGAACGCAACAAACTTGCGTCGGTTCTATCAGAGTTTAAAACGCAAAACGCGGTAAATCGCGTTTGACATTTGTTTTTTAATTCTTCCAGTTCCCAATGCTGTCCAGAGCCTTTTTCATCATGAAAAATGCATGCCAAGAGTTTTCAAGGTGCTCAGATGGACAAAACATTTAACAGGATGTTCCTACCAAGCTTGTCACACATTGTAATGACCAATTCACACCTCAGATCTCTCCCACCCTTGGAAAAAAAAGATACATTAATGCCCATTCACACCTCAAATTTCTCATGGAGACCCCCTTGCAGATGACCTTAATGACTCACTCCAGCAGACACCTTTCCACCCTTGGAAACCAAAGAAATGTTAATGAGCAACTCACACCTAAGCTAATCTCAACACATACTGCTCTCTCTGCTTCTTCTCTGAGTATTTCTCTGAAACAGTCTGAAATAGTTAATAATTTACCACTTTTCAGTGCATTCTGGGCATTTGGGAGGTTCTCCTGTGCTTATCTTTAAAAAATGCTTCTGCACACAAACGCGGCATGCAAACATGGCAAAACAAACTTTTTTTAACCTGCATTTTCCTGCTGTCAATTTCCAGTGTTCAGAAGTGTTCTCCAAACGTCCCGTGTACATGAGCCCTTAGAACCCATTCACACTGCTCACACACTTAATGTTCTGTTTTAGTGTGCGGGCAGCTGTGAGTTTTGGGGTGCAGTGAGCTGCAGCAGAGGGCGTTTCAGTTTCTTTTTATTCATCTTTATTTGAAATGCATAGATTGACACTTAATGTCTCCACAGCAACACGCTGTGTTGCCCTGCAGTGTTTACCTGTGCACTGCTGCAAAAATGCTGCATGTCTATATTTTACCACAGCTAATCGTAACCACTGTAAACCCACCTGCACCCTCTTTGCTGGCAGTTGTGATCACTACCCTCTTAATATTTTTTTCTGTGGGTATTGGGAACCTGCTCTCAGGCATGCTTTTAAATTTTAAATACCATGGATACTCATTAACATGCCTATTATGAGAATATGTAAACCAAACATTTCATATTCCTGATATGTGCCTGATGTACCATGTACTTGTATGAAAAAGTACAGTACCCTGTTCTCTTTGTATCACTTCCTTTGTGTGAAATCCAGTCTCTCTGCTTTTCTATTAAAAACTGACCACACTATGCATGAGCGCACAGTGTGGTCAGTTTTCTAGCTGTGCTGGGAACTTGGTGTGCTCTCCAATGAACAACGTTAACATCCCAAATGTAGGTCACAAACGTGCTGCTTTTGCCTGCACCAGATTGCACAGTACTTTTGGGACATGCTATCCTGTTACAGTTTGTTTTAAAAAGCAGTGCACGCACTACTTTTGGAATGGTGTGATTTCAGCCCTTTCAAAATGAAGGGGCTAAAATTGCACCGCACAGAACCGCATGTGAATCGCAAAATAAACACAGAGCGTTCCTATGGTTACTAAACTAAAGGGTTACTAAACTCACAGCAGTAAAATTCAGTCTGTATATGCCGTAAAGCATGCTTGTTATACTCACTGTGGAACCTAAGGGGTTAATCCTCTGCATAATGGAAAAAGGCTGTTTGATCCTTTCTTCTCTGCCCCTCTTGTTGAAATGACCACGTGATACAGACTGAATCCGTAGTCACATTCACAGTTTGGTGTATATTGCTAGAAAAGCATTTTTTCTTGGGAGAGTGCATTTGATCAGCACGAGGCCAATCAGCACTGTCCAGACCGAAGTCACGACTTTCACACCCTCCTAGAGCAGAAAGAAAATTCATACAAGCTTTAACCAGTGCCCTGCAGGAGTCACAAGACTGCTCTAACTGCTGATGAGAAAAGGTATTTAGCAGTTTATATTTACTAAAATAATTCAATGTTGTGTGTACTGTGGGAGACCATTTAGAGTGAAAGCAGGGTCCTGGATTTAGTAACACTTTAAGATGCAGGCATGGTGTGAACCTGCCCTCAGATGTGTTAGGGCTCGTTCACAATCGATTTTTCCTAATTCTTGCCAAACGCCCCTATAGCTTTTGACAGGCGTTAGGGGTCTGGGAAGCGTTTTTAATGCTCCAAAACCGCCCTATGCGCAGTTTTGAGGCGGTTGAGCGGCACCATAGACTTGAATGAGAGGCTTCAACTCCTCCTGACATTATTATACAGGATTTATATAGCGCCAACAGTTTGCGCAGCGCTTTACAATATAAGGGAGACAGTACAATTACAATACATTTCAGTACAAAAGGAATAGGAGGGCCCTGCTCCTGGAGCTTACAATCTAAAGATGACGAGGCGTTAGTTTTTCCGCGACACTAATGCTTCCGTGTGAACAGCACTGTGTGCTGCCATGTGCAGAATTTTCATAGGCGTTTGAGAAGCGTTAAAAACGCTTCCCAAACGCCTGTCTGATGCCTGCTGACAAAGCTAGTGTGAATGTATAATCAACACAGTGCAAAATAATTTGATATAGTGCTGAATAAAATATATATAAATAATAAAAAATATTAAACATATAAAGTCCCACTCAAAAATTTGTGAAAAAAAAAAAAAACTTTTATAAGTGAAAAATTTAAGAAAACTCCTTGGATATTCAGAAAGTCCTTTTTCCACAAAAAAACAAAATAACATAGCGTAATACTGCAACACCCGGTTAAATCAAGTACCAGGCCACTCACATTTTTAAAGAGAAAAAACAGAATTTTAATTCCATAAAATGAATCCCCAATCGTCACAAGCTCCAGGGTAGCTACTACCCTGGAGTAAGTGACGATTGGGGATTCATTTTATGGAATTAAAAATAGCTACTACCCTGGAGTTAGTGACGATTGGGGATTCACTTTATGGAATTAAAAGTAGCTACTACCCTGGAGTTAGTGACGATTGGGGATTCACTTTATGGAATTAAAAGTAGCTACTACCCTGGAGTTAGTGACGATTGGGGATTCACTTTATGGAATTAAAAATAGCTACTACCCTGGAGTTAGTGACGATTGGGGATTCACTTTATGGAATTAAAAATAGCTACTACCCTGGAGTTTATGATGATTTGGGATTCATTTTATGGAATTAAAAATAGCTACTACCCTGGAGTTAGTGACGATTGGGGATTCACTTTATGGAATTTAAAATAGCTACTACCCTGGAGTTTATGATGATTTGGGATTCATTTTATGGAATTAAAAATAGCTACTACCCTGGAGTTAGTGACGATTCGGGTTTCACTTTATGGAATTAAAAATAGCTACTACCCTGGAGTTAGTGACGATTGGGGATTCACTTTATGGAATTTAAAATAGCTACTACCCTGGAGTTAGTGACGATTGGGGATTCACTTTATGGAATTAAAAATAGCTACTACCCTGGAGTTTATGATGATTTGGGATTCATTTTATGGAATTAAAAATAGCTACTACCCTGGAGTTAGTGACGATTGGGGATTCATTTTATGGAATTAAAATTAGCTACTACCCTGGAGTTTGTGATGATTGGGGATTCACTTTATGGAATTAAAAATAGCTACTACCCTGGAGTTAGTGACGATTGGGGATTCACTTTATGGAATTTAAAATAGCTACTACCCTGGAGTTTATGATGATTTGGGATTCATTTTATGGAATTAAAAGTAGCTACTACCCTGGAGTTAGTGACGATTGGGGATTCACTTTATGGAATTAAAAATAGCTACTACCCTGGAGTTCGTGACGATTGGGGATTCACTTTATGGAATTAAAAATAGCTACTACCCTGGAGTTTAAGATGATTTGGGATTCATTTTATGGAATTAAAATTAGCTACTACCCTGGAGTTTGTGACGATTGGGGATTCACTTTATGGAATTAAAAATAGCTACTACCCTGGAGTTAGTGACGATTGGGGATTCACTTTATGGAATTTAAAATAGCTACTACCCTGGAGTTTATGATGATTTGGGATTCATTTTATGGAATTAAAAATAGCTACTACCCTGGAATTAGTGACGATTGGGGATTCACTTTATGGAATTAAAAATAGCTACTACCCTGGAGTTAGTGACGATTGGGGATTCACTTTATGGAATTAAAATGCTGGTTTTTATCTTTAAAAATGTGAGTGGCCTGGTACTTGATTGATTTAACTGGGTGTTGCAGTATTACGCTGTTGTTTTGTTTTTTCCCTACATTACATTATCTCTGGGAAGTGAAATCTGGTGGTCTTGGAAATCGGAGGAAAGTTTTCCTGTGGTGGAGTGGAGATCTGGAGGCATATTATAAGGGTCTAGGATCCCATAAATACCTAAAAGGCATTTTTGTCACCATAATCTGGTGAGTGCGGTATTTAATGGTTTGAGCACTAATTTGTGGTGGAAGCACACTTCTCTGGAAAAATAACTTTCTGAATATCCAAGAAGTTTTCTTCAATTTTTCACTTATAAAAGTTTTTTTTCACGAATTTTGGAGTGGGACTTCATATGTTTAATAATTATTTATATATATTTTATTCAGCACTTTATCAAAATTAATTTGCGCTGTTTGTGTTGATTATATCATTTTTGCTGTAGGTTTACACTTATGTACAGCAGCATTTAATTTGTTTTTAATTTTGGCGCTGGTGATATATGTTTATACTAGTGTGAACGTAGCCTCACTGATGCATTTTTTGCTGCTTTTGTTTCAGCTGCCTCCTTCAAGTTGGTTTTCTATTGTATAGATCTTCAGCTAGTAATGCTTTCTAAGCACATCTCAAACATGCAGTAAATGCATTTACACCGATATGAAAAGGAAGCATTTGGAGAGCGCTTAAGCCAGCTGAAGACTATGTCAGATAAATGATGGCGTAATGGAAAAGCGACCATGTGACAGCATCTGCTGCAAGGCCCATAACTGACACAGAGCACTGACAGGCGTTCATGAGGCTTCAAAAACGCAGCAGGTCTTGACGCTAGTGTAAATTTAGGCTGAATGCAGTGAGCACATGGCTCTGTCACAGCACACACCTGAGCTCACATGGGGCTAGGAAACAAAAGCACGTGCTGCTAATCGGACAGGTTGACTTTAGGACTTCCACAGAACTGCCTGGCCCTGCACCCTCTATAACTGAAGAGACGTTTATTTCTCGCGGTCCGCTCAGATTTTCCAGCTCACATTAACATCCCGGGTCAAAGTTGAAATGACAGATGTTCGGTCTTACCCTAAACGTGTCCAACGACATCCCCCAACCCCCGCATCCTTCCACTGACACTCGCCTCCCGCCTTAATTTCTGCAACTAGACATGTCCGAGCCGTACGGCCCGGTCCATCCCTGAGCCCCGTCACCGTAACACGACTGTAAAGGGCACTTCCGCCCGCTGAGGGGAAATGTTCAAACCAGGCCGTTACACAGCGGACGGGGCGGGGTTAGAATGCACAGCTTACCATAGAGTACTACCGCTGGGCGGACCAGATAGGCGCCGCCTCCTCAGTGGTCCTTGGATGTAAAATGACAGCGAGCTGTAGTTAATGAATCACACAACGATCATATAATGAAATCGAAGTGTATATGGCTGCCAAAGGGGTTGACCAAGTCACTGCATTTCTATAAAGCAATAAACTACTACAACTTTCATGGGATTTCAAGATAGAAATGTCAGAATCCACCACATATAAATAAAAAGCATCACTCTGCTATCTTCTAAATCACAGATGTCAAAATGGCAGCCCTCCAGCTGTTGCCAAACTACAAGTCCCATGAGGCAGTGCAAGATTGACAGTTACAAGCATGACTCCCAAACTCAGGCATGATGGGAGAGGGAGGGCCGCCAGTTTGACACCCCTGGTCTAAATACTGAATCCAGTGCTTCCTTTACTTAAAGCGGAGTTCCACTCACACTGTAAGAAAATAATAGCAGCTAGAAAAACTGTAGCTGCTGACTTTTAAAAAACAGCCATTCACCTGTCCCATGATCCCGCGGTGTTCTCCTCGCAGCCCATTTCACCAGCCGTCTGGTGTTCCAGGCAACGGCATCTTCAATGTGGGCACCCGGCTGTGACAGCTTGCGGCTTCACAGCCGGGTGCCCACAGCGCATGTGCGAGTAGCACTGCACTTCCTGAATGGCCCCGTAGTCTTCTGGGACCTGTCACATGTCCCACAAGACTACGGGGCGGGAGGGAGGACAACGTCTGCTTCTGATCACCTAGGCGATCGCAGCAGAAGGGGGAGCGGGTACCTGTCAAATTCAGGTACCTGTTCCCCAAAGGTGCCAATCCTTAATGGGGAGCGGAGACCAGTCTTTAAAGCAGAACTTCACCTTTTGGGTGGAGCTCCGCTTTAACCCTCAGTTCACATTCATGGGCTGAAATGTAAAGCGTCGAAGCTGAGTGTCAGAGAAATCACCTCACCAGCAAGTGCAGGGGAGTGGTGTCCAAATGTCAGTCCAGTAGCTTACGATAGGGAGAGCAGAAGAGACACCGCTCTCACCACCTGTGTAAAGGGGATGACCTCAGCTGTCACGCTGGCCATGCCCTCTGACATGTTTCGCCCTGCCCATCAGGGCTTGATCACAGAGAAGTGATAAAGCACCAGTGGGTGGGGTGAAACGCGTCAGTTGTGGACAGCTGAGACCATCCCCTATACACAGGACATCAAAGATGGTAAGAGCAGTGTCTCTTCTGACACTCATGGGCTGTTTGCAGGTATCTTTGACTATGAGGTTTCCTTGCAGTATTCATCATCCCCTGGAATAAAAGCAGGGGGAAAGAAGGACAATTGTATCTTGGATAGTAAAGCTAATCCAGTGTTTCTCAGTTTCTCAACCTTTTATTTGTCCAGGCACCCTTTAACCACTTACCCTCCAGAGGATTTGCCACCCTTACTGACCAGGCCATTTTTTGCGTTAGGATGCTGCATTACTTTAACTGACAATTGTCATGCAACGCTGCATTCAAATTACATTTACATCCCACAAATAGAGCTTTCTTTCGGTGGTATCTGATTGCCTGTGCATTTTTTATTTTTGGCGCTGTAAAAAAAAAAGACAATTTGAGAAAAAAATATTATATTTGACTTTTTGCTATTAAACATGTCCAGTAAAATAATTTTAAAAATCTAATTTGATCATAAATTTAGGCCAAAATGTGTTCTGCTACATGTCCTTGCTAAAAAAAAAATCCAAATACGTGTGAATTAATTGGTTTACGTGAAAGGTATAGCGTCTACAAATGGCAGTATATATACTGGGATTTTTTTTTCTAGTAATGGCGGCAATCAGCAACTTATAGTGGGACTGCGGCGGGCATTCTGACACTGGGGGAACTGATTTGGTGTCACTGACATCCCCAGTGACACCAATGCAGTGATCAGTGCTAATAAAAAGCACTGACACTGTACTAATGGCACTGGGGAGGAAGGGCTTAACATGTGGGGAAATTCAAAGGGGCATTAACTGTGTGCTGTTTTACTGTGTGCTGTGCTATGCAGAGCCATACAAAGCAGTATGCAGGAGCTGACAGGGAAAGAACTGTATTGTTTACATACAGTTCTCTCCAACCGTCAGTAATGCTCGGCAATCACCGGGTGCCGGCGAGTAATCACCGTCTGGTACCCAGTGATTGACAGCCGAAGGCCGCATATATACTGTATATGTGATTTTTACATAGTTACATACAGTAGTCTGGCTGAAAAGAGACAAAAGTCCATCCACTTCATCCATAATAAAAAAAAAGTTATAATCCTATACCCACAGTTGATTCAGAGGAAGGCAAAAAACCCAGCAAAGCATGATCCAATTTGCTCCTGCAGGGGAGCAGAGCAGTGATCTGGTCATCCCAACACACATTTCTGAAGTACTACAGAGTGGATCCAGGGGCTCTCGTGTCAAGGGTTGCCACCTCATCCCTTTAAAACCAAACCCATATTAATTGCACAGGTTCTATAGATGACTAAGGTGGTAATTAAACTCACTTAGAACCTTATCTGCATTAAATTAGCCCTAGAACCAGCACATGCACCACTTCTGCTGTGATTGGACACAGCAGAACTTGATCAACAGGTGCCAGCAAATGGATGAGCGCAGGCACCCATTGATCGCTGAGGAGACTGACAGAACACAGCTCTGCCTATGTAAACAAGGCAGAGCTGTGTTCTGTCAGTGGCGATCTGCTAGATTTTATTCAGGAAATAAAATCTAGCAGATTGCCTAGTAAAAATCTCACATAGTAAACACAAAAACACTGGCTAGACACACAATTAACCCTTTGATAACCCTAGACATTTAAGCCTGTCTCTGCCAGTTTCATTAATACCTTGACCGTGTATATTTTTAGCATTGATCATTCTAGTGTCACTGGTTCCCACAAAGTGTCAGTTAGTGTCAGACTGTTCGCCACAATATCGCAGTCCCACTATAAGTCGTTGATTCCCGCCATTACTAGGATAAAGAAAAAATTCCAGTATATATACCGCCATTTGTAGATGCTAAAACATTTGTGCAAACCAATCAATATAAGCTTATTGGGGGTTTTTATACCAAAAATATATAGCAGAGTACATTTTGGCCTAACTATAAAAAAATTATTTTTTTTTTCTTTATTGAATATGTTTTATAGCAGAAAGTAAAAAATACTTTTTTTTTAATATGTCTGTAGTTTTTTTCTTTTATAGGGCCAGAAGTGGTCAAATACCACCAAAAGAAAGCACACCCTCCAAAAAAACATTTTTTGCAACTTTTTACTCATTGGGGCCTTTTCTTTTACCAGAGAATGACAGAGTGATGAAGTATGAGCTCATTTCAGCCTTAAAAGTCCAAGAAAAAGGCTGAAGATTGCCAATTTCCTCAAATCAGAAGTGACCACCAAATACTGGAAGTGATGTCATTAAAACCAGAAGTGGTCTTTTAACACTTTTCCTTGACCTTTTTCTGTTTTAAGCATTGTTGCATCTGTTTGGGGGACCTTTGAGCCCATTATGACAGCTTTTCTGCCTCTCTAAGCCTTTTTTTCAATATTTTGAAAGTTTAAAGAGGCACACCCCCAAAAAAGTTGTTTTGCTCCTTTTTACTCAATGCGGCATATTTTTTACTAAAGAATGACCAGAAGAATGAAATATGAGTTGATTTCAGCCTTAAAAAGCAAAGAAAAAGGCTGGGAAATAACCATATCCTCAAACCAGAAGTGACGTCATTAAAACCAGACGTGGTCGTTTAACACCTTTTTCCTTGACTGTTTTACGTTTTAGGGATTGTTGCATCCATTGGGGGACCTTTGATCCTATTATGACATCTTTTTTACTTCTCTAAGCCTTTTTCCGAGGTTTTGAAAATTTAAAGGCAAACACCCCCTAAAAAAATGTTTGTGCACTTTTTTACCCATTAAAGTACCTTAATGCAAAAAAATGACTAGAGTGATAAAATATGAGTACATTTCAGCCTTAAAAATCTAAGAAAAAGGCTGGGAAATGTCCATATACTCAAATTGGAAGTGACATCACTGGAATCGGAAGTGACGTCATCAAATCTAAAAGTGGCCCTTTAACACCTTTTTTCTTCAACTTTTTTGCATTTTAAGCATTGTTGCAACTATTTGTAGGACTTAGGAGCTTATTATGACACTTTTTCTGCCCCTCTAGGCCTTGTTTTTGTTTTTTTTGTTTTTTAATTTTAAAGGGGCACACACCCCAAAAACGTTTTTAATATTTTTACCCATTTCACCACTCTATACAAATCTAAATAAAACATTTTGCCTCTATTTACACTGTCCCTGTGCAATATATATATATATATATATATATATATATATATATATACACAAACAATATTGCCAAAAGTATTGTGATGCCTGCCTTTACACGCACATGAACTTTAATGGCATCCAAGTCTTAGTCCGTAGGGTTCAATATTGAGTTGGCCCACCTTTTGCAGCTCTAACAGCTTCAACTTCTCTGGGCAGGCTGTCCCCACGGTTTAGGAGTGTATCTATGGGAATGTTTGATCATTCTTCCAGAAGCACATTTGTAAGGTCAGGCACTGATGTCGGACAAGAAGGCCTGACTCGCAGTCTCCACTCTAATTCATCCCAAGTATGTTCTATTGGGTTGAGGCCAGGGCTCTGAGCAGGCCAGTCAAGTTCCTCCATCCCAAACTCACTCATCCATGTCTTTATTGACCTTGCTTTGTGCACTGGTGCGCAGTCATGTTGGAACAGGAAGGGGCCATCCCCAAACGGTTCCCACAAAGCTGGGAACATGAAATTGTCCAAAATGTCTCGGTATGCTGACACCTTAAAAGTTCCCTTCACTGGAACTAAGGGGCAAAGCCCAACTCCTGAAAAACAACCCTACACCATAATCCCCCTCCACCAAACTTTACATTTGGCACAATGCAATCAGGCAAGTACTGCTCTGCTGGCAACCACCAAACCCAGACACGTCCATTGGATTGGCAGACAGAGAAACATGATTCGTCACTCCAGAAAACATGTCGCCACTGCTCTAAAGTCCAGTGGCAGCGTGCTTTACACCACTGCATGCACATATACCAATCCAATTGTTTTATGAAATTGTTAGAGCTTCTGTAAATAGCCCTATAGAACAGATGGTGCACAGTCCACATGAGCTTTTCTGCCTCACTACAACAAGGTGTCACATAGCTGGTTGGAGGCCAAAGTGACGAGAGAGCTCCCCTAGTGGCTGAGTGCTGAGCACCCCTGAAGGTAGAAACAGGGAGTGCTGCACCCAAAGAAGCACGGGTTGCCTGTTACGAAGTAGCCTGAATGAATGAGGAACTTGAAATGGACTTTACCTTGGTGGTGTCAGCAGGATGGAAGACACTCCATATGAGCAGGTGAAGTCTTGCTTGTGCCATGCTACCAACAGGACAGGCGGAACTCCTGATGCTTAGGTGGATTGTGACAGGAGAGCAGAACAGGAGGCAGAGCCTGGAATCATGCACAGAAGATCAGTCAGGAGTAGAAGCAAGTGTGGTCACAGATCTAGCCAAGATCATACACAGGAGACAGGCAATAAGAGAAGTCCGTATAACAGGCCGGAGTCATACACAGGAGGCAGGCAGTAGCAGAATCTGTGTAACAAGTCGGAGTCAGAGCCAGGAGAACAGCCAAGACAAGTCCAGGGGCAACCCGAGTCAGCAATGGGTATCCAGAAGTAAAGCAACACAGAGGCACAAGGTAGTTGTTATAAAATCTTGCAGAAGTTTAGGGGCATACACATTATTCACTTGTTCCCAGGAACTTTCCTCAGGTGGGTATCCTTTCCATTTTATGAGGTACTGGGCCCTGCCTTCCCCTTTTTCGACAAAAGATAGTTTCAACCTTAAATTCCATTTCTTCCCCCACTGTGACTGGAGGTGGGGGTGGAGATTCTCTTCCTGAAAAGGGACCTGAAGAGACTGGCTTAAGCAGAGACACATGGAAAACCGGATGAGTCTTACTGGGGCTCAGCAGAATCAGTTTGAATTCCACAGGGTTAATTTTCTTCTTGATCTCAAATGGACCAACAAATCTTGGCCCCAAATTTGAGGAAGCCATATCTTGTCTCCAACGTTCAGATTTGGATTCCCTGTTCTTTTCCTGTCATAAAATTTTTTGTAATCCTCTTATGCTTTCCACATAGTTTCCTAGAGAACCTGGTAATTTTCTTGAATAAACATTAATCTGTTCTGTACGGCAGGCACTGCTGCCTCCAGGGCGGTACTTGGCAGGAAGAAGGGATGGAAGCCATACTTCGCCCAGATTGGAGATTACATGGTGGCAGTATGGATGGAATTGTTATAAGCAAATTCAGCACATGGACGCAACGTGACCCAGTTATCTTGAGAACATGTAGAAAAACATTGCGGGTATTGTTCCAGGGTCTGGTTTGTTCTTTCTGACTGGCCATTACTGCGGGTGGTAAGCGGAGGACAGGCAGACCTCTATTTCCAAAGCCCTGCAAAGAGCCTTCCAGAATCTGGAGGTGAATTGCACCCCTCTGTCTGACACAATGCTGCTTGGTAAGCCATGCAATCTTACTATCTCCTTGATGAAGATATGTGCTGTGTCCATAGCTGTGTCCACCAAATGCAAGAAATGGGCGATCCACAACCACCAGAATAGTAGTAAATCCTTCTGAAGGGGGCAGATCCACTATAAAGTCCATGGATATAATCTTCCACAGGTGGTCTGGGACTGGAAATGGTCTTAGCGATCTCCATGCTTGGGTGCAACTACCCTTGCTGCGGAGGCAGGTAGTACAGAAACTTACATAGTCCCTGCAATCTTGTCTCAGATTAGGCCACCAGAATGACCGCTGAACCAGCTCCACTGTCTTATAGACCCCAAAATGTTCGGCAAGCTGATGATCATGACAGGTCTTTACAACCTGAAGTCTGACCTCCTGAGTAAAAAAGATCTTGTCTATGTGCCAAAGGAGACCCTCTTGTCTTCTGAGCAAAGAGGTTTCAGATTTTGGGCACTGTGCAGAGGCTTGTTCGATTGAAGTCTTTAGATTAGACCGAATTAGTAGAAAATTCTGAGAGAACAGGATAGTGCTGGGGGCAGCAGCCTCAGGAGTCTCCGGAAACATGCATGAGAGGGCATCTGCCTTCCCATCCTTGGACCCCGGATGGTACGTAATGTGAAAGTTGAACCTAGAAAACTATAAGGCCCACCGAGCCTGACATGGCCTTAACCACTTGGCACATCTGAGGTACTCATGTGCTTGTGATCCGTGAATATCATGATGGGATGCGCCTTCCAACGAGTACCTCCATTCTTATAGTGCTGCCTTTATGGCCAACAGTTCTCGATCACTCCCATTGTAATTCTTTTCGGGCTGGCTCATCTTCTGAGAAAAGAAGGCTACAAGATGAAGTAATGCAGGCCGAAGTGACGAGAGGGCTCCTCTTGCGGCTGAGTGGAGAGCACCATTGAAGGTGGAAACAGGGAGTGCTGTGCCCATCGTCTGCGCACATTTCTGCGCAATTTACCGTGGCCATGCTGAGTGCTGGCAGATGTGTCCTCTGACACAAGGAAACAGAAAACTTTATTCAGCGTATACCATAGATGCAGCTACAAACTTATAAATTCTGCCATCTACTGGTTAAAGAATATATCACTACTGAATACTGAGGTAGCACAAAATACATGAATACTGTATTCCAACACCCCCACTCAAGAACTACTCCTTATATTAGTCCCAGTTCTATAAATATGTTTCTTGTAAGAGGTTTTGTCAAAGCATCTGATCCACTTTTATTTCTCATAGGTTGGAAGTCTTTGCATCTCATCCCATGAATCTGGCTCTGGTTTTAATGCTATGCAAGTAACATAGGACAGATGTTTGGCTGGGATGCCTTTGTTGCTTCTTGTTGAATTCCTATATTTGGATTGTCTGTGTTAATTTTTATTTCTGTATCACTTTGTTGCTTATCTTCATGTGACACTGATGTGGAATTTCCTTCAGCTTGAAGTGTTTGTGTTAGTGAAATGAAATTTTAAACACACTGAAGTTTCATTGATAATTCCACTTTACTGATGGTTACCTTGTTTGTGTTTTGGTTTACTGTTCTGTATCTTTTCACTGCACCCCACAAGTACACCTTCCTTTGTGCAAAGATATCATTTTGTACATTTCTCTTTTGGGATGTGCACATGGACTTTGTTTAAAAAAATGTTAGATTGTTCAAATTTCCTTTCCGTTCCACAGTTCATATGGAGTTTTCTCAGTTGATTTTCCTGGTAGTAGATTTTGTAGAGGACGGTTCATTCTTTCTGCAACCCTGTTTTGTTCTGGTTGTATGGTACAGTAGTTTGAAATATCATGCCATGCTTTCTGAGAATCAGTTATGTGTGTTATCACCTGTACATTCAGTTCCATTGTCTGTGCAAAACACTCTCACCATTGTGCCAAATTTGTTGCTTACTTGAGCTAAATACTGTTCAAGTTTGTCTGGTACTTCACTTTTGTTGTGTATCAGATATGGTGTAGTATAACTGAAGTTATCATCTATAAAAGTAAGAAAGTACCTTCTTTCCTGGAGTCAGTTTTTCCATTGAACTGCAAAGATCTGAATTAAGTCCACAGGGTTTTGTTTTTTTTAGCTCTGCTGTTACTCTGCTTTGGAAAGGCTTTTCTTGTCATTTTTCCTTTTATACAGCTGGTGCATTTCATTGTTTGATCAAATGGACTAATTTTTATTCCATTTGCATAGTCATTCCTGGTTAATTTCTTTATTATGTCAGGACTTCTGTAACAAAGCCGTCTCTGCCATATGTGAATGCAGTTTGAATGTTTTTCCTCTATGGCAGTATTAAACACCTCATTGCAGTTCAGCTAATATAGTTCATCTGTAATTTTAGCCTTTGCAAGTACAATATCCCCTTTTGTGATTGCAAAACTGTCACCTTGGAAGATTAGTTTCAAGAGAAGGGACATACAGGACATTTTTCACAGGTATGTTTCTGGTGACACTCTGTGAAATAGGACAGTAATAAAAACTGTCTCCTATTCCTTCTGATTCCATCAATTAAACTTATATATAAAATCTATATATAAAAAATCGAGCGCAGTGTATAGATGTAAATAGGGTAGCTGCTGGCACAAAAAGGCACCTCGAGAACCTCCAGAGTAAATGATAAAGAATGAAAGTGCAGCGCTAACCCAAAAAGTGACTAAACATATGATAGACCACATATGATTGTGGATCAGTAAAATGTCAGCGTAAGTTCATCAAATGTGTTGAGTATGCATACAGTCTCCAATATGTAAGGAACCAAAAGTAGTAACTTTCAGAAATGATAAGAGATAGTCAAATAATGCACTAACCAGATAGCGCATATTAAAGTGCATGGGGCATTTAAGACCTGCCCCTGGTGCTCAGCCACTGTATCAGTGGAACAAGGAGGTGTCATCTGTAGGGTGACCACTAGATGTCATCCATCCGGATGGAAGCTGAGTCCAGCCACTGTATTAATGGTTCAGGCGGGTGTCATCTATAGGGCGACCACTAGATGTCATCCGTTCAAGGAGGAGCTGTATCATGGATCCAGGGATGTCACTTGCAGATGTGTTCTTGCTAGGCTCAGCCCCAGGACCTTCAGGATTACAGGCTCCCCAGAAATAAAGAGCCCGTGGAAAAAGGCCTCAAATAGTGTGATAACGTTTATTATAGTTGATAAGTAATCAGAAAAGAATTTACTAACAAAGGTTCAGCTGCTCATAAACGGCCAGACCAGAGGTACATGTACAAAGGATAAACATAGCTTGGCACTTCCCTAACGCGTATCGTGTGAGTACACATCATCAGTACACATTATTTCTGGGGAGCCTGTAATCCTGAAGGTCCTGGGGCTGAGCCTAGCAAGAACACATCTGCAAGTGACATCCCTGGATCCATGATACAGCTCCTCCTTGAACGGATGACATCTAGTGGTCGCCCTATAGATGACACTCGCCTGATTCATTAATACAGTGGCTGGACTCAGCTTCCATCCGGATGGATGACATCTAGTGGTCACCCTACAGATGACACCTCCTTGTTCTAGTGATACAGTGGCTGAGCACCAGGGGCAGGTCTTAAATGCCCCATGCGCTTTAATATGCGCTATCTGGTTAGTGAATTATTTGACTATCTCTTATCATTTCTGAAAGTTACCACTTTTGGTTCCTTACATATTGGAGACTGTATGCATACTCAGCACATTTGATGAACTTACGCTGACATTTTACTGATCCACAATCATATGTGGTCTATCATATGTTTAGTCACTATTTGGGTTAGCGCTTCTGATTCCATCATTTGTCCATTAGCTGTGGTGATGGTTTCCTGTTTTACTCTGGTCAAGGTGAATAAAGAAATTTCTGTCATTTGTAATGTGACTGAATCAACACACCATGCCTGAAAAGATGAGGGGCAACTTTTAGATTGAAATCATATTCATTATCTGAAGAAAAATCAGTTTCTTCCATCACACTTTTGGTCATATATTGTTTAGTTTGTTTTTTTTTTGTTTTTTTTATGCATTTTATCTTTCCAAATCCTGCAATATGCTTTTAAATGGCCTTATTTTTTGCACACAAAGCATTCTCATGTTTCATGTTTCATGTTACTGTTTTTATTCCTATGTTTCATCTTTAAAGCAGACTCTATGACATAAACACCGTCACTATTAATACTTTCTGTTTTACGCATATATTCATCCATAAGCTTGCCCTTAACATATTCCAATGTCTGTTCATCATCTGCACATGCATCAAGTGCTGTGACAAGTGTTTCATAATCTACTGGTAAACCACTAAGTAATAATGCTAAGACATGAAAATATTTTATTACTTCTCTTACACCTCTCAGGTGTTCAACTATTTCCAAGGTGTGCCTTATGTAATTCTGCATATCCTGGCCTTTCATGAGCTTGGTTTGTTATAGCTTTCAAATCAAATACAATATATTGCCAAAATTAGCTCTTTCATGCACCTTTATATAATCCTTCCCACATTTCTTTAGCAGTTTCATACTTACATATATGTATGATTTGATTATCTGTGCTATGAGCTTTGTGTTCTTTCTCTATCCACTGATGTGAAGCTGAAAAAAAAAGTGAGCAGCTGCAAAAACTGTAGCTGCTGACTTTTAAAATACAGTCACTTACCTGTCCCTTGGTCCAGCGGTGTCCTCACCGCTGGTTTCACCGGCGATCTTCTCTCCCTGGTGCCGGCATCTGTAGTGGGGGCACCTAGCTGTGACAGCTTACGGTTTCACAGCCGGGTGCCCACTGCGCATGTGCAAGAAGTGCTGCGCTTTGTGAATGGCCCCGTAGTGTTCTGGGACCTGTCACGTATCCCAGAAGACTACGGGGAGGGAGGACAACTTCCGCTTCT
Source organism: Staurois parvus (assembly GCF_062004578.1). Taxonomy (NCBI): domain Eukaryota; kingdom Metazoa; phylum Chordata; class Amphibia; order Anura; family Ranidae; genus Staurois; species Staurois parvus. The sequence continues at coordinate 807,130 of NW_028318057.1, forward strand.
GATTGTCTAGGTGATCACAGCGGAAGTGGGAGCCGGTACCTTTTGGGTGGAACTCAGCTTTAATTTATACATTTTTATGTACCTTTTCTTTCCAAGCCTGGTAGTTTGTAAGATTTTCAAATGAAAGGTTTGTTGCAATTGTGTTACTGGCCATTTTCTTTTATTCTGTTGCAGTCTTCCTTCTGTTGCTGTATCTTGCACATATTTGCTGTACTGGGCCCACAACCTGTTAGAAATTCGGAACAGACAGTGCACAGTCCACATGAGCTTTTCTGCTTCACTGCAACAAGGAAACAGGAAACTTTATGCAGAGAAAAGACACTGAGTATACCATAAATGCAGCTACAAACTTATAAACACTACCATCTGCTGGTTGAAGAATTTATCCCTACTGAGTACTGATGTAGTTGTTGCACAAAATACATGAACACTGTATTCCAACAGAAATAATCATTTTTATGCTCTGATCAAATCTACCAGATACTGATCATTTTTCCTACCGTTTATATCCAGTTTGATTTTTCAGGGGGATCAAATTGAAAATTAAACTTGAAAAGAATAGGAATAGTCTGGCGAAATCCATTCATTTTCAAGGTGATTGTGTGGTGTGTGAAGCAATTGATCAATGCTGAAGCTAGAGCCAACTGCTGTATTTGCAGGGCAAATGACAGACTGGAATTTTTAGCAATGGGGAGTGGCAGGAAAGGGAAGGGCATGCGTAGCATGTCAAGATAAAAAAAGTCCGTAATCAACCCCAGAAAAGTACAGTGTTACTATGGTGACAGTGAGCTACTCTGATGACATGGTGTAAACAACAAAAGTTACAAAAAAAAAGTTTTAATAATTTAATAGAAATGTATTTTTTTTTTTTACGTACTGTCACCAGTCAGTACTCCTGATCCCTGCCACACCAGTCATATGATTATGCTGTACTGCACTGGTGACAGTATGTAAATAAAAAATTGTAAAATAAATAAATAACTTTCCAAATCTTCCAAAAAATTGTGACAAAAAAATACAACTTAAAAAAACTCGCCATTCCTCTTACTAAATACCTCAGTCTACTTTCCTTAAAAGGGGTCATTTGTGTGGTAATTGTACTGTTATGGCATTTTAGGGCCTCAAGAATGAGATAGGCTGCCAATACATCAGGACTGATCAATTTTCAAATATATTTACCATACTTTGTAGACATTATAACTTTCACACAAACCAATTAATCTGAACTTATTGGAATTTAGCCCTAAATTTATGAAGAATAGTGGAAACCTCTTACGCTACTATGTACCCAACAGCATAGAACGGGGGGGGCTGCTAACACCCAATCATATACCAAATGGATAATAAGAAAACAATAATTGATGTATTGGTGCAGCGCTATCCTGCTGCTTCTATCTGTATGCCTATGAAGGAATAGCACCAGTGTGGATGGATATCATCCTGGCAGGGGAATCTGAAAGTGGAAGGTCCTTTTGATATTTCAGCAAGCGTTTTGGCCCTTTGGGTCGCTGCAAGGAGGTGAGGGGGCAATTCAGCCGTTTATGGATTATTTCCTATTGGTTGTCATGCTTATCCACTTTATCACCTGCACGTTTAAGAAGCTTGAAGAGTCCAAATATTTTGGTGTTTAGACACCTGTAAACTTTTTTTCTTTGGACTTGTTTTATGATTCCCTTTTTTTTTTTTTAATTTCACAATTTGTATTTAATTTTTTTTGTCACATATATGAATGTTGATTTATCACATCACTTGTCACTTATAAATCTTTGTCCCGCATTCTGGGATTATCACAGCTCATGTTAATTTGTGATAATTTTGTCCCACATTCTGGGATACATCACAGCACTTGTTATCTTGTGAAAATTTGTCCCACATTTTGTTACTCACAGATGTCACTGCCTCTTCACCAAATATTCTGGCATATTTAAAGCCTGTTGGTACGTTTTCTTGTGAGGATCTTGATCCCGTTATAGGGGTTTACTTTTACTTTATACATATATTGTTTTCACATCATTGTTAGTCCATTTGGACTAGTTTCATTTTCACTATTTTCCATCATTGTGTTTATGCGTTTTTCACTTCTAGATCGGCTTAAGGATCATTTCACTTTATGATCATATTTATTCACCTTATATATACAGTATTTGTAATATTTGTCACTTTTTAAGTGTGTTTCAATTTTGTTATTGAGTTTCTAAATTTATGAAGAAATTAGATTTTTTATTCTTTTATTGGATATGTTTTATAATGGAAAGTAGAAGATACTGTTTTTTTTTTTTCAAACGTTTTTGGTCTTTTTTCGTTTATATAATAAAAAATAAAAACCCAGAAGTGATCAAACACTACCAAATGAAAGCTCTATTTGTGTGAAAATATGATTTAAATTTCATTTAGGTACAGTGTTGCATGACCATGTAATTGCCAGTTAAAATGGCAAAAAAGGACCCAGTCATGAAGGGGGTAAAACCTTCCAGGGCTCAAGTGGTTAAAGATAAATTTAAAGTGTTCAATTCAGGGTTGAGAATTATACTATACAGTTAGCTTAAAACAATCAGAATTTTTAAATTGATTAACTGGCTCCCAACCGCGCTATAGCTGAAGGACGGCTACAGCACGGTTGTGTAATCCATGGACGTCATTCCAGGACACGCCCCCCTGCGCGCCCCCAGCAGCGCGCAACCGGCCCCGCCAGTGATCTCTGTGTCCTACAGACACAGCTGATCACGTGGTATGGTAAACGGCCAATCATGGCAGCTTTTTACCACGTGATCAGCTGTGTCCAATGACACAGCGATCACTGGGTAAATACAGTTGTCGGTTATTGGCTGCACTTTCCTCATGCTGTCACAGCATGAGGAAAGTACTGCCGAGAACCGGTGATTGTCAGCGAAGGGATCCGCACTGATCATCAGGGAACCGATGATCAGTGCCCTGATGATTAGTGCCCAGCAGTGCCACCCACCTGTGCCTCCCATCTGTGCCCAGCAGTGCTGCCCTCCTGTACTCATCAGTGCCACACACCTCCATCAGTGCCACCCACCTGTGCCCATCAGTGCCACCCACCTGTGCCACTCAGCAGTGCCACCCACCTGTGCCCATCAGTGACACCCACCCGTGCCACTCAGTGCCACCCACCTGTGCCACCCAGTGCTGCCCAGCAGTGCCACACCATCAGTGCTGCCTATCAGTGCAGCATCATCAGTGCCAGCTCTTCAGTGCCGCCTATCAGTGCCTCCGACCAGTGCCCATCAGTGCTACCTATCCGTGTCCATCAGCACTGCCTATCAGTGCTGCCTATCAGTGCAGCCTCATCAATGAACATCAGTGAAGGCGAAAAATTACACCTGTTTGCAAAATTTTATAATAGATACAAAGAAAAACTTTTTTTTTCACATTTTTTGCTTTTTTTGGTTTATAGCGCAAAAAAATAAAACACCCAGAGGAGAGTAAATGCCACCAGTAGAAAGCTCTATTTGTGTGAAAAAATTATAAAACTTTCATATGGATACAGAGTTGCATGACCGTGCAATTGTCATTCAAAGTGTGACAGCGCTGAAAGCTAAATTGGCCTGGGCAGGAAAGGGGTATAAGTGCCCGGCAGGCAAGTGGTTAAATTTATTGTGATCCAATACCTCAGAGCCAACCAAGAAGCATTGAACTGGTAGTGAAAATCATTTGACCATTTCTATTGTTAATCAAAATATTGAACGTATTGTTTCACCAGCATTAGATCATAAAACATGGAAAAGGACGCAAGATTACCTTACAAATTGTAATGTTCTGAGAAACTTAAAAGCATTGCAGAACATCACACTTCCATGTTTTACATGTTTGCAAGCTGGAAACCTAGAAACTGACTCAAAGATATGATTCTGATAAACACAACATCTGATTAGTTTCCCTTTACAAGCTTTGCCAATGTCATAATGCTAACCAATAAACATCTCAGCTTGAGTGCTTTGTATTGGGGCACATCCAGCTTAGCTAGTGTAAGCAACGTTTGACCTAAAATATGAAGCACTGCTGTACTGTAATTACATATTTAAAATCATGCTTTATCTTTGATGTCAACAAAAGCAATATGTGCAGGGCATTCTCCAACAAAGTGAAGGTGACTGATGCCTATATAAGTGAGAGCTGACATTAATGTGCCTACTTCATCAAGATGAACAAGTTACTACTAGCGGGTAAGTGTCTTCTAACTCGCTTGTACAAAATCTGAGGTCTATTTGGTTGTGGCATCATTACTCATTTTTTTCCCCAAATATTTCTATTTCAGGTTTGGCCCTCCTACTGCATGTGCAGTTAGGTATGTGTAAAAAAAACCCAACAATATTGCCTTGTATTTTCTATTTACATTTTGTGTCAAATAATTATCATACATTAGTGCCAAGATGCATGGACAGAACTACATATACTTGCTGCTAAGTTTAGTGATGACATTGGTTCCTCCAAGAACGAATTGTCTTTTTGGGCTTCAAAGAGGAAGGCTTTTCTGATACTTTCCAAGTACCTTCAAATATGGGGTCTGACCATGTTCTTAAACTGAAACACTCAGTACATATTTCATTGAATGCAATGTTTGTGCCATGACTACCCAATAACTACCCGATAACCCAATAACTTACACTGTTTTCCCTGAAAGGGGTCAATTGGTAGAGTGTTCTGAGCAAACTTGAAGCATGGTCATCTTCTACATCCAGCTCCTATGAAGACATAGCCTAAGACACATCAAGGCACAAGCTCAATACATACTTCATTGCATGCAATATTTGGACCATGCTTCACCTTTGACTTTTACTGTTTTCTCTAAAAGGGGCTAATTGGGAGAACAGGTGAAGCATGGTCATCTTTTGCATCCATGAAGACATTACCTAAGACATATCAAGGCAAAAGCTCTGAATCCTATTTTGCATGCAGCGACTGTGCTGCGATATCATAAGACACAGCACTGATTGTAGCCTTGTAACCTACTTGGTGAACTCTGGCCATCCATGGCACTACATGAGTGTAAAACGGGATCTAGACAACTAATATGGCTCCTCAGCTGCACACATATTGTACTTTGAAGGATAATCTTACCCAGGAACACTCAGCATTCTGCAGCACATAAGTCAGGCACACCATGTGCCCTCTGCCTCTGCAGAAGTGGCCAGGCTAAACAAACCGCATGTTATGTCCACTGCTTAGCATCAGCCCAATCAAAAGTCAGGGCTATGCACACAATACAAATTCCTATGGAAGCCCACTTGCCTCCTTCCTCCATTTTTGTATTTTTTGTCCTAGTACCCATTCATGTTCAGGTTTCTAGATGTTTTATAGCTTATTGTTTCAGTGTCCTTGTATGATAACCAGTAAAATATGTGAGTTTGGCAGATTTGCTTTAATTTACAGAGAGCTCTTCAGGGTCATGCATTTATAGATAGATGTCTATGCTTAAGAGCTGAAAAGTGTGCAGATTTCATTATTTTCCATCTTAGAGTATTTTTGTAGATGCCATCCATTTTTAGTGCTGCATTGACCGTCATTCTGTCCTTACCTAACTAGGTTCTTCTTTCAAATTGGTATGCTACTTTACTAACTGGGCCCAGTACTACCCTGGAGCTGCGAAGTACATGCCAGATAATGTGGACCCCTGCATGTGCACTCATCTGATTTACGCCTTTGCCACCATGACCAACAACCAGATTCAGACGTTTGAATGGAATGATCCAACCCTCTATGCTTCCTTCAATGGCCTGAAAAAATAGTATGTAAACCTACACTCTGGATTTAGGAAGTAATTGTTCTTTATTCAGTTGCCAAATAAACAGAGGACAGTTCCCTTATAGTTTAATTTTGTCTTTGATTAAGCCCCAGTTCACACTGCTGTGACTCATCATGAGATTTGCGACAAATAAAGTCGCATGACAAGTTGAAACATTTATTTCAATGGGTGCAGTCTTAATAAATGCGACTCAAGTCGCAGCAACAAATTAAAAAGGTTCCTGTACTACCTTTCTGTGACTTTGGTAGGACTTGAGTGCCATAGACTGCAATGTTAAATCACAAAAGTCCCAAGTTGCACGACTTTGGGGTCACAGCTGTGAGAACTGAGCCTAAAGGCTGCAGTTATTGAATGTTTTATTGGTTATCAGCCAAGAAAACATCCCCGTTTTTGTTTACAGCAACAGTGAATTGAAAACACTTCTGTCTGTCGGAGGCTGGAACTATGGAACCTCTGGGTAATAAGATACTATTTGTCATACATGTTATTTGAGTAAAGTAAGATACGTTTACCACTGCCACTTACAACAAAACAAAACATTGCCTTTATTTTCAGGTTTAACACCATGGTTTCCAGTTCTGCAAACCGTCAGACTTTCATCAATTCTGTAATCAGTTTTCTGAGACAGTATGGGTTTGATGGCTTGGATATTGACTGGGAGTATCCTGGAGACTCAGACAGAGGAAGTCCTCCACAAACCCAACAGCTCTTCTCTGTCCTGCTGCAGGTATAAAGCATTATTTCTACAGTTATACTGTAGGCTCCTAGGTTATGTGACATAACTTGTTTATGCCTATTTGTTTTAATTACTAAGAAGCTCACATTATAGATAGCATACTAGCTTACCCATCTCAGTTTTCGAGAGAAGATTCTTTTGACTCCAGCCTAGGATACTTTCTTGCAAAACATAACCAGGAACTGTTTTCATTAGTTCTGTTGCACTGTTGGTACTTTTATTCTCAGGGCCACTGAATACCACAACCCTCTGCACTATTTTGAGTCCAAAATCAGTTTCACAAAATCTAGCTGGCATTAAAATCAGCGGTACACATAATGGACCTTTGCGCTTTCACAAATTATTTCCCACTACTTTCTGCCATGAGATAATATAGCAATTATCATCTCAAGATGGTGTTTCCATAATCTTATTTTCAATTGAAAAAAAATGTAAAATCATTATCTCTTTGCGACATTTTGCTAAGGGTGACTGTTTTAGGACTAGGTCACATGCCGTACATTTTTAATTACTTCCTTACCAGGCCAATTCTGACATTTTTCTCCTACGTGTGAAAATTATAATTTCTTGCTAGAAAATACTTAGAACTCCCAAACATTACATTCTTTTTTAAGCAGAGGCCCTAGAAAATAAAATGGTGTGTGCTTTTTTTTATCTCATACGGGCAATTTTTTATCTCACGCGGTATCTGCACAGCAGTTTTTTTAAACACAAATGTTTTGGAAAAAATACACTTTAATGAATTTTAGTCAACACAAACACAATATAATACCCAGTTTTGTAAAATATAAGAGATAATCTTGCACTGAGTAAATACATACGTAAAATGTCAGACTTTAAAATTGCGTATGCCCATGGAGCAGTGCAAAACTAAGGTAGCAAAAATTCTCCATAGGTGATATTTTAAAAGCCTTTATAGCATATCAGCTTAAAATTACACAGGAGGTCTGGTGCTAGAAGTATTGCTCTTATTCTGATGTTCCCAGCAATACCTCAGATGTGTGGTGCGAACACCGTTTACATATGCATGTGGGAATTACGTATGTGTTCACCTTTGCATAAATGGAGGGGAGTGCAGGGGCACTTTACATTTTCTTTAAAATTTTATTTTACTTATTTATTTTTTTTACACAGTCTCCTTTTTTTGGGGGGGGGGGTCACAACCCTTGTGGTAACTGGAGCAGTGACATGTCCACTTTTCATGATACATCTGGGATATATTAGGGCCCAGATCTCTCCTCTGCCCTCAAAAGCATCTGATCTAGCCAAGATCTGTTTGGTCAGATGCATTCACAAGCCAGTATTGGCTTGTTTACATCCTGGCAAAACTGGAAGTGGCAAAATACTCATCACCTCCAGTTTCTTATACCATAGAGATGATCAGGTAAGTTCCAGTCCTCAGTCATCTCTATGGTAAGCCAGTGGAACTTCCGGCTTCATGGTCCTGGGCTCTCCGGTCCCACCAGAAAGGTGCCGGGAGAAAGGGGGCCCCTCCTACCGCTTGTACAACCGATTCAGTAGCTGTTTTGCCACTCGGATTGCTTTTATATTATCCAGCATGGCCAGCCTTAATTTTGGGATGATGTCTGCAGCTGAAGGCATCATCCTGGTATAACCACTAAAAGTCCAGGACGTCATATGATGTCCTAGTGGTTAAAGTGGCAAGTGCACATTTTATCTTCCTCACTCAGTTGTTCTTTAACATATTATATTCCCATTTGTTATTCTAGGACAGTGATATTAAACTGGGGTTGTTTGCTTTGTTGCCCTTGTTATGATGAGAGATACTACAGAAAAGTGATGCTCCTCTTCCGTGAAGTGTATAAAATGCTAAAAATCACTTTGTAAACATGACTGAAACATTCTCTGGAGTTTTTTTAATAATTAGAAATGCATGTTGTGTTTCTTATAATTTTCCCCACTGGCATGCTACTATCAGATGAGGAAGCAGATGGTATGGATATTAGGATGATAGGATAGGATAATAGGATGTTCATGTTGGTAAATGGTGAGCTCTTTAGATCTGTTACATGAGCAGAAAGCACACAATGTGTACCACGTACTGTATATGTGACAGAAGTTCACAGTGAAAAATGCTGTTTAGAAATTTTATCAGTGAGTATTTGTTAGAGTCAATACTGAAGTTTTCTACCTTTTTTGCTAACTTAAATTATTGTTATTATACGATCATGATTATTTAGCTGCTCATTTGATCAGAATGACTGCTAGGCAAATAGCATTTTCCAGAGGAGAGGACAGTAATGGCAGCTTATGTTTCTTTTAGTACAGGAGTCCTTTAAATAGGCAAGCATCTGCTATTTGTCCCATATTGATAGACAGGTGAAGAGAGTTCTCTGTTTTATTAATATTTCTGCCCTTCTGTAGGAAATGCAAGCTGCGTTTGTTCAGGAAGCAAGTCAGACCAACAGACCTCGTCTACTCATGTCTGCAGCAGTATCTGCTGGCAAGTCAACAATTGAAAATGGATACCAGATTCCACAGTTATCTCAGTAAGTGCCCATAAATATAGATGGTATATTTTAAAACCTACTACCTTCACCTCTTTCTATATAAACATGGTAGAAGCAGTTTTGTATACATTTTTTGGAACAAATATTTTAATAAACATTGATTCAAATACTGTTAGGAGTGGATAAGATGAAAGCTTGTCTACTTTATCACACCTGATTTCTACATCTTATCCAATTCATATGCAGACCACAAAATTAATGTCTATGAAGAATCACATATTGCTAATGGTGTGTGAAGTGGCACAAGCATTCACTAGTTAAAACAGAACTACACTGCATCTAAACACCAAAAATCAAAATGTAAAAAAACAATTAACTAATTTTTAACACAAACATACCCACCTATCCATGTCTCAATGCTTTATTTTGCTGAGAAATCACTTTGTAAAACATCTCCCTAGCATGTAGCATTTACTTCCTGGAATCCATCTGCTGTTAGCTCAGGCACGCAGGCGGTTGGTGTGTTTAGCTTAGCTTAGGTTGGTGAGAAAACACTCCTTCCCCTCCTGAAGACTCCTGGGATGTATGATATCATTTGCCTAGGCCTGGAAACCAAAAAGTAACTCAAGAAATGTAAAAAAAAGTTTAAATCAAGTAAATATAATATACAGTACCTTCCTATCTATTTACTAATGCTAGCAGAATGTGGTTTAAAAATAGTCAGTGTTGATTGAGAGAGTGAAGGTCCACTTGTATTTTGTTTATTATTATGATCATGATTATTTAGTGGCTCATTTGATCAGAATGTCAGCCTACAATAGCATAGAAAGCATGAGCCTTCTAGATACAACAGAGACAAGGACAGGAGCCTGCCTGAGCTCTGGAACGATAACCAATGGCCTGACCTGAATAGCGCAGTCTAGGAAACCTGCACTCGTTGACTGACTGGAGAATTTCCATATCCATCTAATGGAATGGTGAGTCTCAAATTCAGATTTAGGAGAGCTGTTTTGCCTTTTGACTTTACGATGTGATACATACTGAAAAAGTAGGTATGTACATTGCTCATTAAGGGCTATTCCAGATGTGTTTCTGCATGCGAGCTTTTAACACATTTTTGATGCGTTTCTGAGGTACATTCCGGAAGCTTATTTTTCTATTTTTTTTCCTGTTTTTTTTTCTCACTGTACTGGGGTCCGGTGCATTTTTTATGCATTTTTGATGTGTTTCGGTGTGATTTTTTTGTGCATTTTACCACTTTCCCATACAATCAAATGCAGGCAAAATGCAGTAATTTAACTCTGGGCTGATCATTAGCCTTAAAATGACCAATCCAATTTATTTTAAATATCCCTGCCTGATATACCATACTTTGAATGACAATTAGGACCAGTATTGTCGCTAGGCCCAAGTAGCTGGGCACACACCCCATCTCCCCTGCCAAGCGACCCAGGTCTTATATCCAAGGTTTCCATTACTGTGCAAGTGTCTCTGAATATACTCAGTATACAATACATTTGCCCCTATGTATACTTGATATGCTGTTTCAGCACTCTGTAGTCCTGTCTGTACAGTAGCATAGTAGTGATAGAGTAGGCATCAACCTGTGCCACTACATCAGCGGCCAGGTCATCTTAGTGTGCCTTCAGCAGGGCTGGCACATTCTCTTTCCTAAAAGATGCCACCATCTTTGAATGTGTCACAAACAGAAAACAAGAGGAACAGCACTGGAATGACTGCAACTGCCTGCAACTAGCTGTGCCACACAAAGGCTAGATGAGGGCTATAGTTAACTTCTCTTTGGGACTATAATTCCTTGACTGAAAAGGGGCTTTTAATTATTAATTGCTGATTTATTTACAATGGGGGGCTGCGGATTACATGGTATAATAGCAATAGAATAATAGTGGATGGAAGATTAGATGTTAAAATGGTTGCTGGAACATTCTACTTTATATTATAAAGTTGTCTGGGGATTCTATGGTATATTATAATATTGGTGTAAGGCAGGGCCAGGACAAGGGGGCAGGATGGTCAGCTGTTCTGAACACTGTGGTAACATGTGAGGTGAGTCGCCTCAAGGAGATTGGGGAAGGAGCTTTGTGTTGGGAGGGGGAATTTTGGGGTTTGGCAGGGGGTAAGAATTGTTATAAGAGGGGAAATTTGGGGGAGTATGCTAGGAATGATGATTTGGGGGGATTTGTTGATGGGGAGACGGGGGGAGAGGATTTGTGCTAGGAGGGGGGATTTGTACTGGAAGGGGAATTTCTTTTGGGGGGATTTGTGCTGCTAGGGATGATTTGGGGTATTTGTGCTAGGAGGAGATTTGTGCTGGAGGGAGGGGGGATTTGTGTTGGAAAGGGGGGATTTGGAGTAGGGGGAGAGGATTTATGCTCAGAGGAGAAATTTGAGGGGTAGAGGATTCGTGCTAGGAGGGGTAATTTTTTTTTCATTTCTTGGGGGGGGGGATTTGGGGAAAGAAAGCATTTGAGCTGGGAGGGAGGGATGGGGGGGGCAAAGATTTGTGCTGGGAGGGAGAATTGCAGCAGATTGATACTGGAAGGAAGCACATATTGCTGATACATTTTGGGGGAGAGCGCAGTTTGGCATGTTCACCCTGGGTTCTAGATGACCTTGTCCTAGCACTGGTGTAAGGTTTAAATGTTATAAGGTGGTGGAACGATTATAATAGATATTACAATGGTAGCTAGAGAACTCTATATTATAAAGACGAGTGGAGGATTCCGTGACATGTTATTATGGTGGCTGGAGATTTGTTGATGGGGAGATGGGGGGAGAGGATTTGTGCTAGGAGGGGGGATTTGTACTGGAGGGGGAATTTCTTTTGGGGGGGATTTGTGCTACTAGGGATGATTTGGGGTATTTGTGCTAGGAGGAGAAGGATTTGTGCTGGGGGGAGGGGGGACTTGTGTTGGGAAGGGGGGATTTGGAGCAGGGGGAGAGGATTTATGCTCAGAGGAGAAATTTGAGGGGTAGAGGATTCGTGCTAGGAGGGGTAATTTTTTTTCTTTTTGTGGGGGGGAGGGGGTTTGGGAAAAAAAAGCATTTGAGCTGGGAGGGAGAATTGCAGCGGATTGATACTGGAAGGAAGCACATATTGCTCATACATTTTGGGGGAGAGCGCAGTTTGGCATGTTCACCCTGGGTTCTAGATGACCTTGTCCTAGCACTAGTGTCAGGTTTAAATGTTATAAGGTGGTGGAATGATTATAATAGATCTTATAATGGTAGCTAGAGAACTCTATATTATAAAGATGAGTGGAGGATTCCATGACATGTTATTATGGTTGCTGGAGATATACTGTATGTTAGGATGGTGGCTTGAGGATTTTACTGCGTTTCAACATGAAGAATAGAAAATTAGATAACATAATGGTAACTGGATGATTCTACTTTACACTTGAAAGATGTCTAGAGGATTCTATGGTGTTTATGCATAATCACGGTGGCTGGCAAATTGTATGCAAATTATGTTATTTTGGTGAGTCAATGAATAAAACATTAAAGGGGCCTAGAAGATTTATATATAGAACAATCTTTTATCTAGTCTTAGAATACTAAACCTTATTTACCTCCACTTGGGATAACCAGAATCTTTAGTATTTAACAAATGATAAAGTGTTATCGGTATTTGTTTTTTTTCTCTAAGAAGATCTAGTAAACTATTAGGTATTGGACTGTGAACAAACTAAACCACAGATGCAGTTCCTGAAAAGCTCAAATGCTAAACAATTGGGGTTGCTATATAGATCACTTATAGTTATATATTTAGCCTAAAAAGGACGTATGCCATCACATTCAATCAAAAAAATCTACCAAATTCAACCCCAGATTTACACCCATATTGCCTGCATATTTTATCCCCTTCCAACAGAGTATTTACATTTATCCACATGGAACATTATTTGCACTGCAGTTGCTCAATCATTTAGTTTTAGTTCAACAATTTAAAACACACTCCATGGGTTGTATTGCGCAGTGAAGATTTGTGTCATCCACAAACACAGAGAACATTTATTCCCCATTTCAACATTATTTTTATACAAGTTGAATTATCCCCTGCCATAATGTTTCTACCAGATTTTCCTCTTGCATACTCCACTACTATCTGGACCATTTTGTACCCAACAAATTTTCCTCTGTGGTGAAACAATACACTCTTTTCTATTTCATTTGCAAATTTAAACTCCCTGTACTTCTTTTTCTTTTTGTTGTCTCTATAATCATCCATTAACTGTGTGGTATCCATATGCCAAGTACAACTGCAGTCTGATATACTAGGAACTGCTTTTCTAGTCTCATAAATTTTAAACATATTACAACATGGCTTCAAGTACTTGTCACTGCAACCTTAAACAATCATCAATAAATGCAAAGCAAAAAACAAAGGTTAATATAACTGTTAAGTTAAATTAAGAAAACATTTTATATGTGTTATTTTTATCAAAAATTGGTGATTAAACAAAAAACTTTAGTTAAAGAATGAAACAGTGCTTGAAATTGAACAGTGTGTAAGCTATTCGTTATCCATGCTGCATAATTCTATTTAGAAAGGTATTAATGGCTATTGAAGTCGGTTCTGCAAGAGTCTAATAAAATCTTTTGCATGAATAGATACTTGGACCTCATCAATGTAATGACATATGATCTGCGTGGTTCATGGGAAGGGTTCACAGGAGAGGACAGTCCCCTTTTCCAGGGCCCAGCTGATCAGGGTGGTTATATCTACTTCAATGTGGTATGTTTCATTGATTATTATTCCTGTATTATAAAGTCTATATTTTATTCTTCAACAGATTTATTTATTTATTTTTTTTAAATCATATTTAGGATTATGCTATGAATTACTGGAAGAATAATGGAGCTGCACCAGAAAAGCTTATGGTCGGGTTCCCAGCCTATGGACGAACCTACACACTTTCAGATCCTTCTAACAATGGTCTTGGTGCCCCAACTTCTAATGGAGGTCCAGCTGCTAAATATACACAGGAAGCTGGATTTATGGCATACTTTGAGGTACACTAATTGTGAACATTTTTAAATGTATGGTGCATTGTAGTTCTGGCATTAAAAGCTGTTTAAAACTGTGTTGGCTTGTTGAAAACAGAGTTAGGCACTTGTAAGGGCACAGAAGCAGAAATACAATTACAGATATGTGTAAATGATTTATTTGGGAAAAAACACGCACAAACAAAACAAACAAGATTTTATTTTGTTGGGTCCCTGAGCGGAGGTCAGAGCACTTATCCAATTCTGAATGTTTCCTGTGGTACTCCATCAAAGCAAACATGCTTGAACCCAGTAGTACAGTGCTTACTCTTCTTCTGCTTGGATTGTGACTCATTTATGATGCTCTAAACTGATTGCTGCCAGTGGCATTTATGTTTAGAAATGCTTAGGCAGGCCATACATGATTCATTTTTTTTTGTTCAATCAGCAGATTGAATGACAACAAAAAAGAATCAATTTCCCCTTCTACACATTTGATGTGGATGGGGAAATCACTGCTGAGTTATTGTATTCTGCCGGAGTGGAAAGCACTGATTGGAAAAAATACAACAGGCTGGTTGTACACCATTTGACCGAAAGACTGCTTTGTTTACAGCCAGCTAGCTTATACATGGATCGAAATTTGTCCAGTCCCTGCTGAGCCAGCTAAATTTCTTTTTGTTTACAAACGGTTTTATTTAGCAAGAATAGACTGTAAAACAACAGTACAGTGTCAAGTGATACTTACAGCAAAAACAAGGCACTTTTGAAAAGTACAATACAATAATGTATATTATTATAAGAAAGAAAGGAAATAGAAAAGAGTAGATTGCAAGTACATGAAAAACGTAGACAGTAAAATAGGTTGAATGATACATCTGTCAACAGTATATGCCAGTCAACCTTCACTTGGAATGTTGCTAATCATGCAATAAATGTCTATAGTCCCTCCAGGATTCCCATTTATTATCAAATAAGTGCATCTTATCCAATAGGGTATAATGAATACACTCCATGAGCATCACAGCATCAACTCTTTGTAAAACGGAGGCTAAGGGTACAGTATCGGATTTCCAATGTAAGGCAACAGCCCACAAAGTGGCAATACAAATAGTATGTATCAATCTCATAATGGCGTAAGAGACCCCCGGGATATGAGCCCCCAACAAACAGGTCTGTATAGACAATCGCATTGGGATACCCGCCAATGAGGTAGCCGAGCCAGCTAAATTTCAATACAAGTATGGTTGGCTTTAAGGGAAAGCAAGAAAATGAATATCACTGGGTTAAGGTGAGTTTATAAGTGGCAATAAGGGCCTTGGTGCTAGCTCAGCGATCTGTAGGAACAAGGATAGAAGCACAGGTTTTGTCTTACCTTGAAAATTGATCACAAAGGTATCCTCTCCCATAAATTCCAGCAAGAAATATACTGGCTATGTATTACAAATAAACTTTTTTTTAAAGAAGACACATTTATGTTTACTCATTCATTTCTATTTTCACACAGATTTGTGGATTTTTGAATGGAGCTACAGAGGTGTGGAACAGTCCTCAAGAAGTCCCTTATGCCTACAAAGGAAGTGAATGGATTGGATATGACAACCCAAAGAGTTTCAAGATCAAGGTGCAAATAGATAGATAGATAGATAGATAGATAGATAGATAGATAGATAGATAGATAGATGTTAATTCCATGATAAATGGGGCATATGAGTCTAAGGACACATTCCAGAAGATTTAGTAAAACTGGTGCACTCAGAATCTGGTGCACCTGTGCATGGTAACCAATCAGTTTCTAACTTCAGCTTGTTCAGGTAAAGTGGCTGTAAAGGCTCAAGGTTTTTTACCTTCATGCATTCTCCACCCAGCTCCCCTCAATACTTACCTGAGGCCCATCGTAATCCAGCAATGTTCACGAGAGTCTTGGCTCTCTGGGGACTCTCTCTCCTCACTAGCTCAGATCATAGCCTGTCAATCACAGCCAGTGAGCCAATTAGGAGAAAGAGAGGGGCGGGGCCGAGCTGCGGCTCCATGTGTGACTGACCATGCAAAGCAGTGGCTCGGGATCGAGTCTGCTTGGGTGCCCCTATAGCAAGCTGCTTGCTGTGGGGGCACTTGGCAGGAGGAAGGGGCCATGAGCGTCGGTGGGGAACCCAAGAAGAGGAGGATCGGGGCTGCTCAGTGCAAAACAACTGCACACAGCAGGTAAGTAAAACATGTTTGTTTGTTTTTAATGCCTTTTAATATCACTTTAAAGTGTTACTAAACCCATGACCCTGCATTCACTCTGTCCAGTCTTCCACAGTACATGGAAATGCAATTATTTTAGTAAATATAAACTGCTAAATACCTTTTCACCATCAGCAGTACAGAGCAGTCTTGTGACTATCACTGTCTGGCCAGGCACTGGTTAATCCTGTAGGAGGAGTTTTCATTCTCCTCTGACTGTCCTATAAGGCTGCATGACCCCTGACCCTCTGCTGATCACATGCACCCTCCCAAAAAAAAAAAACCTCTCTACCAATATACACCAAACAGAGCCAGCGATGTGAATAACAGCCTCGCCTGTCTTGGGTCTCTGCTTCCTCAGTAGCTGAGGCAGCAAGCAGGAGTCATTGGCTTCTGCTGCTGTCAATCACAACCAGTCAGCCAATGAGGGGAGAGAGGGTTGGGGCCAAGCTGCAGCTCCGTGTGTGAATGGACACACAGAGCAGCGGGTGCCCCCATAGAAAGCTGCTTGTTGTAGGGGCACCCTACAGACAGGAAGAGCTAGAAGAGCCTGCAGGGGACCCAAGAAGAGGATCCAGGCTGTGCAAAGCCACTGCACACAGTAGGTAAGTATAGACATGTTTGTTATTTTACAAAAAAAAAACCTTTAGAATCGCTTTAATCCCTTAGGTTCCACAGTGAGTATAATAAGAATGCTTTACTGTATACTGTATACAGACTGATTTTACTGTTTTAGGTTTAAAGTTTGTAAACTTTAAGCTTTGACAATAAAACCTGGAAGCTGATTGGTTTCTACGAAGAGATGCACAAGATTTTGCACGCTCCAGTTTTAGTAAATATCCCCATTTTTGTAGATTTTAAGACTTTATATACATTTAATTATTGATTTTAATGATCCTTCTGTTTCTGATTATTTATTAAAATAATAGCTTCTATCTCATACAGGCAGAGTGGCTAATGAAGAACAACTTTGGAGGTGCTATGGTATGGGCTCTTCCCCTGGATGACTTCAGTGGCAATTTCTGTGGCCAAGGCAAATACCCTCTGATGAGCACACTGAAATCCACTCTGGGGATATCTTTCCCAAGTGAGTATTCTGCACTGTGTACATACAAAGTTTTAAGACTTGTTTAGCAGTGGAATTCTAGTTTAGACACATAGGAATATTCTAATCACTACTTATTAACTTTAGAGCTATTGTTCTTTTTGTCAGTCATGGTACTCATTCTGTTATAACATCCAGGAAATGATAAAAGCATAAGAATGAGAACCTAAAAAAAGCCACAGTAGCTGTGTTGGTATAGACAATATAGTGTACAATATATAATTGGGAGATTTCAATAGCCCAAGAGAGAAGGGATATCAGTCATTTTTCTTGACCAAAATGGGATGTAATCATGGCCGGATCTAGGGGGGTGCTGGGGTGGGTTGTGCACCCCAGATTTCTGTTGTGCCCCCCACCCCGACCGGCTGAGTTTCTTCCCAGTCCCAAAACTGGAATGTGCAGCCTGGAGCAGTGAGCTGTGATTAGTAAAGTTCAAACAGCAGCAGCGGTAGACAGGAGAGAGGCTGAGCTGTGTTCTCCCCATCCTGTCAGTGCAGCGCTCCCCCACGCAGCACATCACACAGTATTGCTAGTTCGGACGGCACACAGTTTAATTACACTGCCCTATACACATTTCCTCCTGCAGTGACATGAGCAGTCCTTGGAGGAGATAGAGTGCTGGTAATTAAAACTGTGGGCAGCCCAAACTAAGGATCCTGTGTGTGTGGAGGAGTGCTGCACTGACAGGAGCGGTAAGACACAGCACAGCCTCTCTCCTGTCTCCTGTGGGGGGGGGGCTTACAGGCGGGGAACATAATGTGAGGGGTTGGGGGGTGTGACTTGTGCTTGGAATTTGTGCTTGGAATGAGAGGTAGAGGGATTGGAGACTATTTGTCTGGGGAGGGTAATTGGGGGGAAGATGTTTGCTTAAAGGGGGGATTGAGGTGGAAGGATAAGTGCTATTAGGAGGAATGAGGGGCAATTGGGGGGGGGAAATATGCTAGGACTAGGACTAGGAGGAGGGGATTAGGGGAGATATGTGTTTGGAGGGGGGAATATGTGTTTGTAGGGGGAATTTGGGGGATATTTATTTTATTCATTTATTACAGGTACTTATATAGCACCGTCAATTTACACAGTGCTTTACACATATATATTGTACATTCACATCAGTCCCTAACCCTCAAGAGGTGTACAATCTGAGGTCCATAACTTACATTCATACATACACATTCTAAGGCCAATTTAGACAGGATCCAATGAACCTACCAGCATGTCTTTGGAGTGTTGGAGGAAACTGGAGTATCCGGAGGAAACCCACACAGGCACAGGGAGAACATGCCAACTCCAGGCAGGTGATGCCGTGGTTGGGATTCGAACCAAAAACTCTAGTACTGCCAGGCAAAAGTGCTAACCACTGTGCTGCCTATGTGTTAGGAGGGGGAGACGTATTAGGAGGGGGGATTGGAGGGGATATGTGCTAGGTGGAGGGATTGGGAAGGGGGAATATGCTAAAACCAGGAGGGGGGATTTGGGGAGATATGTGTTTGGCGGGGGATTGGGGGGATATGTGTTAGGAGGGGGGATTGGGGGGGATATGTGCTGGGGGGGGGGAATTGGGAAGGAATATGTGCAAGGAGGGAGTTTGGTTGGATATGTGCTAGGAGGGGGGATTTGAGGTGGAGGGATTTGGGGTAAGAGGGGGATTTGTTTTTTGGGGGGGGGATTTGTGCTAGGAGGAGTTGGGGGAATTTGGGTTAAGAGGGGAGGGCTGGGGAGGATTTGTGCTCAGAAGGGGAGGAGGGATGATTTTTTGGGTGAGACATGAAATGAGGGCACTCCTCCCCTCATAGCACATAGCTGAGATTTGCTTGAATTTACTTGCAGAAACAGCCTCAATCAGTAGCCAGCTACACACTGTGCAGATGGATGCTGTGTCTGTAAGGGAATCCAATCTCAGCTATGTGCTGTGGTGTGGAGGAGCTCTGAGTACCCAGGCTTTTGCAGTGTGGGGAAGGGAGGAGGAGATATGCTGAGTGTTCTGCCAGCAGTGACCCTGTCCTCTGCTGACCATTTTCTTCTGCCCTGCTGACCCCTTTACACTGCCCTGTTGACCCCTGCCCTCTGCACTGCTGACCCCTGCCCTCTGCACTGCTGACCCCTGTCCTCCATCCTGTTGACCTGATAACCCCTTGTCTCCACCCTGCTAATCTCTGTCATATGCTCTGATGACCCTTGTTGTCTATTCTACTGACCCCTTTACACTTCCCTACTGACTCTTGTACACTGTCCAGATGCACACTGTCCTCTTCTCTGATAATCCCATGTACACTGTCCTACAAACTAATGGCTTCTGTAGACTGCCCTATAAACTGCTGATCCTACCCTCTGCCCTGCTGACCCCCTGTATACCACCCCACTGACCTCACATCCTCTGCCCCTCTGACATTTTTTATTTCACCCTCACATCAGACAGGCTAGATCCAGCCCTGGATTTAATAGACCCAGGGGCGGACTGACCATTTGGAAACTCGGGCACTGCCCAAGGGCCCGGGGTCAGTAGGAGACCCCATGAGATGCCCCTGGTACCTTTTTCATAGGCTTTTTTGAGTTTGGGCAAGGACACAGGGGCCCCATGATCCCCTATTGCCCGGGGGTCCCCATGAGTTGTCAGTCTGCCCCTGAAAAGACCTATTGAAGACTTGCAGGCTTGGTGATTACTTGATGGTATTTGGGAGAGTTCAAAGAAGGAAGAACTAGTGCAGGATAAGAGAAATGCTAGGTCTGTAAGTGAAAGGTGCTGATTAGAGGAAATTTGGGAGCAGAGCAAAGATGTGGTGTTGTGAACATATAGAAAGCAGGCATTAGATGTGCTGTATGTAGATGCCAAACTGTTGCTTTATGGGTGACTTTTTATTGCATGCATCCAATGAACAATTTGAAGTTCTCCTTTCAAGTGAAAAGGCAAAATAACAAATAAATCTAATCTAAATTATATATACTGTAGAATAAGCTTGCTTATCGAAGCACTGCTTTTTGCCTTTTACACTGCTGTATTTCTTGTGTATGGAAATCTGAATAATTTATATAAGCCCATCTCCAGTCAATTTTTTTTTTAGTTTTGGACAGATAAAAATATAGATCCCCTATCAGAATTTTATTGTGATGTGTGTCCTGGGGAGATTTTCCCTCACTTCCTGTTGGGATAGTTGGGACAGGAAGTGAAATCTTTCCACTGGTTACATAGTTAGTCAGGTTAAAAAAGACTCTAGTCCATCTGGTGACACAGTCAGCAACAAAACACATTTTTGCAGTAAAATGGAATTGAGTTACAATCTGTCAGGGGATGATTACTGTCTGTGACCACTCTCTTGTCCTATTTTTCTTGTCATGCTGTCCACAGATAGTCAGTGGGACAGGAAGTGAGGCAAAATCTCCCTAACAAGTTTACAGACAGCAATAATACTTTGCCAGATTTACAAATATACATGTAAAAGGCTATCCATTAAGCTGAGTTGAGCTTGATAAGTTGTTTGTTGTATATATGGATACTTCAATAAATAAATAATTGAACTACTAAAATTCAATGATGTAGCAAACTAAACACAAGTTTAGCCAAATACTGATTTTACAAGTGATTATAGAGTATACAATAAAGTATGTATGCAGCCAAAAAGAATAACTGTGACTAGCTGTCTTCTGTGGCAAATGAATTTCTGTTTAATATGTCATTGTATTATAGGTTTTGTGTAAACATCAAACCTTTAGGCTGCATTCACACTTGAGCTGAGCATTTTTAGGCATATTTACAAAAATTTTGTTGAGCAGAATTGCAAGTATGTGAGGCGATTTTCATTTAGGCATCTTTTATGTGGCGAATAGAAACCTTTGCTCTGCTTCCTTGAAGACATGCAGCTAAAATGTTGCAAAATAAACTTCTAGGCAGGTTTTACATAGGCAACGCAGGATGGAGAAGACTGATCATATGGCTGGATCACACTTCTGGAAAAGAATACAGCTGCAAGTTTCCATAAAAATTCTAGAGCAAGATATGAAGTTAAAACAGTGGAAAATCATGCCTGACTAACATGCCTTCAAGAAATGGTGTAGAATGGTGTAGAAGAAATGGTCCTAGGCACATTCAACAAGAAAACCAGAATCAAGCACATGGCTGCTGTGTATAGAAGTTCTGTACCTTTCTCCTTGATCTGAGGAGCTGTTCCACTGGAACAGCAAATTCCTTTCAACTTCCTACTAGGCTCCGGTGGTTCTTGCCCGGCTTTTATCATGGGAAGCCCAGGGATCATAGATGCAGGGGTGACCACAAATTAGACCAATGAATATCTAGTGATGCTAGAAAAGGAGAGCTCCTGTTTGAGCTGAAAACACTTAAAATATGCTTGAAAAACTCTCATAAATGCTAATTTCTCGCTATACAGGCATTTTCCATTGAAGTCTATGGTCACAAAAACACCCAATTCTGT
Organism: Staurois parvus; assembly: GCF_062004578.1. Taxonomy (NCBI): domain Eukaryota; kingdom Metazoa; phylum Chordata; class Amphibia; order Anura; family Ranidae; genus Staurois; species Staurois parvus. The sequence continues at coordinate 828,872 of NW_028318057.1, forward strand.
CTAAAAAGTAGCTCATGTACATTTTTGAGCAACAGGTGTTTTGCTACAGGTGACAAAACATTCAAAAGTGAACAGGGGACATTGAAATGAATGGAATTTTCCTTGTTGAGAGTTTTTGAGCTTTGAGCTACAAAACGCTAAAGTGTGAACGGAGCCTGAATTGTTTATCGATAGCATAACAGCTAGAAAAGCAAATATATACATAGTTTGAAACACTTTGTATGATATATACTAATATTAAATGACATGGTCTCTTCATCAATCAGATTGCCAGACACCAACTATAACAGTAGCACCAGTATCAACATCAGCAGCTGTGAACAGCGGGAGTGGAAGTAGTGGAGGCAGCAGCGGAAGCAGCAGTGGTGGCAGCAGTGGAGGCAGCAGTAGTTTCTGTGTCGGAAAAGCAAATGGCCTTTATTCAAATCCAAACAGCAAAAGTGGCTTTTTTAACTGTGTAAATGGAAATACCTACCAGCAATCCTGTCAGACAGGTTTAGTGTTTGATACCAGCTGCTCTTGCTGTAATTGGGCATAAAAAGAATCATCTGAAATGTCAATAAACCATTTCTAACATTTAATAAACATCAAAGAATCACAATTCTGCGTGACTGTATTTAATTACGAATTGATAAATGTTTTATATATATTACAATGGTTTTTAGCCACTGCTAGTTTTCTTTAATTCCTATCCTATTTTTTTGTAAATTTCTTCATATTATGTTCTTCATATTCTTTATACCTTCATATTATTTCTAAGTACAAAGCTGGTGGTATTTAGGGATGAACAAGTCTGTCCGGGTTCATTGAATCCTGTTTGGAATTTGTGAAACCCTAACTTAACATCAAAATTTGATACGGAGTTCTTACTATTTTCAAGAATAATGAATAATGCAGAATAATAGGCAACTGCTGGGCATTGACTGAGGCAACTGCTGGGCACTGACTGGCGCAACTTGGCCTTTTATCAGATCGCGTGATCAGCTGTGTCCATAGGACACAGTGATCATGGAGATCGCCAGGGGCGCGCAGGAGAGCGCGTTCTGGGAGGACATCATATGACGGTCTCCCAGAACTGGCCAGCCGCAGTGCAGCTGTCATTCGGCTACCTGCGGTCGGCAACTAGTTAAACTACATGCCTGGTAGATGCCTTTAAGCTGTATATGGAGTTACAGAACAGTACGATTTTTATGGATAGCATCAGCAGCACTGTGTTTTGGTATCACATAGTTTGGATATTGTCACAAGTTAGCCTGCAGCCTCCTGTTGCTTTGTCTTACCTCCTTGCTGTTTGTGTTTCCTTCACATGTGTGTCTCTCTCTGCTCACCTATGGGTGTCGTCTGCTATTCCCTGGGTTTTATGTTCTTCCGTTTCATCACTTCCTGGCCCGCCTACTTGTCTGCCTGTCTATTTAAGACCTGCTCAGTCTGTCCCACATTGCCTGAGCAACATTTGTTGTCTGTGCTCCCCAGCATTCTTCCAAGTATCCGGTTTAGTGTTTCTGTGTACTGACCCCGGCTTTGTCCCTGACTTCTCTCCTACATCGTTTACCTGTGTACCGACCCCGGCTTCGTTCCTGACCTTGCTTGTCTTCCGCCTGTCCCGACTTCGGCTTGTCTTCTGGATCTCCTAGTCTACTCCCACTGCACCCTGCTCCCGCTAGCAGTCTCTTCTACCACAGCTGGGTGTACCTGGGGGCCACGACCTGGTTCCAGCCTGCTCCAAGTCCATCCCCACCATCAGGGGCTCTGGTGAACAAGCAGGCTGGGGCTTAGACTCCACGCCCTGGGGAACCCCAAGCTGTGGATTAAGAGCTCACCACCACAAGTGCTGACAGATATGTAATTGATGTTTTAATTTTTATATTTATTTTGGCTTAAATACAGCAACAGTACTCCAATATTATTAATCTTAACTGGGATTTTTGTTTTAGGTAGCTTTGACCAGGGGCGATTTATGAAATCAGTGGGTTTGTGTGCAAGATCATAAGTTGGGCCCCACTGCTCGAAAAAGAATAAAAAAAATCTTGTATGGTTAGTGCTTAGTGTGGTGTGGACATTGTTTTCTTTGTGCAAGGGGCTTAACTAGAAATGTAAAAGACCCGGGGCACATTTGGGTGCCCCAAGGAGAGTAGTAATGCGGTCCACATAGCACTTCATGTTGGGCAGTGGGTGTGGCCAGATTGCATTGACAGTGGGAGAGGCTTAAAGGGACATGGTTAGATAAAACAAAACCCTTCTTGTACCCATAAAATGTGCTTAGTTTGCTGTGCCACAAGTAACAGTCTCACAGACGTGTATAAACCTCAGCAGATCATTAACAAAAACTCTTCCATTACATATGATTTTGTGTATACTGAAAATAGACAGAGAGACAACACTTTGTCTGAGACTACCTTAAAGTAGAACTTCATTAAAATAGTCAGGGACTGCTTAGCAACCAGCAGCTGTTGAAACAATAAACACTTTGGTGAAAAACATGTAGCGTACAATATAATGTATGTAGTACAGGAGTGTGTAATGTACAATATAGTGTATATAGTGCAGGATTCTATTAAGTTGGTCATAGACAGTTTTTTTCTTATTCAGCCAGTGGGCTGAGTATTTAAACTAACCGATTCCTCCATCCATGAAAATTAGGTCCTGCCAGGACGTTGTCTGTCCCCCAGTACAATGCCCCCCAGGTTAGTCTACCCTTCAGTGCAATCCTCTTCTCCCAGGTCAGTTTGTCCCCCAGTGCAATCTTCTCTTCCCAGGTCAGTCTGTCCCTAGAACAATCCCCCCCAGGTCACTCTGTCCCCCAGTGCAATCCTCCTAGGTCAATCTTTCCCCAGTGCAATCCCTCCACCTGAGATCAGTCTGTCCCCCAGTAAAATTCCCCCAGGTCAGTCTGTCCCTAGCATATGGGCATGTGTATACTAATATTTTTGAGGGTATAAGAGAGGTGAACCTGAAGTATACCTATTGGATGCCAAACATCCCTAAAGGGCAAAATTGTATAGGACAAAACACCCCCCCCCGAGTGGGACTTTATAGGCAACACCAGAGTGCATAAATGTTACATCAATCTTTATAGGACATGGATGAGTGAAGGCCATAAAACATTGAATAGGCGGTTTTACATTCAATGATTACAATGATACCATACAAAATTATGTCGACATAACAGAGTTCCTAGGTAATATCCAACGCATTTCAGAATAACTTTACTTTAATTGTAAAGAGCACAGAGGAGTGTGGAACACTGGAGTGCATATCGTACACAGAACACAGGAGTGCATATCGTACACAGAACACAGGAGTGCGTATCGTTCACAGAACACAGGAGTGCGTATCGTACACAGAACACAGGAGTGCGTATCATACACAGAACACAGGAGTGCGTATCGTACACAGAACACAGGAGGGCAAATTGTAAAGAGAACAGAGGAGTGTGTATCGTACAGAGCAAACAGGAGTGCATATTGTACAGAGCACACAAGTGCATATCATACAGAAAACACAGGAGTGCGTAACTTACAAAGCACACAGGAGTGCGTATCCTACAGAGCACACAGGAGTGCATATCGTACAGAAAACACAGGAGTGCGTATCATACAGAGAACACTGGAATGCATATCCTACAGGGAACACAGGAGTGCGTATCGTACAGAGCACAGGAGTGTGTATTGCACAGAGAACACAAGAAGGCCTATCCTACAAAGAACACAGGAGTTTATATTGCCGTCCTGCCCCCCTCCCAGAACACACCAGTCAGCGCTCACAGTCATTGGCTTTTCCAGCAAGCTTGTTCGACAGAAGCTGGCCAAGAGATTAGCTTCTGTCAAACATGGACACATGGGCTGAACGTTGACCAATATCTACTGTATCGGCTGATTTCAGCTGATATTTGGCCGTGTATTCTTCTGTAGACATTCATCACACATTAGTGCGGTTGGGTACTCGGAAGCAGTGATCAGTAATGCTGCAGTCTAGTAGCGGGCATACAGCACATTCAGTAAGCAAGCCCCACCTCCTGGAGACTCTGAGTTGCCAGAACTATAATCCTAGCATCTGGAAATGTGGCTCTGGCTACCTTCGCCTAAACGTAAAAAAATCCATTGATGCTCCTACCTCTTGGGCCCCTCTGATTGAAATCATTGGGGCCCAAGGAAATGTTATGGACCATCTTTTACTTCATATCTGCCGTGTGTGTCAGTGCACAGTGCCCTCCTTGCCCTGGTGGCTGTGTGCCCCGCACACTGCACACATGGATGATACGTCACAGATGGTCATGAAGGGGGTAAAACCCTCCAGAGATCAAGTGGTTAAATAATCAGCTAATTTCAGGTGATGTTTTAAAGGCTTAATCATACACTAGCATGATATTCTGGTATCCTAATATCTGTGAGAATGGTGAATTTCTCCACATTGGTATCCAAATCTCTTCAGGGTCTCACTCCCACAAGCAAAGGTGTCCCCACCTTTACAATTTAAAGTAGTATTATTTCCCAAAGCAAACATTTATTATATTGCAGCTTACCAAGTTTTAGATGCGATGGCTGCCAGTTTTCTTTTTAAGCTCCCTTTCCTTTCCTTTCACCTGTTGATCCAGCCATTAAGTCTGCTGTTTTTCAGCAGAACAAGCTCTCTTGCAAATCCAGTACCCCTCTGGGGGCACACTAATACAGGGGCAGTGTTACTGGCCAGATCACCAGGTGAAAACAGGAAAAAAACCTAAAAAAGAAAACTAATTCAGCCACCACATCTAAGGATTGGTAAGCTGCTATATATTACATAGTTTGGTTTTGAGTTTAATACCGCTTTAAACCTGAACTCCATGAAACCTAAACATTTTTCATTTAGTTTTGCTGCACCCCCACTACGGGGGTTACCTGCCTGTTTATGTCTAGGGGATTTGGAAAATTGGATTTATCCACTTAAAGGCTCCTCCATGCTGCTAGACTGGTCCATGCAGCTTCTTTTTCCCTTTGTTCTGGCGGTCGAGGGTCCTCAGACTTCATCAAGACTAATGCAGGGACCAAAGCCCTGCACTGGATGTGAGTATACTGAGGTACCTTGACATGGAAGACAGGTAAGCAATGTCTTCCATGGGAACGAAGGATCAGGATCATAAGGAAAAAAATCCTTTGTTCTGAGCTGAAAAATTCTTGGTCTCATTTGCACAATTTAAATGTTGTATGCAACCCATTGTAGTCCAATTACATTCTAATACTCAATATAACAGCAGTTTGCACAGTGTATCATCCAAAGATAACATGTATGTTGCAATGCTCAATGGCTATCTCCATCACTAGAGATGAGGGAATCGAACATGACGAAGTGGAATTCGTTCCGAAGATTTGGAAAAATTCTATTCGCGACGAATCCGAAGATTAGGAAACTTCGGATGCACGAATCGAATTTTCCCAAAAATGGCGGCGACATGTGTGGCGACAGGAGAAAATGGACAGAGAAGATGGGGCGGGGATCTCTGGGAAGGCGCGCAGACAAGGCGCGCTGACCCATAATGCATTCATGAGTCATGAATCATGACATGTGATCGCATTAGCCAATCAGCAGCCAGCCAGCACTGTGTAATGGTGGAGCTATAAATCGCGGCCATCTTAGAATTCTCCATTAGCCTCCGGTCATTCAAGAGAGACAGACCTGTCTGTATTAAGGGACAGAGTTAGGGCCACAGAGACTTTAGGGCCACAGAATCGTTACTCAGGGCCACAGAATCGTTACTCAGGGACACAGAATCGTTACTCAGGGACACAGAATCGTTACTTAGGGACACAGAATCGTTACTCAGGGACACAGAATCATTACTCAGGGACACAGAATCGTTACTCAGGGCCACAGCTATCAAAGAATCGAAAATTTAAAGTGACATACACCCTTTTTTTTTTGGTGGCTGTCGTGCACAGTTGGTGCTGCAGTTTGCCGATTGTGCAAAATAAACTGACTTTCTGCTTCACAACCACTATTGTACGTTCAAAGAGTTAAATCCATTTACACGCCGGCTGGCGGTAATATTTTTTGGGTGATTAGTGCATTCCAGTGACACAAACGTACAGTTTCCAGCCAACGGCAAGCTGCAATTGACCGATTGTGTACAATAAACTGACTTTCTGCTTCACAACCACTATTGTACGTTCAAAGAGTTAGATCCATTTACACGCCGGGTGGCGGTAATATTTTTTGGGTGATTAGTGCATTCCAGTGACATAAACGTACAGTTTCCAGCCAACGGCAAGCTGCAATTGACCGATTGTGCTAAATAAACTGACTTTCTGCTTCACAACCACTATTGTACGTTCAAAGAGTTAAATCCATATACACACCGGGTGGCGGTAATATTTTTTGGGTGATTAGTGCATTCCAGTGACATAAACGTACAGTTTACAGCCAACGGCAAGCTGCAATTGACCGATTGTGCTAAATAAACTGACTTTCTGCTTCACAACCACTATTGTACGTTCAAAGAGTTAGATCCATTTACACGCCGGGTGGCGGTAATATTTTTGGGGGGATTAGTGCATTCCAGTGACATAAACGTACAGTTTCCAGCCAACGGCAAGCTGCAATTGACCGATTGTGCTAAATAAACTGACTTTCTGCTTCACAACCACTATTGTACGTTCAAAGAGTTAAATCCATTTACACGCCGGCTGGCGGTAATATTTTTTGGGTGATTAGTGCATTCTAGTGACAGAAACGTACAGTTTCCAGCCAACGGCAAGCTGCAATTGACCGATTGTGTACAATAAACTGACTTTCTGCTTCACAACCACTATTGTACGTTCAAAGACTTAAATCCATATACACGCCGGGTGGCGGTAATATTTTTTGGGTGATTAGTGCATTCCAGTGACATAAACGTACAGTTTACAGCCAACGGCAAGCTGCAATTGACCGATTGTGCTAAATAAACTGACTTTCTGCTTCACAACCACTATTGTACGTTCAAAGAGTTAAATCCATATACACGCCGGGTGGCGGTAATATTTTTTGGGTGATTAGTGCATTCCAGTGACCTAAACGTACAGTTTATAGCCAACGGCAAGCTGCAATTGACCGATTGTGCTAAATAAACTGACTTTCTGCTTCACAACCACTATTGTACGTTCAAAGAGTTAGATCCATTTACACGCCGGGTGGCGGTAATATTTTTGGGGGGATTAGTGCATTCCAGTGACATAAACGTACAGTTTCCAGCCAACGGCAAGCTGCAATTGACCGATTGTGCTAAATAAACTGACTTTCTGCTTCACAACCACTATTGTACGTTCAGAGAGTTAAATCCATTTACACGCCGGCTGGCGGTAATATTTTTTGGGTGATTAGTGCATTCTAGTGACAGAAACGTACAGTTTCCAGCCAACGGCAAGCTGCAATTGACCGATTGTGTACAATAAACTGACTTTCTGCTTCACAACCACTATTGTACGTTCAAAGAGTTAAATCCATATACACGCCGGGTGGCGGTAATATTTTTTGGGTGATTAGTGCATTCCAGTGACATAAACGTACAGTTTACAGCCAACGGCAAGCTGCAATTGACCGATTGTGCTAAATAAACTGACTTTCTGCTTCACAACCACTATTGTACGTTCAAAGAGTTAAATCCATATACACGCCGGGTGGCGGTAATATTTTTTGGGTGATTAGTGCATTCCAGTGACCTAAACGTACAGTTTACAGCCAACGGCAAGCTGCAATTGACCGATTGTGCTAAATAAACTGACTTTCTGCTTCACAACCACTATTGTACGTTCAAAGAGTTAAATCCATTTACACGCCGGCTGGCGGTAATATTTTTTGAGTGATTAGTGCATTCCAGTGACCTAAACGTACAGTTTCCAGCCAACGGCAAGCTGCAATTGACCGATTGTGCTAAATAAACTGACTTTCTGCTTCACAACCACTATTGTACGTTCAAAGAGTTAAATCCATATACACGCCGGGTGGCGGTAATATTTTTTGGGTGATTAGTGCATTCCAGTGACATAAACGTACAGTTTCCAGCCAACGGCAAGCTGCAATTGACCGATTGTGCTAAATAAACTGACTTTCTGCTTCACAACCACTATTGTACGTTCAAAGAGTTAAATCCGGTTTTATTTTTGGGGTGCTTATTGAATTAAAGAGTATGTCAGACAACACGCAGAGGAGTGGCAGAGGAGGCAATGTTTCAGGAGCGAGCAGACGTGGCAGCAGAGGAAGGGGTCGAGGCAGCACTAGTCGCAGTCAGAGGCCAGTGCTCCCGGTGTCATCCAGCAGTCGTGTCTCCACCGACAACCCTGCCGTCATCGATTGGTTGACTCGGTCGTCTTCCTCTTCCCAGGTCACCTCTGACACCTACAGCCAACGGTCGGTGGGTACGTCAGACACAACCGTTAGTTGGCATGGCCCGGGAGCAAGCCCACTGAAATCACGTGTCCTCGACCTGCCCCTGTCCTTTGGTGTTCCCTCACCAAGCGAAGTATCGCATGCTGCGGGCTCAGCCCCACTGTACAGTGAGGAAGAGCTAACAGAGGGCGGTCAGGAATGGGGGGAGACATCCGCCTCTTCAGCAGCCAGGCGAAGAAGTACTGGCGAGGAGAGTGGCTCGGTAGCCGGTCTAGAGACAGGTCTGTCTCCTGACCCACACGCAGCCGAGGGGGCTAGTAGTGACGCGGAGATCCTAATTGATGATGATGAGGCTGATCGCATTTGGCAGCCTCGTCGTCATCAGGCTATTGCTTCCGCATCATCAGGAGAAGAGGGAGCCAGCTTGCCAGCGAGCAAAACAGTCGGTGGGTTGCCCAGGAGGCAGCAGGGTCGCAGCAGTGTCAGTGGAGCCAAACGGCCACGGAGTAGAGCACCAGCTCCACTGCAGCCTACCACCACGGCCAGTAGTGGTGCCGGTGTGCACGGAGGAAGTAGCAGTCAGCCAGTGAGGAGTAGCGGGTGCAAAGTTTCCTACTCGGCGGTGTGGCAATTTTTCGTCAAGCCGCCCGAGGAAGTAAACGTAGCCGTATGTCGACTATGTGGCCAGAAAGTCAAGCGTGGCCAGGGGGCCAATGTTGGGACTACAGTGTTGCGTCAGCATATGCAGCGTCGCCATTCGGTGGCCTGGGAAAACCGTGATAAAGATACGGCGGTTCTGCCTGCCCCAGCCCCCGCTCCATCACCCGCTCCGTTACTTGCTCCGTCACCCGACGTCAATCGCCCTCTATCAGCCAGTCAAGGCTCCAACACCTCTGCTGAGGGGAGTTGTCGCTCGTTGGCATCTTCCGCTCGTTCAGATGCTCCTTCTCCTGCTACTCCTCTTCACGGATTCCGTCAGCAGTCTTTCTTGGAATCCGTTTCCAAGAGACAACAGTTTGCGAGCACGCACCCGACGGTGCAGAAGCTGAACGTCCTCCTGTCCAAGTTGCTGGTGCTGCAGTCCCTCCCTTTCCAAGTGGTGGACTCAGCACCTTTCCGAGAAATGATGGCTTGTGCCGAGCCGCGGTGGAGAGTGCCAAGCCGGCATTTCTTCGCCAAAAAGGCAGTGCCAGCCCTGCATTCACATGTAGAAGAGATGGTGGGCCAGTCTTTGAGCATGTCGGTCTCTGCCAAAGTGCACGGCTGCGCCGACGTGTGGAGCTGTAACTACGGTCAGGGACAGTACATGTCATTTACGGCCCACTGGGTGAACGTGGTGCCGGCACAGCCGCACCAGCAACTTGGACAGGTCACGCCGCTTTTGCCTCCACGTTTGCACGTCCTTGGTCCAGCAAAGATGTCCGCCTCTACCACCTCTTCTTCCGCCGTGTCCTCAGCCGCCACCCCCGTGCCAAGTCCCATTACCCGACCGGCATATCACATGTGCAGGGCGCAACGGTGTCACGCTGTGCTGCACCTGGTATGCCTTGGTGAACGTAGTCACACAGGGGAGGAACTTCTGAGTGTAATGAACAGAGAAATCGGCAGATGGCTGTCTCCGCGCAAACTGAAAATCGGAACCATGTTGACCGACAACGGAAAGAACATGGTATCTGCTCTGCGTCAAGGAAGGTTGTGCCATGCGCCATGCATGGCTCACGTGTTCAATCTGGTTGTCAAGCGGTTCCTAAAATCCACCATCCCACTGCAAGACATCCTTAAAATGTCACGTAAACTTTGCATGCATTTCAGCCATTCCTACACCGCAAAGCACACCCTCCTTGAGCTGCAGCGGCAGAACGGAATTCCACAGCATCGCCTGATCTGCGACGTTGCAACAAGGTGGAATTCAACCCTACATATGTTAGACCGCCTTTACGAACAGCGAAAGGCCATCACCGATTTCCTGATGTTACAAGCGGATAAAGGTACTCCCCTGTGTAACTTAGATGTCAGCCATTGGCAGCTCATGCGTGACACCTGCTGCTTGCTCAGGCACTTTGAGGAGGCCACGCTATTCGTGAGTCGGCAGGACTATGGGATGAACGACGTCATTCCTCTGTTGCACGTCCTGGAACAAATGCTGTTAACAATGGCTGGTCAGGTTGCGGTAGACGTGGCGCACAGATCTCAACGCCACATGACCCCTGTGGGGGCAGGACAGGAAGAAGAGGAGGAGGTAGAGGAGGACATTGGTGCTCAGGAATTATTGAGTGAAATGGGTGGTTTTTCCACTCAGCGGACAGGAGTGGAGGAGCAGGAGCATCTGGTAGAGGAGGAGGAGGAGACAGAGGACCCAGACGCACCGTGGCAGTATGCTGTGGAGATGGAGGCAGGGAGTCCCTCGCATTCCTTGGCACAAATGGCCCATAGCATGGTCGGTTGCTTGCGTAGCGACAGTCGAATAATAACCATCAGACAGAGGGATGACTTTTGGCTGTCCACCTTGTTGGACCCTCGCTACCGTTCAAAAATGGTGGCCTTTTTCACACCTGCTGAGAGGGAGGCCAAAATAAAGTACTATAAAAACCACCTATGTAGTCAGTTGGTCTCTGCCTTTCTGCGCCAACGTCCATCCTCAGACACTGTGGGCCCTGTGCGCTCGCGTTCCGCTGCCATGGCAGCAGGGGAGGGGTGGGGTGGTAGGAGCAGTGGCAGCTCCACCAGCAGCGGCTGCCTCAGTCTGCAGTCGATGATGAGTAGCTTTCTTCACCAGCGCAGTGAGGAAACTACTAACCAGCCGCAGCAGCAGCATCAGGTGGACCTGGAGCAGGACCTCAAACAACAGGCTTGGGCCTACTTGGACAGCACCCTGCCAACCGAGGTAGACAATCCCCTTGACTACTGGGCAACGAAACTTGACCTTTGGCCCCAACTAGCTGAATTTGCCCTTGAAAGGCTGTCATGCCCGGCCAGTAGCGTGGCATCGGAGCGCATGTTTAGTGCGGCAGGAGGTATTGTAACTCCGCGGAGGACACGACTGTCCACCCAAAGTGTGGAGAGACTCACGTTTGTGAAAATGAATCAGGCGTGGATTAGTCTGGATTTCAAACCACCAGTTCCTGACACAACTGACCTAATAACCTAGCCGTTCAGGCCGCTCCCTGAACACCTCGGGAATTGCTTTGTATATCTGTCGCCTTAGAGGCCGCTGTCTGAACAGCTCATGAATTGCTTTCTATATGTGTCGCCTTTGAGGCCGCTGGCTGGACAGCTGATGAATTGATTTGTATATATGTACTTATTGTCCGCTGTCCGGACAGCTCATGAATTACTTTTTGTATATAGCCTTCCAAACCACTCTCAGAATAAGTCATGATATTCATGCTGTGTATAGCCTTATAGGCCAATGGTCAATCAAGTCATGATTGTTATAGTGTGTATAGCCTTATAGGCCGCTATCTTTACAACTTTATAATTCCATGCAGTATATAGCCCTATCGGCCACTTTCTGGCATCCAGTTGCTGTAGCCCCCATCACCACACTGTGCCACGGGCCCCTGTACCGCCTTCTCATACTGCTGCCAGATCCATCCTCTGCCATGTGCGTCTTTGTCGTCTGCTCACGCTGCTGGGTTCCAGTTTTAAACCTAGGCCTGTGTATGGCTTCCGAATACTGCTGCCTCCACCACCACCCTGCGCCATGTGCCTCTGTCGTCTGCTCACGCTGCTGACGGCTTCCGCTTTTTAACCTAGGCCTGCGTATGGCTTCCGAATACTGCTGCCTCCACCGCCACCCTGCGCCATGTGCCTCTGTCGTCTGCTCACGCTGCTGACGGCTTCCGCTTTTTAAACTAGTCCTGTGTATGTCTTCCGAATACTGCTGCCTCCACCGCCACCCTGCGCCATGTGCCACTTTCAGGTCTCCTTACACTGTTGGTGGGTTCCATTTTGTGATAGGGTGCTGTATGGCCTTCCATTGCTGCTGCCTCCACCGCCACCCTGCGCCATGTGCCTCTGTCGTCTGCTCACGCTGCTGACGGCTTCCGCTTTTTAACCGAGGCCTGTGTTTGGCTTCCGAATACTGCTGCCTCCACCGCCACCCTGCGCCATGTGTCTCTGTCGTCTGCTCACGCTGCTGACGGCTTCAGCTTTTTAACCGAGGCCTGTGTTTGGCTTCCGAATACTGCTGCCTCCACCGCCACCCTGCGCCATGTGCCTCTGTCGTCGGCTCACGCTGCTGACGGCTTCCGCTTTTTAAACTAGTCCTGTGTATGTCTTCCGAATACTGCTGCCTCCACCGCCACCCTGCGCCATGTGCCACTTTCAGGTCTCCTTACACTGTTGGTGGGTTCCATTTTGTGATAGGGTGCTGTATGGCCTTCCATTGCTGCTGCCTCCACCACCACCCTGCGCCATGTGCCTCTGTCGTCTGCTCACGCTGCTGACGGCTTCCGCTTTTTAACCGAGGCCTGTGTTTGGCTTCCGAATACTGCTGCCTCCACCGCCACCCTGCGCCATGTGCCTCTGTCGTCTGCTCACGCCGCTGCTGACGGCTTCCGCTTTTTAAACTAGTCCTGTGTATGTCTTCCGAATACTGCTGCCTCCACTGCCACCCTGCGCCATGTGCCACTTTCAGGTCTCCTTACACTGTTGGTGGGTTCCATTTTGTGATAGGGTGCTGTATGGCCTTCCATTGCTGCTGCCTCCACCGCCACCCTGCGCCATGTGCCTCTGTCGTCTGCTCACGCTGCTGACGGCTTCCGCTTTTTAACCTAGGCCTGTGTATGGCTTCCGAATACTGCTGCCTCCACCGCCACCCTGCGCCATGTGCCTCTGTCGTCTGCTCACGCTGCTGACGGCTTCCGCTTTTTAAACTAGTCCTGTGTATGTCTTCCGAATACTGCTGCCTCCACCGCCACCCTGCGCCATGTGCCACTTTCAGGTCTCCTTACACTGTTGGTGGGTTCCATTTTGTGATAGGGTGCTGTATGGCCTTCCATTGCTGCTGCCTCCACCGCCACCCTGCGCCATGTGCCTCTGTCATCTGCTCACGCTGCTGACGGCTTCCGCTTTTTAACCGAGGCCTGTGTTTGGCTTCCGAATACTGCTGTATCCACCGCCACCCTGCGCCATGTGTCTCTGTCGTCTGCTCACGCTGCTGACGGCTTCCGCTTTTTAACCTAGGCCTGTGTATGGCTTCCGAATACTGCTGCCTCCACCGCCACCCTGCGCCATGTGCCTCTGTCGTCTGCTCACGCTGCTGACGGCTTCCGCTTTTTAAACTAGTCCTGTGTATGTCTTCCGAATACTGCTGCCTCCACCGCCACCCTGCGCCATGTGCCACTTTCAGGTCTCCTTACACTGTTGGTGGGTTCCATTTTGTGATAGGGTGCTGTATGGCCTTCCATTGCTGCTGCCTCCACCGCCACCCTGCGCCATGTGCCTCTGTCGTCTGCTCACGCTGCTGACGGCTTCTGCTTTTTAACCGAGGCCTGTGTTTGGCTTCCGAATACTGCTGCATCCACCGCCACCCTGCGTCATGTGTCTCTGTCGTCTGCTCACGCTGCTGACGGCTTCCGCTTTTTAACCTAGGCCTGTGTATGGCCTTCAATTGAAGCTGCTTCTGCTCCGCCACTCTGCCATTGGACTCTTGATAGTCGTCTCCCCACGCTGCTGCTGGGGGGACTTTTTAACATAGGGCTCTGTATGGCCTTCAATTTTAGCTGCTTACGCTCCGCCACTCTGCCATGGGCCCCTGTACCGCCTCCTCATGCTGCTGCCAGGCCCGTAATCTGCCATGGGCCCCCGTACCGACTCCTCATGCTGCTGCCAGGCCCGTAATCTGTCATGGGCCCCTGTACCGCCTCCTCATGCTGCTGCCAGGTCCAGAGTGTGTCATGGGTCCCTGTACGGCCTCCCATTGCTGCTGTCTCCATCGCCACACTCTGCCATGTGCCACTTTCAGGTCTCCTCACACTGCTGGTGGGTTCCATTTTGTCATAGGGTGCTGTATGGCCTCCCATTGCTGCTGCCTCCACCGCCACACTGTGGCTCCACACTCTGGTTTTGGCCCCGTGACTGCCCAAATGAGTGAAGTGTGCGGTGATTCTAAGATCGACGGCACTCATCTGCATGTCATACTGACTGACAGTATTATTTCTCTTCCCCAGCAGACTCCAAGGGCATTTAAATTAAAGGTACAGTGTTCTGCACTAATATAAAGGCTCTCTGAAGCCTAGAAACACCCTTTTTATAAGTTAAATTCGCAGCGAATATATTCGGCACGAAGCGAATTTAATCGGCGAATTCGGCGAATCAGCCGAACCGAATTTTTGAATAATTCGCTCATCTCTATCCATCACATATATGAGAGTGAAGTTCCAAAAAAACAACATATAATATGCAGTGTCATGGATCTGTCTCCAGTACGAGATTCCGAACATGTTTTTACTACAAGCAAGTCTTCATCAGGGGAAATTGAGGAGATACCTGCATATCTAGATAGAGAAATATGTACATGCAAGTAATGACAATGTAAACTACATAACATAAAATAAAAAGTAATGAACACATTTAACAACAATAGTATTATGAAAACTTACAATCAACACGTGGTGACCATATTCCCTGTATGAGTGAGTTGCTTGGAGGCATCTATGTCCCCGCCCAGACCCTTGGGGCCCCCTAAGAGCCCTAACGCGGGCCAGGCGCAACTGGCTGCAACCATCCACAGCACAACTTGTAACATTAAAGGTGGAAATTACAAAAAACTCCTGTCCTCTTAGATTTCTATATTGTCACAAATGGGACACAAAGAAGACCAAAAGAACTGAATAAATGACCTTCATTATTTGTTCAATAATATCAGAGGGTCTCAAACTAGAGAGACTAATAGATAGAAGATTGATGTATCTGCAAATTGCCTCATATCTATATGTAGGGTAAATAACAATGTAGGGAAAATTTAATCATGATGGGTACAGATATGTGTATTTCTATTAGACCCCGTGTACACGGGACACTTCTGAACTATGGAAACTGACTGCTGGAAGACATAGGTTAAAACACGTTTGTTTAGCCGCGTTTGCATAAAGCGTTTATGCGCGTTTGCGTTTAGAATTGTTTTTCAAAGATAAGCACAGGAGAACCTCCCAAATGCCCAGAATGCACTGAAAAGTGGTAAATTATTAACTATTACAAAGTAGAAGCAGAGAGAGCAGTAAGTGTTGAGATAATTAGGGGTGAGTTGCTCATTAACATTTCTTTTGTTTCCAAGGGTGGGAAAGGTGTCTGGTAGAGTGAGTCATTAAGGTCACCTGTAAAAAGTAGAAATATGCAAGCACTATTGTAAAATGACAGCAGCTAGGACACAAAAAGGTACCATAAAAACCTCTATAGATAAATAGTGATAGGGAATAGTGCAGCACTGTTGTATATATATATGCAGAAAATGAAAACAAAATAAATGATATAATTATAATCATAGATATTACAAACCAAACGAACACTGCCGCAACAAAGGTGCAATATTAATAAGGTGCAAAAAAAGATATAATAGACCACGGATATATGGTTATGGTGGCAGGTAAGTGAGAATGAGTCCAAATAGTAGACGTGAAGATCGTAGCAGATCTTGGTTAAAGATGCTCAATTTCTCAAGATCAGGAATGACCAGTGATGTGATTGAAAATAAGAGAATTGCGCACTCACCAGATGTGCGCTATCAAAATGCATTTGAGATCATTATCGTCTCATCCGGTCAGCCAGAACAATCACTCCCAGGTATGGTCAGGTTGCTGCGCCTGTACCTTTAAGGATCCCTCAAATGGTATCACTGTCTCAGGACACTTCTAAAACGGCCTCTCGGTCCAGTATCTCTGTGCTATCTGTCGGTGCCCTCCTTCCTTCCTTCCTTTTCTCCCTTCCTTCCTTTCTTTCCTTCCTTCCCTCCCTCTGTTCCTTCCTTCCTTTTCTCCCTTCCTTCCTTTCTTTCCTTCCTTCCCTCCCTCTGTTCCTTCCTTTCTTCCAACCTTCCCTTCCTTCCTTCCTCCATTCCCTCCCTCCCTTTCTTTCTTTCTTTCTTTCTTTCTTTCTTTCTTTCTTTCTTTCTTTCTTTCTTTCTTTCTTTCTTTCTTTCTCTCTTTCTTTCTTTCCTTCCTTCCTTCCTTCCTTAATTCCCTCCCTTAATTTCTTCCTTCCTCATCCATTGTCCTTCCTTCCTTCCTTCCTTCCTTCCTTCCTTCCTTCCCCTCCAGCAATAGCTTTCATGAGTGCAGCCAAAAGAGTTTAGTATTGTGTGGTAGTAGTTGGTCCCATGTGGGGACATCTGATGTAAAGGGGACTCTGATAGGACACCTGATGTAAAGGAGGACACCTGATGGGTGTTTATTTAATATTTATTTTTGTAACTTTATATTGCATAAAACATTTAACAGTGTAATTTCATGAGATAATTTACAAGGGTGTGTTTGGGGGTGGACTAACGTTAGGGCAGGGTAGAGGTTGGGTGGGGCAACTGGTGGCCAGTATCTCTTAAGGCCTGGCTAGTAGCTCAGTACTTGAAATTTTGAGCCTTGCCCTAGACTAAAGTATAACAGCTCAGTCCCACTGCAAGGTTTTTAGATTTTCTGGAGTTGAGCATTCATTTTTCTTTTGACATTTTCCTTTGACGAGTTTTGAACTTAATGTCCCTTTAAACAGTTTGTAAGCCTACAATACACTTGATCTTTACTTTAGGTTTTCAGAAAGAACAATAGACCAAAATAAATATTCTCCAAATCTGTTTCTTCATAGTTGTTACCAATGACGTACAGTAGTTGGCTGTGCTCCCTTAAGAAAATGTGTGCATTAATTTTTCCAGAGTAGAGAATCGAAGTTACTTGCTTTTCTTTCCATGCAGTATCTGTACTTGACCTTTTGCAGCCCAAAGCGCAAAGTTTTTAAAGGTAATGTGTGATGGTTTTGCCAAGGAAAAAATGCTACTGTGAGCATTCATAAGATATTCCATTTTCTCCATCTTCACAAAACCAGCCTCATGAGATGAGGGTGAGCCTTGGGATACTGAACAGACAACTAGCAAAAATGCAACAGAGGACACTACAGCCGATCTGCTCCTTCAGAATATAACCACCCTCTTGGATGTCAAGGTTACATGAACTTCAATGCAGGAACTGCTCAACAGGAGTATAGTCCTGAGTCAGATTGTAATGAGCTCTCCAAAAGGTGGCAGGGACAGTCTATATAATCCTTGAAGTGGTACTTTACCCTTAACAACTAATAAATATATGCTCTTTATTAACCACTTGCCTACTGGGCACTTATACCCCCTTCCTTACCAGGCCAATTTTCAGCTTTCAGCGCTGTTGCATTTCGAATAACAATTACGCGGTCATGCAACATAGTACCCATATGACATTTTTATCATTTTTTTCTCACAAATAGAGCTTTCTTTTGGTGGTATTTGATGACTGCTGGGTGTTTTACTTTTTGCGCTATAAACAAACAAAAAAAAATTTGGAAAAAAAGTTTCTTTGTTTCTATTATAAAATTTTGCAAAAAGGTAATTTTTCTCCTTCACTGATGTGCGTTGATGAGGCTACACTGATAGGTGGCACTGATGGGCACTGAGAGGCAGCACTGATGGGCACTGATAGGCAGCACTGATGGGCACTGATAGGCAGCACTGATTGGCACTAATAGGCAGCACTGATAGGCAGAACTAATGAGGTGGCACGGATAGGCGGCACTGATGAGCTGGCACTGATGATGGGTACTGATAGTTGGCACTGACTGGCCGCACTGCTGGGCACTGACTGGTGGCACTGCTGGGCACTGACTGGCGGCACTGCTGGGCACTGGCTGGTGGCACTGCTGGATTACACTGATGGGCACAGGTGGGTGGCACAGCTGGGCACAGGTGGGTGGCACTGCTGGGCACAGGTGGGCGGAACTGGTGGGTGGCACTGCGGGGCACCGAACATCACCGATCATTGGTTCTGATCCCTGCTCTGACAACTGTCAGTTCTCGGCAGTACTTTCCTCAGGCTCTGACAGCGTGAGGAAAGTGCAGCTGAGAACCGGCAATTGCATTTCCCGGTGATCAGCGTGTCATTGGACACGGCTGATCACGTGGCAAAGGCCGCTGTGATTGGCCTTTTACCAAATCATGTGATCAGCTGTGTCCGTAGAACACAGCGGTCATAGAGAACGCCGGGTGCGCGCCGCCGGGGGGCTTACAGGAGAGCGCATTCTGGAAGGACATCATATGACACCCTCCCAGAATTGGCCAGCCACAGTGCAGCCATCATTCGGCTATGTGCGGTCGGCAACTAGTTAATTATGCTACCAAAATCAGTATGTGCTGTAAATTGCCTCTGGCATTGTTCCTCTTTCTTCTTGCTAAAGGCTGCCATTTTACTGAAGCCTAGAGCTACTGAGCAGCAGTAAATCTGTAGGCTGTCAGTAGATTGGTGTCTAGTGGCTCTGATTTTCAGCACAGTGCTGAAAAATCAAGAGCAACTGATCATGTGCAGAGCAGGGTGAGACAATGTAATACTGGATTTTTTTAAACACTATAGGTACTTATTTTTAATGTTTTACATAGCTATACCTGCAAAAGGAATCATCCTGAAGTTATCTAACAGGATTTAAGTTTCTGACTAAAGTTCTACTTCAAGGCAAGTACTCACTGTGCACTGGGTACTGTAAAGCCTCCTGCAGTCTCTGCACTTGGTGCCTGTGGCCCGGATCCCCTATAGAGACTTCTGCACTGCTTCAAGATACATTTGAAGGAGGTCCCTGAACTCCAACTTGAGCTGGGACCCCAAAATGATATCTTCAATGCTGTAGCCAGCAGTCCAGAGGTGCTTCAGCCCTCAGACTGGGTCTTACTCCCCAATGAACAAGAGGCTGCCATTCCAGACCTCAGCCTATCCACACCTCATCAGCCTCCTGTTGGTTACTCACTCTCCTGACCAGGGATTGGCTGAGACAAGATGACTATGCAGGCCAGGGTCTTACTCCCCCACCCACTCCAAACTATTGTCTCAGTGAATCAGGCACATATTTATCACCATATGCTATGCGGAGGGGCAGCAGAGAGATAAGTCTAGTTACCCCAGTAAGTTTAAGTTGACTAGACTCGGAGCCCATTTACACTTTTCCATTTGCGTGCATTTTGGTAATGTATGCAAAAGTGCAATGCATGTTAAAACATTTTCCACGTATTTGCATGTTGCTGTTCCATTTCTTTTAATGGCATCCCAATGCATTACTCAATTCAAATCAGATTCAAATGCATTGCAGTGCACCACAACACTCAGTAACACACTACCCTGTGTTGTGGTGTCTACGTGTACTTGAATGGAACGCCTTAACACAATGTGTGTTAACATATGACATATAACAGGCATGCATAAGTGAACTAGGACTGCAAAGTGTGAATGGGCCCCAAACTTAAAGCTTGATTGTAGGAAATTAAGAAGATGTAAACCCAACATGTCATTTTCCTGATTTGTGCCTGCTGTACCATGTACTATAGTTGTATGAAAAAGTATCCTGTTCTTCTTGTATTGCTTCCTTTGTGTAAAATCCCTGGTGTTCCTGCCAGCCCCTCTGCTTTCCTATTAAACACTGACCACACTAGGCACAAGAGCACAGCGTGGTCAGTTTTCTAGCTATGATGGGAACTCAGCCTGCTCTTCCCCAATGATGAGACTTGACCTGACAAGCCATCCCCACATCCACCCCCCACCCAGCCTTTCACTGGGAAGTTCAGTGTTCTCCTGTTTCTCATCCCCTAGCTCCTATGCAGCTGAGAACAGAGAATGTGATCATTTATAAATAAAAGGGGAGGGGGGGGAAGGTATTTATAATGGTTTTATATCTATGCACAAATGTTTTTCCTTTCATTTCTATTTTAAACTGACTGGGTTGTTTTAAAAGGCAGGGGTTTACGATCACTTTAAGTAGATGAAAGCCTTTGAGACTGCTGAAATCCAAAAATGTGACCCAGATATAATAATGTTTGATTAATGGAAGACCCTCATAGGAGGGAGTCTATAACAAATTTGGGATTAAAGCCTACCTATCTCTTTTAATCTCCACCCTATAAAAGGGTATATCTTGGGTGAGGACATGCCTGCAACTTAAAAGGAGGAGCTTAGTACAGTTGAAGCAACTTTGTGCATCGGGGGCACAGGTGTACCTAAATGTAGTATTATTGAGCAATGCCTTTTTAAGACCAGCAATAGTACCTGAAATCTATGAAGTTAATGTGATGGATAAAAATCATAAAGTGAAGGATACTTGAATCTGTAACAATAATGAGAGCTTCAGTGGCTGAAGCATGACCAGATTGTTGTCTTCAATCTTTCTAATGCCTGATAAGGCTAAAAATTCAAGGCATGAGCAAAACACAACTGTTCCACATGCACAGAGGTAAGGAACAACAAACTACTAACAAAGATGGAGCCAGATAACTCAAAGAAGAAGCATCCACTTTCTGCACATCCACTAGTTACAAGTTACAAAAGGAAGAAAGCGAGAAAAAGAATAAAATCCACAGCATGATTTTCAGAGAGGCCAGCAATTCACACACCAAGGATGCAGCAAGATGGAAATCCAGGTAAGAATGCAAGGACATGGACAAGAACATCAGCCACATATAAAAACTCCCAGCATAGCTACATTTTTAAATGCTTTGTTGCAAATGTTTCAAAAAGAGGTTCCTTACCTTCGGATACATTTAGTAGCCTGAGAATAAACATTTAAAGAGAACGTGAATTCTGGAAGCTGTTCCCAATCAAGGCAGGCGAAGGGCAAAGGACAAATCACCAGTATTGCCTGTTTCTCCCTGCAGCTGATCTTTCCCTTACTGACTTGCTAGGCTTTGTTCTGCACTCTGTTTCTGTGTGGAGGCAGCAATCTTGGTAGAGACAGATTTTTGCTTCCTCGTATCAGAGCCTCCAGCAAGGAAAACAATGAGGTAACACCACCAAATCCCACTCCAAATCTCCTTAGACTAACAGTCAGCATTCACAGCGGTGGAGTCCAAAGTTAGTTCTTGCTGCAGGTTGTTCACTGCTGAGAGCAAGTGAAATATCCTAAGTAAGTTAACTGCTTGCCCGGTGCCCTATAGCAGATGTACTGTTATTGGGTGGCACACCTGTGCAAAATCACATATATATATATATATATATATATATATATATATATATATATATATGTGTGATTTGCATTTTTGGGTGGGGCTCATGTGCGCCGCTGTTGGCGGCTAGGGATGTCAATCCAGGACACTCAGCAATCATTGGGTAAAGCTGACAGGGGAGAGACTTGTGTGTAAACAACACAGGTCTCTCTCCTGTCAGCAAGGACATGCTGCTTTGTCTTTCTCTGCAGCAGAGAAATACAATGCAGCATGTCTCCATAGTAAAACACACACAGCACAATATGTAAAACACACACAGCACACAACTAACCCTTTGATCACCCCAGATGTTAACCCGTTCCTGCCCAGTGTCATTAGTACAGTGTCAGTGCTTTTTATTAGCAATGATCACTGTATTAGTGTCACTGGGGATGTCAGTGGCAGTTAGTCAGTTCCCGCCCAGTGTCAGTATGCCCGCCGCAGACCTGCTATAAGTCGCTGATTGCAACTTTACTAGTATAAAAAAAAATGTAATTCCAGTATATATACTGCCATTTGTGGACACTATAACTTTCATGCAAACCAATTAATTTACACGTATTGGGATTTTTTCTTAGCAAAAACATGTAGCAGAATACATTTTGGTCTAAATTTATGAAGAAATTAGATTTTTTTTAAATATTTTTAGTGGATATGTTTTATAGCAAAAAGTCAAAAATAATTTTCAAATTTTCAAATTGTTGGTACTTTTTTGTTTATAGCACAAAAAATTAAAACCACATAGGTGATCAAATACCACCAAAAGAAAGCTCTATTTGTGGGAAAAATGGACATAAATTTAATTTATGTACAGTATTGCATGACCGTGCAATTGTCAGTTAAAATAACACAGCATCGTATCGCAAAAAATGGCCTGGTCAGGAAGGGGGTAAATCTTCTGGAGGGCAAGTGATTATAATCTGAACTCTGCCAACAAAAGGCAAGCAGAGGGCAAAGGACTTGTCACTGTATTGCCTGTAGGCTCCCTGCAGCTGATCTTTTTCTCAGTACTGACTAACCATGGCATGTTCTACATTGTGCCTGTGTGGCGTAAGCCATCTTGGTAGATGCACTCATTGGCTTCCTCATATCAGAGCTGTACCCCTGTTAATAGATGATCTGATGATTGCTGAGATAATATTCAAGAAACAGCAGGAGAGATATAAAAAAGAATGGTGCTGTAGATCCTTGAACTTAAAGTCATGGAATCTGAACAAAGCACTGATATCTGTAGTGTTTACTTGTCTCCCTCCAAAGCTCTAAGTGTAGTTTCTCTCTGATGTTTCATTCCTCTGTTATCAGCATGTGTCACTTCTGAGAAGTTTTCTCAACAGGAGATACATTTTGTGTGGGGGGAGGAGCTCAGCACAGCTTATCTATTCACATCATAGCAACTGTGCTGTGTGTGTGTGTGTGTGTGTGTGTGTGTGTGTGTGTGTGTGAAGTGGGGGGGGGGTTCCCATCCTTTCCTCCAATCCGCTCTCACAGAGCTCCTCTAGCTGCAGCTCCCTGCCCCGACCTCTGTGTTACTGACAAATGCAGAAAGATTTTAATCTAAAATCAGCACTTTTGTATGTACAAAAGAGAAGACTGCAGATAAACAAGTAAATCATATGTAGGAGGATTTATTTAATTTCTGTGTATCACCTGAGGCTATTGACTTCACTGGGTATATGTGAGGGTTTACAACCACTTTGATAATACAGGTGCGCTTGTCCTTTTAAGTAACCAAGATTTCATATGCATAAACTCAAAATCAATTTATATACATGCACTTGCAATCACATGCTCAACAATCAATATACCCCAAAATTCCACAATCATGTGCACACATAAAAAGAAAAATTAACAGTGTTCAAAATACATATAATCCAGTCCAAAGAATTGTCACGTGCAAATAAATAATGAATGTAACTCAGCCCAGAAATTAATGTGCAAATAGGTAAATCCAAACTTTATGGAAGGACTAAGCTCCAGCAGCAGAGATAAATTTAGTGATAAAGTGCTTGCAGTGCAGGAATTAGCAATGTAAGTGATCCAGTGCTGACGTGCAACTCTCATGCAAAGTTACATAGTTACATATATTTATTATGCCTGAAAAAAGACAAAAGTCCATCCAGTTCAACCTTTAAAAAAAAAAATAGTTATAATCCTATACCCACCGGTGATCTAGAGGAAGGCAAAAAAAAAACAGCAACGCATGGTCTAATGTGCTCCTGCAGGGAAAAAAATTCCCTCCTGATCCCCTGAGAGGTAATCGGATATTCCCTGGATCAACTTTACCTATAAATGTTAGTATCTAGTTATATTCTGTGTATCTAAGAAAGAATCCAGGCCTTTTTTAAAGCAATCCATGGAGCTGGTCAGAACCAACTCTTGACGGAGTCTATTCCACATTTTTGCAGCTCTCACTGTGAAGAAACCCTTCTGTGTTTGGAGATTACATTTCTTTTAGAGTGCCCCCTTGTCCTCTGTGATGACCTCAGGGAGAATAGCTCTACACCAAGTTCACTATATGAACCACTGATGTAGTTATACATGTTGATCATATCCCCCCTTAATCTCCTCTTCTCAAGAGAGAATAAATTCAGTTCCTCTAATCTTTCCTCATAGCTGAGCTCCTCCATGCCTCGTATCAGTTTGGTTGCCCTTCTCTGCACTTTCTCCAGTTTCCCAATGTTCTTTTTGTGAATTGGTGCCCAAAACTGAACTGCATATTCCAGATGAGGCCTTACTAATGATTTGTACAGGGGTAAAATGATATCTCTCTCTCTGGAGTCTATACCTCTTTTAATACAAGAGAGGATATTGCTCACTTTAGAAGCCTCAGCTTGGCATTGCATGCCATTATTAAGCTTGTGATCTACCAGAACTCCCAGATCCTTCTCCACCATTGATTCCCTCAGTTGTACTCCCCCTAGTATGTATGATGCATGCATATTCTTAGCTCCCAAGTGCATCACCTTACATTTATCAACATTAAATCTCATTTGCCACATAGTTGCCCAATTAAACAGTGCATTGAGGGCAGATTGTAAGTTGAAGACATCCTGTAAGGACGTTATTCCACTGCACAGCTTGGTGTCATCTGCAAAGACTGAAATGGTATTTCTAATCCCAGACCCTATATTGTTTATAAATATATTAAAAAGTAAGGGTCCCAACACTGAACCTTGGAGTGCACCACTAACAACCCCAGACCATTCAGAGTATGAATCATTAACCACTACTCTTTGAATACGATCTTTTAGCCAGTTTTCTATCCAATTACATACAGATTTTTCCAAGCCTGTAGACTTTACCTTACACATTAGCCATCTGTGGGGAACTGTGTCAAATGCTTTTGCAAAATCTAAGTATACCACGTCCACTGCCACCCCTCTGTCCAAGGTTTTGCTCACCTCCTCATAAAAAGAAATCCGATTTGTTTGACAACTTCTGTCTTTCTTAAATCCATGCTGTCTGTTGCTTAATATATTTTTTTCCAACAAGAACTCATCTATGTGGTCTTTTATTAAACTCTCCAGTATCTTCCCAACTATAGAAGTTAAACTAACATATCTATAATTACTTGGTAAAGATTTTGATCCCTTTTTAAATATTAACACCACATTGGCCTTACACCAATCCAGTGGTACTATGCCAGTCATTAAAGAGTCCCTAAAAATTAGAAACAATGGCTTTGAAATGACACAGCTCAATTCTTTAAGGACCCGTGGGTGTATGCCATCCGGTCCAGGTGCTTTATTCTCCTTTATTCTGTCCAAACATTTTTGGATTATATCAATTTTGAGCCAATATGGATTACCAAAGTAGCTTACCAAACACAAGGATCTCACACACAGGAGATCTAAATGCGCTTGTGGATATAAAAGGCAAGTAACTCCGCCAGCCAGCTCAAGACAACATCCACCTCATGAGGATCATGAACCAGAAACTCTAGATTTGTATGTCACTCACAGTTAAATGCACAGAATAAGATATCAAAGATAGGAGAAGCCTCATAGTGCATCAAGCTCCAATAAAGTTTAATAATGGGGTGGCTGTGAGAGCTGATCAGAGTGTCCGGGCAGGAGAGGGGGCGAGCTCCCTGTCAGAACACAACAGCTCAACAGGGGAGATCGATGTACTAATATCACTTGTGTTAGTACAGCAATCTATAATTTTTTTTCCGTTCAGCCCACTGGATTGAACCAAAAAGAACTTATAGTGCGTACCCCGTATTATTCTCACTTGTTCAACACTATACCCTTAACATCTAGCCTGATCATTACACATAAAGTATAACTAAAGGCAAAACTTTTTTTCCAGTTTTGGATGGGGTGTAGAGGGATTAGAACCCCTGTCATGTTTTATTTCTGTGTCCCAGTTAAGGGGAAGAGGACCCTCTCTATATGCCCTGTCAACCATTATCATTGTAAATAAAAGAAAATCGCACATTTTGGGTTGTCCCCAGAAAAGTAATAGAGAGGAAATCTTCCAAAGTGGACACTAATTCTGGTGACCCGGGGGTCCCCAAGGAATTCCCTTAATTTGCAGGAATTTCCTCTCACTTCCTGTTTGGCTATGGGACAGGAAGTGAAGGGAAATCTCTGTAATGGGACACGGATGGTGAGTTATAACCCTTCCTTACTCTATCCAAAATGAAAAAATAAAGTTTTCCCTATAGTTCTACTTTAAAGTGTTTGTATAGCCAAAACCTTTTCTTAAAAAATTTAAACTAAACAGCGCTACTACCCCACCCTAGCATTAAATGTGTCTGCAAAAAGAGATATCGTAAAGTGCAATTGTGCAACATATAACAAGTCATGAAATACCAATGAAACTGATTTGTAAATAAATCACAAATTATGCAATAAATGTTAATAAATATGAATAAATATAAACAAATTGTCCCATATAAAGAAAATGTGTTTCATATAAGAAAAAAAGGTCCATGTAAGAAGATTCTTAAAGAAGCAGGGAATAGTCTTCAATTCTCTTATTCCACCGTGTCAGTGCTCTCCACCACCGAATGCCACCACTAGATTTTTTGGTGTTTCACATCAAATAGAATAGCAGCTGCGCCATCTGGTACCCATTAGGCCTGGTTCACACCTATGTGTTTTCTAGTGCATTTTTTCTTTTTTGCAGAAACGCACTACAGTCCATTTAACATGGTTTCCTATGGGACACATTCACATCTATGTGTTTTTGGAAAGGGTCAGGGACTTTTTTTAAATGCAACACAGTGCATTTTCAGTTCAATAGACTTCAATGGACATGCAGCAGAAATGCAAGTAGTGCGTTTTTTATGCCTTTTGTGTTTTTAACCTACTTAACAATAAAACAAGAAAATGTAAAATGCATAAACGGGTGAAAAACGAGTGTACAAAAACGCAAAATGCACTGTAAAAAGCATTGTAGAAACAGATCAAAAGCAAACTGCATAGGTGTGAACCAGGCCTTAGAAGGACTGTGGTGCAGGTTTAATTGTTTTTTTTTCAGAAACCTTTTTTTTTAAACATCGCATAAAGTAGGAAAGAGTAGGGAAACACCTGTCAGGTGGGTATTGTTGTCTGTCTTCCCAACGGATACATTAGAGTCACCTTTTGTATTTGCCCTTGTAATCTTTGGTACCAAGCCAGAAACACTATCCTAAAATGTTTTGGCTTTCATTATACCTTAGTCATCATATTAACACGTAACCTAGACTCTATGAAGGAAAACTGTGCTGGTAAAATATGGGGCTGCCGATCTCTACTAATTTCCTAATTCACTGGTTGTCATGCTTACTTAACTATTTTATCATTTTCTCATTGATTGACCTGAAACTAATCAGGTTAGACATCACTTTGGTTTCCCAATCTGCAACCTTGTTCCTTGTAATTATCTAAAATTATTCCCTTGGAATCTAACCCTAAACTTAATAAAAACAATGAAATTACCCTCCCTAACTCTTGACCCTATATTTGGAATATTACTTTATGGACCCTGTATTGCCCACATAATGGGCATACTTTTAGACATGGAATGAATATGAATGCATTTTACAATCACATTTGTACTTTACTTATATTTTATCTAGCTGTGTACTTTGTGTTAACATAAACCCATAATCTTCTGTGCTTGCCATAGTTGACAATGCAATGGGGAACAGTGTGCTTGGACTGGATGAATTAATACTGTGTTCAAAACGTAAAATTATTATAGTGTCCTTGAATTTAGGGCTGAAAAGTAAAGGACGATATTTTTCCTAAGATACCCTAGCACGTTTGTTTTTAAGGTATTGTTTATTTTTTACAGGGAAGCATTTTTTTATTTAAAGATGAGATACATGAAGACAATCCACTGTAACATTACATGTGGTCAGTAGTAAAGGAACTTCATACAAAACACAAAACAAGCATTCATACTAATCCAGCAAAACTGGGTAAAGAACACAAACTGAACCAGAATAACAGTATTCTGACTCCAACTGTTGTATTGGTGACTTATCCCTTGCTGATTCCTCTATGTCTGGCTTGCATATGCAGATACAATCACTGTGGACGGTCTTTATCAGATAGATGAACTCCCCAAACACCTTTTTTCTCAACCACAAAATATTTATTGATTGCTGCAGGTTAACAGCAGACAACAGATGTGGCAGATGATTGAAAAGATGGTGTTTGCAGGTCAAAACATGGTAATGTGTTCCCGGATGTGAGCAGATTACAGGAGGCTTAGAGACAAGCGACCATATTCATCCCAATAAAGACAATGAAAAGGAAAAGGAAATACATCACTAGCAAGTGGGAGGGAACACAGGATGGAAGACATAAAAAGATGGTACTGTAACCAAAATAGCCACAAGATGGCAGTATATTAACTAATTATACTGAGGCTAATAGACAATGGCTTAAGGAAAATTAAATATATAAATCCTCAATTCATAGTAATATTAATATAAACCATGACTATGCATTGTGTTATGTTTTCACACAGCAAGTGTGACAGCACAAGCAGGACAACCTGAGTACATAAAGACACTAATCGGCAAGGAAGGACTATTGAATGATATCGAGGCACTCCCTAAGCACCATAAAAAATGCATAGGTAAGAAAAGAGAATCATAGGGAGAAGACACTCAAACCAGGAGAAGAGAAAAATAATGGGGGGAGGAAAAGCAGTGACAAGGGACTGACACAATATTCCCCTCTCAAAGAACGAGTCTGCAGGTGCCCAAGAATAATTCCAAGCGGAGCAAATTGAGTTGAATTTCGTTGGACGATTCCTGCTTGCATAAGTCAAATTATACATTGAAAAAGCATTATTAACAGCGGTACACCATGAGGCCGGAGGATGGGGAAAATTTCACTTTAAAGGAATTTCTCTGGTATTGTAAAAAAAAAAATTAACATAGCATACCAATTCTACCTCAACCATGATACCCAACAGGGGCACCCTGGGGGGGCAAATCCAAGGGTTGTCTCACATATTCTATTAAGCTCGAACACCACTGCTTCCCAAAAGGACCCAAAGGAGGGGAAGGTACACACCATATAAAGGAAGGTTCCTTCAGAGGAGTGACATTGCGTGCATGAAGGATTAGCCGAACTGTAGATAGTTGCCAGAAAAATAAAATAGGCTGTATGAAGAAATTTTAGTTGTATAAACCAAGAAGATCAAGATCATATATAACATAGTGGCTTGTACAGTCTTGCCAGTCTTTGTCATCCAAATCTAGCAAGTCAAAACTCCACTTTTGATAGTTACGAGTCAGTTTTTGTAGCATATGCTAGGGAGAGTCTAAGATACAGAAAGTGTTGCACTTTCCCCATCATACTTGAGATGAGCAGCCTCTCAATAAGGTCTGAGTCAAGAGTGAGGAGGCAAGAAATTGTGCCTGGACTGCATGCCTCAATTGCAAATACCTAAAGAAATGCTATTAAGAAGTCTTTGCCTTAAGGTCAGAGAACCCCATAGGTCTCCCAACTGAAAATAATATACTTCAGGCCCACAACACCAGGAGCTGCCCCTGAACTGACCCATCTGTACATCCTGTTGACTACGTTTGGGCGAGACACCATGTCCCAGCTAACCGCTGTGGATAACTGCATACTTGGAACCTGGTTCCTAGTCTCCTGTACTTCCTGGACAGTGAACATGGCATTCCTGGGGACAGCCGTCTGCCGGTAGGCAAGGCTTGCTTGGCTTATAGGAAATGGAACTGCTATAGGTGAAGCTACACTAAGCTATATTCCCTGACCACTCGTATAGACTGTTACAGTACATGGGTTTTTATACAATTGGTTGATTTGTGTGATACACAAGACACAATGTCTGGCACATAATCAGCCCACACATTGAAAAAGTCTCACACGTGGTATTGCCATACTCAGAAGTGGTAACAGAATGTGTTTTGGGTTGTAATTATTTGTATGCTCATGCTGTGTGTGAGAAATACCTTAATAAATTGACAACTTTGTTTAAAAAAATTAATTTTCATTTTCATTCCACATTTTCCAAAACCTGGCAAAAAAGTCTTCAAAAGACCCACCATGCCTCATAGAAAATACCTTGGAGTGTTTGCTTTCCAAAATGTGATCTGTTTATGGGTGTCAGGATATTAGATGTGCAATTTTTGCCCCTAGAAAGCCTGCAGGTGCTCCATGGATTTTGGGCCTCTCTGTAATGTTATGCTGTGAAAAAGTCTCTCACGTGTGGTATCGTCATACTTGGGAGGAGTGGCAGAATGTGTTTTAGAGGGTGTGATTCTAAGTATGCCTATGATGTGTGTTAGATATATCTTATAAAATGACAACTTTTTGTTAAAATAATAATTTTATTTTTATTTCCTGCATTTTCCTAAAACTTGCGGGAAAAAAATTAATTTTCAAAAGACTCATTATGCCTCTTAGAAAATACCTTGGAGTGTTTGCTTTCCAAAATGGGATCATTTTGTGGGTGTTTCTACTGTCCTGGTGCTCCAGGGTCTCCAAAAATGTGATCAGGAAATTAGATGAGTAATTTATGTTCCTTAAAAGCCCAAAGGTGCTCCTTGGGTTTTGGGCCCCTCTGTACATCTAGGATTATTTATTTGCAAAATTTTGTAAAAGAAACTAAAAAAAGTTGTTGTTTTTTCCAAATTGTGGGTATTTCCTTATATATAAAACAAAAAAATCTGGTGGCAATTAAATCCCACCAAAAGAAAGCTCTATCTGTCTCCAAAAAAGGATACAAAATGTCCTTTGGGTACAGTGTTGCATGACTGAGTAATTTTCATTTAAGTGTGACAGTGATGACATTTCAAAATTCCCCTGGGCAGGAAGGGGGTAAAAGTGTCCAGTATTGAGGTGATTAAAGTGATTCTATAGGTTGCAATTTTTTTTTAGTAACAAACATGTATACTTACCTGCGCTGTGCAATGGTTTTCCGCAAAGCAGTCCCGATCCTATTCTTTATTGGGTCCCTTGCTGGAAGTCCTCGCACCTTCCCCCTGCCAGGTGCCCCCAGTAGCAAGCCTCTTGCTGTGGAGGCATTCAAGCAGGCTCATTCCAGGGCAGCCAAGGAATTATCCATGCACACACAGAGCATGGCTCATTCCCCCCCCCCCCCCACTCGCTCCTCATTGAGTTACTGGCTAATGGCTCCTTCTGTAGTGTGACACAATAAGGAGAGAGACCCAGGAGAGCCGTGGCTCTCATACACATCGCTGGATCTTGATTGGGCTCAGGTAAGTATTGGGGGAGCTTAGGGTGGAGCTGAAGCCAGAGGAAAATCTGTAAGGTGACCTTACACTGGACCCCTTACCCATTAGACTCCACACCCTGGGGAACCCTGAGTTCAAGCCTGGCCCTAAATGAGTGGGAAGACCTCATAAAGGGGGGGGGGGCTGTCATGATTTAAGCTGAGGTTTGCTGCCTGTGAATTATTTTCTTCTTGCTGCAGTGCTTCTCCTAGACCTGTGATTTCATTCCAACAACAGTGACTGTGTGGCTTAAAGGAGGAGGAGAGGAGACGCTGGTGATGGAGATGGTCGGGTTGAGCTGTATAGGAGAGCACCCTGAGTGAGTACACCTGCAAACTCTGGGCGGATTGTGGAAGGAGCACTTTGGTGGGAAACCAGATTGTCCTCCCCTGCTAGTGACTGTCCACCTTACATAAGGGAACAGGATTCAGGTCCTCTGCTCAGGATTAGAAAGAGACTTTGTTTTTTGGAGGTGCTGGCTGGCACTCCATTCATACTGTCGAACCCTTAAAGGCGAAGCTGTATATAGTCAGTAAGTTGTCCTCGAAGTTCGGTCCATTGGGCATCCTATACACCCCTATTCCCTACCCAAGTTCAAATTTCCTAAATAAAAAACAAAACCAATGCTCAAGGCCTGTTTTCTTGTCTGTGGACGACCACTCTGTAGAGAACGCTCATTGACTGGCTGTACAGGGCTATAGGGGGACCCATATTCAACAGCCACCCCAAGGTGCTACATTTGTATCCTAGAAACCCCACCATTTACAGGTTTAGAAAAAATCAGTTCACAAACTATATCCTCACTAAACCGTACCTTAAGCTCCCCCTATATTTATTACAAACCCAATTTCTACAATATCCTTCTGTACTATGGTCTCTTGAAACACGAGAGGATTGAATTCCCCTATTAATACGCTCCTTCGTGTTTCAATTCATCCAGGATTATCATCCCCAAATCTTCAATCTTCTGAAAACCCCCTTAGTGGGCAGTAGGATTCTCAGTATAAAAAATTGAGAAGTTTCTAGAAGGCAGTGGATAGAAGTGAGGAGGGGCTGATCTGCATCTTTAAATACAGCAACCATGGCTGGCTTTGTGCAAATGCGTTGGTACCAAATCAGCCAATAAAAAGTCCTATCCTGTTTAACCCCTACACCCTCTACATTAAACCCATTCCCTGATTGCTGAGTAAGAACAAGCCAACCTCTCAAGGTTGGCAGTTTCCTTCAGTGTTGCATTCACTCTTCCATATCTTTAATTTCTCATATCACATTTATAAATCCACTACACGTGTTTATTATCTTTGTGACTTTGATTGCATTAGATCTCCTTGACTTTTTTATTTCATTTTGTTTGCCTATTACTATTTCATAGGTTAATATTATTATTGGCTGCACTTCACGGTAAATTTTAAACAGATCTTATCAGCTTTGGCTAAACAATAGTAAGGTATTATCAGATAAAATTAAATCATTTATCCCTCCTCTGCCCCCTGAGAAGAAATCCTTTATGTGACTTCATCATGGCATGTATGAAGTATAAAAAGGCACTAGCCTTTCTTTGAGTGCGAAAATGGCCAGGCTCATACTCCTTGCCGGTAAGTGTATACTGGAGTAATTTCTTGACACAGTGGTGTGGACTACTGCACAGGAATACTGGACAGCAATAGTTTTAGTACTATTATAAAAACATTTTCAGTGTAGTAACTAGGTGTTTGCAAAGACTTGCTCTAAGTGAAATAGAAATGATCAAATTCCTAAAAAAATATACAAACATTTATTAAGGCATAGGGGGAGATTTGGTGAAACAGTCCCTGCCCCTGCTGAAGAAAAGCATTCCAATACCATGATTCTACTACCACCATATTTCACGGTGGGGATGGTGTGTTCAGGGTGCTGTTCAGTGTTAGTTTTTTTACCACACATAGGGGGTTACTTACTAAAGCTGGAGCGTGCAATGTCTGGTGCAGCTCTGCATAGAAACCAATCAGCTTCCAGGTCTTACTGTCAAAGCCTAATTGAACAAGCTGAAGTTAGAAGGTGATTGGCTACCAAGCACAGCTGCACCAGATTGTGAATGTTCCAGTTTTAGTAAATCTACCCTATAGTGTAGTAACCCAAAGAAAAACAATCACCAGTTATCTTTCTTTATCCTGACTGGTCTAAGCTGATGAAAGGTGATGGCTGAAATTAATTCTGTTAGTAGCCATTATTGCTTTTTATAGCAGAATTGTAGTTATTTTTATCTCCCAAAGCTCTAATGTGCAAGTATGCACAGCATACTTTCACATAATAATATACTTAGATCCTAAAGTGCTCTCCTTCAGGGATCTGTGCATCCACTTGTTGCCACTGTCGCCATACTCTTTAATTCTTCTTTCAGGCCGGGGATCTTTTGTCCTCCTTACTGTCCAGCTACATTCTGGCACCTGGCCCTTACAGATGCTAGGATTGTACACTAGGCTGCCACTGCACATGTGCCATTGTCAGTACAATATTAGAATAAAACAAGGCTAGCAGTTAGGGAAAGAAGTTTCATTGCAGTAGAGAAACATAGAGAATCTCTTCTGCCAAAAAAACCTACCCACTTGCAATTTTTGCAATGTTTTCTTTGTAACTTTTGTTCTGCTTTAAAGTGTTACTAAACCCACAACTGTAAAATCAGTCTGTATATGCAGTAAAGCAATGCATGTTATATTCACTGTGAAACCTAAGAGGTTAATCCTCCGCATTGTGTAAAAAGAATGCAAAAACAACTCTCCCAAGCTCTACTGCTAATCAGAAAGATATGAGTGAGGTGTTGGTGCTCAGGCTGATTTTTGAATCCAAGACATGTAGCAATGTTGTTGGCAACTCATTTCTTCATCGTAATATCTTTATTAGCACACAGTAGAAGATGTAAAATCCATAAAATGGATGCATTTCGGGCACAGCCTTTCTCTGTGTAAAAAAGCATGTTTGATCCTGCCTTCTCTGATCCTCCCCTTCTTCTACTGTCTCCAATCCATCTGCTGATAGAACAGAACCTTGGGGGCAAGCTGCATATGCTTAGTTTGGTGTGTATTGCTAGAGAGGATTTTTTTATCTTGGGACAGCGCACGTGATCAGCACAGGGCCAATAAGCACTGTCCAGACAGAGGGTCAGGGATCCTGCAGTCTCACAAGACAGTGAGAGAATGAAAACTACCTACGAGCTTTAACCAGTGCTCTGCTGGACATTGTTAGAAGCAACAAGACTGCTCTAACTGCTGTTGAGAAAAGGTATTGTGCAGTTTGTATTTACTAAAATAATTGCATTTCCAGGTTCGGTGTACTGTGGGAGATGAGATATAGTGAATGCAGGGTACTGGGTTTAGTAACACTTTAATGGCTATAACAAATAATCCTAATATCCTGAAATAACTATAAGTGAATTAGCATTAAGCTTTACTGTATATAAATTTTAAATAATATTTTTTCTTTCTTTAGGGTTTGCCTTGGTGCTTAGCGTGCAGCTAGGTAAGTTGCAAATTAAACTTCGTTTATGATCAGATATATAGTTACATAGTTAGTCTGGCTGAAAAAAAGACAAAAGTCTATCCAGTTCAGTTATAATCCTATACTCACAGTTGATCCAGAGGAAGGCAAAAAAAAAACCCAGCAAACATGATTCAATTTGCTCCTGCAAGAAAAAAAATTCCTTCCTGATCCCCCGAGAGGCAATCAGATATTCCCTGGATCAACTTTACCTATAAATGTTATTGTCCAGTTATATTCTGTGCATCTAGGAAATAATCCAGGCCCTTTTTGAAGCAATCCACGGAGCTGGCCAGAACCAAATCTTGAGGGAGTCTATTTCACATTTTCACAGCTCTCACTGTGAAGAAACCTTTCTGTATTTGGAGATTAAATTTCTTTTCCTCCAGATGTAGAGAGTGCCCCCTTGTCCTATGTGATGACCATTGGTGAAGTACATATTCCAGATCAGGTCTTTCTAATGATTTTTACAGGGGTAATATGATATCTCTCTCTCTGGAGTCTATACCTCTTTTAATACAAGAGAGGATTTTGCTCACTTTAGAAACTGCAGCTTGGCATTGCATGCCATTATTAAGCTTGTGACCTACCAGAACTCCCAGATCCTTCTCCACCATTGATTTCCCCAATTGTATCCCCCCAGTATGTATGATGCATGCATATTCTTAGCCCCCAAGTACATAACCTTACATTTATCAACATTAAACCTCATTTGCCACATAGTTGCCCAATTAAACAGTGCATTGAGGTTGGCTTGTAAATTGGAGACATCCTGTAAGGACGTTTTTCGACTGCACAGCTTGGTGTCATCTGCAAAGACTGAAATGGTATTTTTAATCCCAGACCCTATATCGTTTTTATTAAATTTATTAAAAAGTAAGGGTCCCAACACTGGACCTTGGGGTACACCAATGACAACCCTAGACCATTCAGATTATGAATCATTAACCACTACTTTTTGAATACGATATTTTAGCCAATTTTCTATCCATTTACATACGGATTTTTCCAAGCCCGTAGACTTTACCTTACACGTTAGTGTGGGGAACTTTGTCAAATGCTTTTACAAAAACTAAGTATACCACGTCCACCGCCACCCTATACACACTACATTGCCAAAAGTATTGGGTATTGGGACACCCATCCAAATCATTGGATTTAGGTGTTCCAATCACCCCCATGGCCACAGGTATATAAAATAAAGCACCTAGGCATGCAGACTGCAAACTTTCTACAAACATTTGTGAAAGAATGGGCCTCTCTCAGGAACTCAGTGAATTCAACCATGGTACCGTGATAGGTTGCCACCTGTGCAAGTCCATCCGTGACATTTCCTTGCTGCTATAATTCCACAGTCAACTCTTAGTGGTAATATAACAAAGTGGAAGCAACTGGGAACAACAGAAACTTAGCCAAGAAGTGGTAGGCCACGTAAAATGACAAAGCGGGTCAGCGCATGCTGAAAAGCACAGTGCGCAGAAGTTGCAAACTGTCTGCAGAGTCAGTAGCTAAAGACCTCCAAACGTCATGTGACCTTCAGAATAGCATAACAACAGTGTGTAGAGAGCTTCATGGAAGCTTCATTCTCCCAACTTTGTGGGAACAGTTTAGGGATGACCCCTTCCTGTTCCAACATGACTATGCACCAGTGCTCAAAGCAAGGCCCATAAAGAAATGGATGAGCGAGTTTGGGGTGGAGGAACTTGACTGGCCTGCACAACCCAGTAGAACACCTAGGGGATGAATTAGAGTGGACACTGCGAGCCAGGCCTTCTCATCTGACAGCAGTGCCTGATCTCACAAATGTGCTTTTGAAAGAATGGCCAAACATTCCCATAGACACACTCCTAAAACTTGTGGACAGCCTACCCAGAGGAGTTGGAGCTGTTATAGCTGCTAAGGGTGGGCCAACTCAATAGTGAACCGTACAGACTAAGACTGGGATGTCATTAAAGTTCATGTTCATGTAAAGGCAGGCATCCCAATACTTTTGGCAATATGATGTATATATATGTATACACACAGTGCCTTGAAAAAGTATTTATCCCCCTTGAAATTTTCCATATTTTGTCAAGTTACAATCAAAAACATAAATGTATTTTATTGGGATTTTATGTGATAGACCAACACAAAGTGGCACATAATTGTGAAGTGGAAGGAAAACTATAAATGGCTTCCAAAATGTTTTACAAATAAATATGTGAAAAGTGTGACGTGCATTTGTATTCAGCCCCACTGACTCAATACTTTGTAGAACCACCTTTCACTGCAATTACAGCTGCAAGTCTTTTGGGGATGTTTCTACCAGCTTTGCACATCTAGAGAGTGACATTTATGCCCATTCCTCTTTGCAAAATAGCTCAAGCTCTGTCAGATTGGATGGAGAGCATCTGTGAACAGCAATCTTCAAGTCTTGCCACAGATTCTCAATTGGATTTTGGTCTGGATTTTGCCATTCTAACACATGAATATGTTTTGATCTAAACCATTCCATTGTAGCTCAGGCTGTATGTTTAGGGTCATTGTTCTGCTGGAAGGTGAACCAACACCCCAGTCTCAAGTCTTTTGCAGACTCTAACAGGTTTTCTTCTAAGATTGCCTTGTATTTGGCTCAATCCATCTTTCCATCAACTCTGACCAGCTTCCCTGTCCCTGCTGAAGAAAAGCATCCCCACAACATGATGCTGCCACTACCATGTTTCATGGTAGGGATGGTGTGTTGAGGGTGATGTGCAGTGTTAGTTTTCTGCCACACATATCGTTTTGCTTTTAGGTCAAAAAGTTCAGTTTTGGTCTCATCTGACCACACCACCTTCTTCCACATGTTTGTTGTGTCCCCTACATGGCTTCTCGCAAACTGCAAACAGGACATCTTATGGCTTTCTTTCAACAACGGCTTCCTTCTTGCCACTCTTCCATAAAGGCCAGATTTGTGGAGTGCACGACTAATAGTTGTCCTGTGGACAGATTCTCCCACCTGAGCTGTGGATCTCTGCAGCTCCTCCAGAGTTACCATGGGCCTCTTGGCTGCTTCTCTGATTAATGTTCTCCTTGCCCGGTCTGTCAGTTTAGGTGGACGGCCATGTCTTGGTAGGTTTACAGTTGTGCCATACTCTTTCCATTTTCAGATGATGGATTGAACAGTGCTCCGTGAGATGTTCAAAGCTTGGGATTTTTTTTATAACCTAACCCTGCTTTAAACTTCTCCACAACTTTATCCCTGACCTGTCTGATGTGTTTCTTGGCCTTCATGATGCTGTTTGTTTACTAATGTTCTCTAACAAACCTCTGAGGGTTTCACAGAACATCTGTATTTATACTGAGATTAAATAACACACAGGTGGACTCTATTTACTAATTAGGTGACTTCTGAAGGCAGTTGGTTCCACTAGATTTTAGTTAGGGGTATCAGGGTAAAAGGGGCTGAATACAAATGCACACCACACTTATCAGATATTTATTTGTAAAAATTTTGAAAATCATTTATCATTTTCCCTCAACTTCACAATTATGTGCCAGTTTGTGTTGGTCTATCATATAAAATACATTTACATTTTTGGTTGTAACATGCCAAAATGTGGAAACTTTCAAGGGGTATTAATACTTTTTCAAGGCCTATATAATAACATGATTTCATGCCTGGTGAAACTGTAGTCACCATAACAGTAAGCCCCCTTGGTTCACATTGCTCATGCAACTTGCTGTGACGTCTGACACAGAAAGTCGAATGACAAGTCAAAACACATAAATTTCAATGGGTGCCATCCTAATTGCTGCAACTCAAGTTGACAAAAGAAATAGTTCCTGCACTACTTTTTGCATCTTCCTTGTGACATGAGTACCATATATTGCAATGATAACATCACAAAAGTAGCAAGGAAGTCATTTCTTTGTCTTATCTTTGTGACTTTGGCTGCAACTAGAGAGGATTTGTAAGTTAAATAATATGTGTCACGCTATATATTGTTATGATTAACCAATGTCACAATGAAGTCACGTCAAGTTGCAAGCACGTCGCAATGCAAAGCTGCACTGGAAATTGCATGACTTTGGGGTTGCAGCAGTATGAAACAAGCCTCAGTGAGGAGAAATTGTGCTAACAAAGTCCCGTAAATAATGAAACCCAATAGGAGTGCTAATCCATCCTTGTTTTGTAATGAACATAATTACTATATAATATATTTTAAAAAAGATGTATTTTCTTTATGTATAAAATAACACGTTAAGCTTGCTAAATAAGTTATGTTCCTGTATGTCAGCATCCAGTTTCAAGACTCCTGTTTCTCAGTGCAGCTTTCCCACTTGTGGTACTTTCCTTTCTACAAACTCTTCATACATGTCTCATGTTCTTTGATTGGGGTTCTATCCTGCTCTGCCTCACATCTCATCTAGCCTTGCCCTACCCTATGTCTCCTTTATAATGAGCCCATTCATATATGTATATACAGTCAGGTCCATAAATATTGGGACATCAACACAATTCTAACATTTTTAGCTCTATACACCACCACAATGGATTTGAAATGAAACAAGATGTGCTTTAACTGCAGACTGTCAGCTTTAATTTGAGGGTATTTACATCCAAATCAGGTGAACGGTGTAGGAATTACAACAGTTTGCATATGTGCCTCCCACTTGTTAAGGGACCAAAACTAATGGGACAATTGGCTTCTCAGCTGTTCCATGGCCAGGTGTGTGTTATTCCCTCATTATCCCAAGTACAATGAGCTGATAAAAGGTCCAGAGTTCATTTCAAGTGTGCTATTTGCATTTGGAATCTGTTGCTGTCAACTCTCAAGATGAGATCCAAAGAGTTGTCACTATCAGTGAAGCAAGCCATCATTAGGCTGAAAAAACAAAACAAACCCATCAGAGAGATAGCAAAAACATTAGGCGTGGCCAAAACAACTGTTTGGAACATTCTTAAAAAGAAGGAACGCACCGGTGAGCTCAGCAACACCAAAAGACCCGGAAGACCACGGAAAACAACTGTGGTGGATAACCGAAGAATTCTTTTCCTGGTGAAGAAAACACCCTTCACAACAGTTGGCCAAATCAAGAACCCTCTCCAGGAGGTAGGTGTATGTGTGTCAAAGTCAACAATCAAAAGAAGACTTCACCAGAGTGAATACAGAGGGTTCACCACAAGATGTAAACCATTAGTGAGCCTCAAAAACAGGAAGGCCAGATTAGAGTTTGCCAAACGACATCTAAAATAGCCTTCACAGTTCTGGAACAACATCCTATGGACAGATGAGACCAAGATCAACTTGTACCAGAGTGATGGGAAGAGAAGAGTATGGAGAAGGAAAGGAACTGCTCATGATCCTAAGCATACCACCTCATCAGTGAAGCATGGTGGTGGTAGTGTCATGGCGTGGGCATGTATGGCTGCCAATGGAACTGGTTCTTTTGTATTTATTGATCATGTGACTGCTGACAAAAGCAGCAGGATGAATTCTGAAGTGTTTCGGGCAATATTATCTGCTCATATTCAGCCAAATGCTTCAGAACTCATTGGACGCCGCTTCACAGTGCAGATGGACAATGACCCAAAGCATACTGCAAAAGCAACCAAAGAGTTTTTTTAAGGGAAAGAAGTGGAATGTTATGCAATGGCCAAGTCAATCACCTGCCCTGAATCCGATTGAGCATGCATTTCACTTGCTGAAGACAAAACTGAAGGGAAAATGCTCCAAAAACAAGCAGGAACTGAAGACAGTTGCAGTAGAGGCCTGGCAGAGCATCACCAGGGATGAAACCCAGCGTCTGGTGATGTCTATGCATTCCAGACTTCAGGCTGTAATTGACTGCAAAGGATTTGCAACCAAGTATTAAAAAGTGAAAGTTTGATTTATGATTATTATTCTGTCCCATTACTTTTGGTCCCTTAACAAGTGGGAGGCACATATGCAAACTGTTGTAATTCCTACACCGTTCACCTGATTTGGATGTAAATACCCTCAAATTAAAGCTGACAGTCTGCAGTTAAAGCACATCTTGTTCATTTCATTTCAAATCCATTTTGGTGGTGTATAAAGCCAAAAATGTTAGAATTGTGTTGATGTCCCAATATTTATGGACCTGACTGTATGTGCATTGTTTGCACTGACTTACCTTTTGACTTTAGTCTGATGCATGATAGATATCATATCAAATTTAATGCCATGCTTTTGCTATTCCAGCCTTTATCTTGCCAGTTTTTGCTTGGCATATTGTATCTTCTGGTTTGTTATCATGTACCATGTATATCAATGCCTTTTTTTCTTATCTTGTATCTCAATATCTTATTATCTTACATCTTGTATATATCTGCCCTGTAACCTCACACATGTTGATACCTTACTACCTTGTATCATTGTCTTGTATTATGTGCCTTGTATTATGTGCCATGTTAGCTTGCAAACTTGCCTAGCTTGAGTCTTGTCTTTGTTATGTGTTTATTATTCAGGTTGCTTTGTTTCTTCCATCCAGTATGCTATCCAATTTAATATACTGCTTGGTCTGTTGTGCTTCAGTTAATTTACATGGTCACTCCTTGTAATCCCCTTTACTCTTATTAATCTAATATAGTCATCAAAGGCAAAGATTGTACAATCCATTTTCAGAGGTAATGTGGGATATTAACTGAGAGATGTCTAGGCTGCTGCAGGCCATTGATTCAACATATGTAAATTAGTATGCATGCTATTTCCATCAGTACCTTAGATCTAGGAATCCCAATGTCCAATATATTAAACCCTGTAGAAGTGCTGCCGGCAACTGAATCCTTTATTTGAGAATTTGCTTTGAAGGATTTTTGAAGGCTTTGATTTCTTGTTTCTCAGTTGAGGATTCCATTGCTGACAGTGGTCCTAGAGCCTTTAATTTTTTGGATACCCAAATGAAGGTACTGGCATAAACAGTGTGGGTTTTCATTTATATACTTTCAATCCATACCTACAACTCATAGCATAATGAATTAGGCTAACATGTTTTCCAAATCCTACCCAGCCCTATACCCCAAATGTTGTTCTTGTTAGACAAGGCTGATAAAGTATCAGAGACAGTGGGTTGGTGTCGCCTGGTATGGTAAAACATGGTGTCACTTCCTCCCCAATAATTTTTTTCCCAAATAACATAGACACTGGGCAGGCTAGCGCATCAGGCTCTTTCCTGTCTAGCCTTCCACAGTGCCCTACAGGGTGCTGGGAAGGCTAGTTGTGGGCCGTTAGCGCATGGTCACGATGTGCACCCCAAACCGGCCCCTGTAAATGAAGCTAGGAGGACTTCAGGGGGGTGATAAGAGGAGACCCCAACATCCTGGAATACAGGAACTCCCGCCCTCCCCTTCCAGCTGAAGAAGACCCCCAGCTAGGAGGACTGCAGGGGGGTAATAAGAGGGCCCTTCCCCATCCAGGAACATAGGAACCCACCTCCAGTTAAAGAGGACACCCAGCTAGGAGGACTGCAGAGGGGCAGATAAGAAGAGACCCCATTCACGGACATAGGAACCCCCTCCAGTTAAAGTAGACTCCCAGCTGAGAGGACTGAAGGGGAGGGATAGGAAGGGACCCCCCATCCAGGAACATAAGAACCCCCTCCAGTTAAAGAAGACCCCTAGCTAAGAGGAGTGCAGGGGGTGATAAGAGGGGACCCCCAACCAGGAACATAGGAACCCACCTCCAGTTAAAGAAGACCCCCAGCTAGGAGGACTGCAGGGGGGGTGATAAGAGGGTCAAGGGCAGAGG
The DNA here is from genome assembly GCF_062004578.1 of Staurois parvus. Lineage (NCBI taxonomy): Eukaryota > Metazoa > Chordata > Amphibia > Anura > Ranidae > Staurois > Staurois parvus. Next base: position 871,353 of record NW_028318057.1, read on the forward strand.
GGCGACTTGCTGTGGCAGAAGAGAAAGAAGATATCTGCACAGTTGAGATGGCTGTGATGGAGCTCTGGACGTACCTATCACTGTTGCATCCAATGCTTGCTCTGTTCTCCACGCTGCTGAAACCACTCTCCCTTCCCTCACAATACCAAAACAGTTGATCTGATTCCACGCTCTGTGCAAGGAGAAGGTTGGAGGATCCAGAGTGGAGTTAAAGATTCTGCTAAGCATGAACAGTGAGTTAAAGCACCCCCCACCCCCAACACCAATATAATTAAAAGCAGATGGGAAGGGAGATGGGGAGAGGAGGATTGGTGCTGTGGGTCTCAGGTGGACTGAAACCCAGACACAGGATTCAAAACCTGGACTGTGCAGGTGAGTCCTGGACAGGTGGCAACCCTACTGTCACCCCTCTGGCTGGTGTTATCCTGGTGCAGTCTGCACCCCCGGCACCCCCATAGCGACGCCACTGATCAGAGATGCTTTTAGAAGTATTTCATAGTTACATAGTTAGTCTGGTTGAAAAAAACGCAGTATGTCTACAACGTAGTTTAGCCAATAGAAAGAAAAAGAAATAGAATACCTCTATATACAGAATCCTATATCCACAGTTGATCCAGAAGAAGTCATAAAATCCTATAAAACATAGTCCAATTTGCTTCAGCATGGAAACATAAATTCCCTTCTAATCCCCCTGGAAGAGAATGGGATAGTCCCTGGATCAACAATTGTTGGTGCTATTCCTTATAAATGTTAGTATCCAGTTATATTTTGTGCATGTAGGAATGACTCCAGCTCTTTTTTAAAACAATCTACTGAGCTGGCCAGAGCTATCTCTTGAGGGAGTTCACATCTCTTATGAAGAAGCCTTTCCATCTGTGGAAATGTCCTTTGTAATGATCTTAAAGTGAATAACTCCACGCCAAGTTCACTATGTGTACCACTAAGGTATTATACATGGTGATATGTGGTGTTCCAAAATCCCAAAAACTGATTTGGGCTTAAGAAGCTTTTGGTAACAGGTCATTTTTTCAGAAGACTGGGGTGGGGGGAGCAGAAGCTAATCATAACCTTGCTTTCTCTTTTTCAAAACACAGGTTCTGCCTATGAGTTAACATGTTACTTCAGCAGCTCAGCACAGTACAGACCCGGACTTGGAAGTTTTAAGACTGATAATATTGACCCATGCCTCTGTACTCACCTTATCTATGCCTTTGCTGGAATGTCCAAAAATGAAATCACCACTTTGGAATGGAATGACATGGATCAATATAAAGCTTTACAAGACCTAAAGAAGCAGTAAGTGTGTAAAAGAATCAGTTTTCTCTTAAGGAACACATTAAATGTATGCAGCAATTTTATGCAGTGTTGTCATGGGTTCAATTTCATTGATTTGTACTGAGCTGCTCATTGTGGCTACTCATGTGATTGATTGGTTGCTAGCAGCAGAGGTTTTTCCTCTCTTTTTCTTTAGTTCACCAATCTGTTTTGTTTAATAGAGCCAGGGCCAAATTTTTTTTAACTCAAGAAAGGCTTTATTGAAAAAGAAAATAAGAAATACAGTGGTTCCAGAGCAGATCAGCTTTCACAGCCAAAATTAACAGTTCCAAGTACATAATCACGATCAGGCAATGATACAGACTTGGCTTATCACAACAGAGATGAGCAATTAAATCAGAAAGCATATTAGCGTCACAGTAAATGAAAAACAGTATACAACATAGGTAACTTCCTCAATTTTCTAGCCACAGGCGTAAATGCGCTTACATTAACCCGTCAGGAGCCTATTCATGACTAGTTCCAACATCTCAAAGATACACCCGTTCTTAACCTCTGAAACCACTAAGCAACTTATTCACTCCCTTGTTATCTCTCGCCTTGACTATTGTAACTCCTTCCTCATTGGCCTACCTAATTGCAGGCTATCCCCTCTTCAGTCTATCATGAATGCTGCTGCCAGACTCATCCACCTTACTAACCGTTCAATATCTGCCATCCCTCTCTGCCAATCCCTCTACTGGCTTCCCATTGCCCAATGAATAAAATTCAAAACATTAACAATAACGTATAAAGCCATTTTTAACTCTGCCCGAAATTACATCACCAATCTTGTCTCCAAATATCATCCAAACTGCCCTCTCCCCTCCTCCCACAACCTCGTGCTCTCTAGCTCCCTTGTCTCCTCCTCTCATGCTCTTCTCCGGGACTTCTCCAGAGCCTCCATCATCCTCTGGAACTCTCTACCCCAATCTATCTGTCTATCGCCTACTCTGCCCACTTTTAGGTGATCTCTAAAAAACTATCTCTTTAGGAATCCTATCCCACCTTCAGCTAATAATGGAATCTTCTATTCCTCCTCTCAGTTCATCCCCCACAGCTATTACCTTTTGTAGCACCAGCCCTTCCCTCTTAGATTGTAAGCTACAAGGAGCAGGGCCCTCCCAACCCTCTTGTATTGAACTGTATCATTGCTGTATTATCTCCTATATACAGTAAATCCTATATAATAATATTAATAGGTCTAGCGGGCTTAAGCTCAGGTTATCCAACCATAGGCCTCAAAGGATATAATTTTTATGAGGGCATCCCCTGTGTTGGTATACAGTATGCACTTCTCCATCCTGAGAGTTTCTCCCATGTATTGTAACCATTCTTTATGGGAAGGGGGATCAAGTGATTTCCAATGTCATAAAATGACTCTGAGCTGGTAACTGGAAGTCATCTAGTATGCCTGGTAGGCATGGTTTAGGGTTGAGTGAATTGAGATTTGAAAAATAGCATTGACTGTATTCACTACCCCTGCAAAGTATATGTGCAGTTTAGGGCACTGCCACAGTAAGTGAATTAGGTCATTGTGGTCCTGTCAACATTTACTACAAGTAGGGTCAGTTAAGAGGCCCAACCTGCACAGCCTAGTGTAGTTTGCCCTATGAAGTATGTACAATTGCATAAGCCTTTGTGTTATATTAAGAGAACACGGTGGCACTGCTTGAAGAGCTTCCTCCCACTGGTCCTCTATAAAAGGGTCCATCTCCATCACCTCTCCACCGTCAAGGGAAACAAATTTAGAAAGTCCAACTGCAGCATGGCGTAGCAACAGGATATGAAACCTTTAGTAGAGACTGCATTGGGCATCATGTTAAACACTAGAGTGGAGGATTAGCGCCATACTGCAGAAGCACCTTGCGTCACTACAGCAGTTGAATATAATAGAAGTAAACAGACATTGGCAATGAAAACATCTCCTGTAATTCCTCAAAAGTGTGGAGAATGCCATTAGTAAAGATGTAGCGCAGATTAGTGACACCTAGTCCACACCATCTTGAGGCATGTTGTAACTTAGCCAACTCTGGGTAATTATCATTACGCCAAATAAGGCTAAAATGTGTAAAACCAGTAACCCGTTGAAGCTGTTTCAGGGTCGAATTTAATTTTTCATCTATTTTGTTCAGCTACCTTCAACTCCCAACACACACAGCATAAAAATCAACTCACTACAATTTACAGTAATATAAAAACAGATAATGAACATACCGGTAATTACGGAAGTTGATTCAAAACCGGTGATGGGAGCAAAAGCCAGGAAACTTATGGGGTCAGCTGCAGACTGTGAAGAAAATGTATTTGGGCATTATTAGCAGCAAAAGCCACCCAGTAATGTTCAAATGCACTGCAAATCAGAGCTATGCCGTAACAAATACTAGGCTTTATAAGCTTATAAATAGGGTCATTGAGCCTAATATTTGTCACAGCACTATTTATAGACATACAGTATAATTCTGATGCTAATAGTCAAACAAATGTTAACATGCCAATGTGCCTACCAAGTAAACAGACTGTCTTTGTTTTTCATTAAAATGGTTGCTTTTCCCCCTGATTCATTAGATCATTTTAGTTACACTCTTTATGTATTTATTGCATATTTAAAATGTAAATATTGCATTCAAATATTATACCAATGTAGATTTAGCACTTAAACAGTCATTAATTTATTTTCTTAGGAACAAAAATTTGAAAACTTTAATATCAGTTGGTGGATGGAACTTTGGAACTGCACCGTAAGTACAGATTAATAGAGGGCCAGTGAAACTTATTTTTTTTCACACAGAATATGGTTGATGGAGTAACCTGATGGCTTCTTAGAGTTCTTGCGGTTACCAGCGAGGGGAATCTTTGACTATTAATTCTGGTTCTCTTCCTACATACCTGGAAGTTTTGGTTGTTTTCACTTACCTTAGGGTACTGCCAATAATTCTGCTGCATTTACTATAACAGAAAAATAAAATCCAGATGGAAAAGAGGACCTTTCTACTCATGATAAATGCTGCAGTAGACGTGCAGAACTCAAGCATTGATGTTTTCACTCTGGATTACATCAGAAATAAATACTGTTAGACGGTTTAACTTTGCAACATTTACCAAAATCTGGACTATTTTTGTTAGTCTTGCCCTTTGAATAAAAATAATGCAAAATATATGCTCACACTGATTGTAATATAACTTGGGATTACAAGACTTGCTGTCCTTTCTCACTGCACAGTTTTACTGCCATGGTCTCAACATTCAAGAACCGTGAAACATTTATTAAGTCTGTGATTGAGTTCCTGCGAAAGTATGACTTTGATGGCCTGGATATAGATTGGGAATACCCTGGGGCCCGAGGTAGCCCTCCACAAGACAGACATCTATTTACTCTTCTGCTGCAGGTAGCCTGGTAAAAGTCAGGAGTCTAGAATACATCACATGTACTATATGTACATATTGAAGTTATACAGCACACATTATACAATATCCAGACTAGAAGTCAGGTTTTAAAAGAATATAAATTTTATATTTCCAGAGAAGGTGCATTGTTTTGACTCATAAAGGTTGATTTACTAAAGGCAATTAGACTGTGCACTTTGCAAGCTCCAGAGCTTAGTAAATGAGCAGACTTCCATCATCCAATCATGTGTAAGGAAAATTTCTGGGTTTTTTTTTTCCTTGCATGTGATTGGGTATTCTTGGCAAAGGGAAGCTTTACCCCATTTACTAAGCTCTGGAGCAACTGCACTTGCAGAGTACAATTGCACTTTGCAAAGTGTACAGTCTAATTGCCTTTAGTAAATAAACCCCATAGATATGTATTTACTGTAATATATTACATTTATTTATCATTTTTAATGTAAAAATGTATCAAAATAATAATTTATTTTTAGTTTTCACTGTTACATAGTATTACATAGTTAGTCTGGCTGAAAGAAAACAAAAGTCCATCCAGTTCAACAATTAAAAAAATAAAAATTTATAATCCTATACCCACAGTTGATCCAGAGGAAGGCAAAAAAAACACAGCAAAGCATGAACCAATTTGCTCCTGCGGGGAAAAATATTCCTTCCTGATCCCCCAAGAAGCAAGCAGATATTCCCTGGATCAACTTTACCTATAAATGTTAATATCCAGATTATATTCTGTGTATCTAAGAAACAATCCGGGCCTTTTTTAAAGCAATCCACTGAGCTGGACAGAACCAACTCTTGAGGGAGTCTATTCCACATTTTCACAGCTCTTACTGTGAAGAAACCTTTCCATGTTTGGAGATTACATTTCTTTTCCTCCAGACGTAAAGAGCGCCCCCTTGTCCTCTGTGATGACCTCAGGGTGAATAACTCTACACCGAGTTCACTATATGAACCACTGATGTATTTATACATGTTGATCATATCCCCCCTTAATCTCCTCCTCTCAAGAGAGAATAAATTCAGTTCCTCTAATCTTTCCTCATAGCTGAGCTCCTCCATGACTCTTATCAGTTTGGTTACCCTTCTCTGTAATTTCTCCAGTTCCCCAATGTTTTTTTTGTTAAATGGTGCCCAAAACCGAACTACATATTCCAGATGAGGTCTTACTAATGATTTGTACAGGGGTAATATGATATATCTCTCTTAGCAGTCTATACCTCTTTTAATACAAGAGGATTGTGTTCGCTTTAGAAACCACAGCTTGGCATTGCATGCCATTATTAAGCTTGTGATCTACCAGAACCCCCAGATCCTTCTCCACCATTGATTCCCCCAGTTGTACCCCCCCCTAGTATGTATGATGCATGCATATTCTTAGCCCCCAAGTGCATAACCTTACATTTATCAACATTAAACCTCATTTGCCACATAGTTGCCCAATTAAACAGTGCATTGAGGTCGGCTTGTAAATTGAAGACATCCTGAAAGGACGTTATTCCACTGCACAGCTTGGTGTCATCTGCAAAGACTGAAATGGAATTTTTAATCCCAGACCCTATATTGTTTATAAATATATTAAAAAGTAAGGGTCCCAACACTGAACCTTGGGGTACACCACTGACAACTTCTGTCTTTCATAAATCTATGCTGTCTGTTGCTTAAAATATTTTTTCCAGCAAGAACTCACCTATGTAGTCTTTTATTAAACTCTCCAGTATCTTCCCAACTACAGAAGTTAAACTAACAGGTCTATAATTACTTGGTAAAGATTCTGACCCCTTTTTAAATATTGGCAACACATTGGCCTTATGCCAATATTCATAGATCCCTTACATTAGTTGTTGAAAATATAGGTTTTTGATAGTTAATGCAGATTTTTTAAAAATATTATTTACAGAAATAGTTTATTCTTATACAAATTTGAAATGCCAGCTGCTGACTGCTAACAAATACCATAACTTACTGTACATGCTTTATAACACATCACTGATCTTTCTAAGAGGGCAGGAATAAATGGTAAATCCCTTACTAACATGATTATTATTGTTTCTGTAGGAAATCAAAGCAGCTTTTAAATCAGAAGCCTTAAAAGCCAAGAAACAGAGACTCATGATAACTGCTGCCGTTGCCTCTGGTATAGGCAAAATTCTGTCAAGTTATGAGATACCTCAAATCTCTAAGTAAGAAGATTATGCTAAATACTGTTTACATTGTTTAGATATTATATTGTATATAGCATACGGTTGCTAATTGCATTATTTCATGTCAGTAAACCGATGTTGTTATTATTCCAAACCACACAGAGCTTTGGATTACATCCATGTCATGACCTATGACCTGCATGGTGCTTGGGAAGGATATACTGGAGAGAACAGCCCACTGTTTGGACCACATAGCTTGAATGTTGTGAGTAGAATATATTTAAAAGTATGGAACATGTTGGCTTTTCAATCTATCATCTATTTATCTATCTATTTATCTATCTATCTATCTATCTATCTATCCATCTATCCATCTATCTATCTAGAAATCTGCCTCTCTCTCTATCCAATCTACCTCTCTATGTTGCACTTGCTTATTCATTCATTCATTCATTCATTCATTTCTACATTAACTCCCCTGCCCTATATTATCAAATATTTATACATAAATCGTTTCTTTTCAAGGATTATGCCTTGAACTACTGGAAGAACCATGGTGCACCAGCTTCTAAACTCATAGTAGGCTTCCCAACCTATGGACGCACTTTCCGTCTGAGAAACCAATTTGACACTGCCATTGGTGCTCCTACCTTGGGATCTGGACCAGCTGGCCCCTATACAAAGCAGCCTGGAATATGGGCTTACTATGAGGTTTGTGCTTCTTCACAGTAATATCTAGAACAAAAAATACAGTATTTCATTTAGTATATAAAGCATGCAATCATTACTGAAGTGTAAACAGATGCATCATGCTTTTACTTCAAATTATTATTGTTATACTGTGCACATAATCAAACACACAACATTGAGCTCGATATAATAACCTATAATGATCTTTTAAATAGTGAGAGCTGGAAATAAAAGTCACATAGTTGAATATTGTTATGACAAAGAACACTTGTTTTATAGCTTAGTGAACTGAGCCTATTAATTTATAACATTACAGTTTTCCCCTGTGAAACAAACTACCATGTCTTTCTCATACAAAATTTAGTCAATCAACAGTGTCAAATATCAGCTAGGAACACTGTATATATGCTTTATATAAAGTTTATCATTATTTATTTTTAGACATTTTTAAGTATAACGTTAATTCTTGTCATACATATATTGGAATACTAACCATCAAATGAAGGTTATCCATTAATTCATGCTGCAATTGACCAATACCTATCATTAGTCATGCATTCAGATACATGTTTTTCAAACATATACATACCTACCAGCGGCGGACTGTGTCCATCATCGGGCCCCTGTGTCCTTGCCCACACTCAAAAAACACCCAAAAAAGCCTATATAAAAGGTACCAGGGGAATTTCATGGGGCCCCCTACTGACCCCGGGCCCTCGAGCAGTGCCTGAATGCTCGAATGGTCAGTCCGCCCCTGATACCTACTGTATATACACAAAATAACATAGAATGACCCTTTCCTATCAATTTGTTGTAATTAATGGGTTTATACTAATAGAATATGATCCCGTATACAAGTTTTAGCAATTTAAAAATGAAGCAGATTTTCTTTAGATCCTTCAAGCTTGAGAAGTAGTATAAATGCTAAAAAAAATGCACCATAAACCATACCAAATTCCAATTCCTTTATAATAATTATCTGTATAAATTGTTAAAGCCCAACTCCAAGCAAAATTGTTTCGGTCTAGAAAAGCATAGGAATGGCTTATAATGTTTGTCAAGTTTGTGTCCCTGTTGGGGAGATTTATTTTTACTTCTGGTCCTGACATTAAAGAGGAACTTCAGTCTTAACAAAAAATTAAAACAGCAACTACAAAGACTGTAGTTGCTGATTTTTTTTAAAAAAGAACACTTACCTGTCCATGGATCAAGCACTGGGCTTGTTCTTTGCCAGTCTTCAGGTCCCCGGCTCTGTCATGTCTACTAAGGGAATCTGGATGTGACTCCCTGCGGCTTCACACACAGCTTCCCGTTGCACATGTGAGAGCCACGCTGCACTCTGTGAATGGTTCCGCAGCCTTCAGGGACCTGTGATGTGACACTTTAAAAATTTAATCAAGAAGGAAAGTGGGGAGAAAATTTCTTAGAGTAGAAAAAGTGTTATGGCTAAGATAAAAGATGGGTTACAGCCCCCTCCTCCTCAGCTTCATGTTCACCTACTTTTGGTACCCCTGGTCCAGATGCATCCTGCTGTGTCCAGCTAAGTGTCATCGGTAATTCATATAAATGTTTTTGTTATAAATCAAGCTATGTAGTGTGATAAAATAATGTAAAATGTGCTATAGCATTAGGCTAGCCTAGAAACATCCGGGTATTGGGAGATAATGCCAAATGAGTTTTATTGTGGAAAGATGAAAATTCCTAGATTTGAATGTTAAAGTGTTACTAAACCCAGTAAACGGTAAAATCAGTCTGTATATGCAGTAAAGCATGCTTGTTATACTCACTGTGGAACCTAATCATTAATCATTGTGTAAAAACGCTGTTTGATCCTGACTTCTCTGATCCTCCCCTTCTTCCAGTGTCCCCCTCTTATCTCCAGATAAGACATATCATATGGACACATGGTCAGTTTGGTGTGTATTGCTAGAGAGTTTTTTTTCATTGGGAGAGTGCATGTGAGCAGCACAGGGCCAATGCTGTCCAAACAGAGGTCATGGGTTCTGCATCCTCCTAGTGCAAAATGAAAACTCTTTCTACAAGCTTTAGCATGTGCGTGGCTGGACACTGATAGTAGTCACAAGACTGCTCTAACTGCTGATGAGAAAAGGTATTTAGCAGTTTAAATTTACTAAAATTATTGCACTTCCATGTTCTGTGACCTGTGGGAGAGCAGATATAGTAAATGCAGGGTCCTGGGTTTAGTAACACTTTAATTTGCAGGGCATTTGCAGGGAAAATCCATGACAGAGAGGATCTGAATTTTATTGTAGATAATAGATGCAACAGCAACAGGCAATGCCAATTGGCAGCTTCTAAAGCTGGATAATAATAATACTAATACAAATTAATGCATCATTTACCTACTTAAGGCCACACCTTAGAGACAGCCCTTGCAATTATAGTTCAGAAAGAGATCCCGAAGTGCTAAAGCAATATTAGAAGACCACTAACACTTTGTGTGTTTGTGTGTGTATGGGGGGGGGTCATTAAAAAAAAAAAACAGTTCACCCACTAAGTGACAGTTCAGAGTGTGTTTGTGCTCACATTCACTTGTTTACAAAAGAGTATAGTAAGTTTCTCCTCACTCAGGGGGTATGTACAACTCCATCAGCTCTGGGGTCTGTTCGTTAGCTGCACAGACAGCCACTTCACATACACTGTAAACCTCACTTCGTAGTGCATTCTACCCCTAGTCAGGAATTTCCTGCCTTTTAACAACCCAACTGTGAATTCCTCCAAGATGAAAAACTTGGGGTGGAGTGGTGCACTGCGGTGGCCAGAGAAACTATCCATTCTTCCTTTAAATTCTTACTACACCAACCTCACAGGGGCAGCAAGCACATATCGGGTACTGTGGAGAAATTCATCCTCAAAGTTCACCAGAGACTCTGAAATTGCAGCCTGCTTGCCCTCTATTGTTAAAAAAAAAAACAGCCCACTGTTCAGAAACTGACAAAAACTTGACTTTGCAATCTCTGTTGTGAACCTTGACGGTACATAATTCCACATTACCTGTAACTACAGAGGTCAGTGAGAGCTTGTTTTAAAAATTATTTACTGCAAATACTTAATGGTAAATAGCTTGTCCACAGGGTTAACTTTTAAGTGTTATTAAAGGCTTGTTTTTTTTAATAACAAATATACTTACCTGCTCTGTGCAGAGGTTTTGCATATACAGTTGTGTCCAAAATTATTCAACCCCCAATGCTGTAAAGGGGTTTAGGGACTATAGTGTACATTTGGAATTGTATTCAGAATCAAATCCTACAAGGACGTTGTAACTACCCAAATGCAACTAAAATGACATCAATTGTTTATGTAATACAGTAGTAAATGGTTCTTATGTGGTTTCTTCATTGCCACAATTATTCAACCCCTTAAAGACTACCACTCTGAAGAACAGAGGTTCATACAGGTGCTTTCCATCAGGTATTGAAAACACCTGTGGATGTCACCGAGCAGCAATCAAGCATAATAAGCACCAATTAGGCAGCTTTAAAATGACTGTGATACTCAGCTCCTTCTAGACATTTACTGGTGTGGTTACAAACATGGTGAAGGCAAGAGAATGGTCCAGGAAGACAAGAGAAGAGGTGATTTCTCTTCACAGGAAGGGCAATGGCTATAAGAAGATTGCAAAGATGTTAAACATACCAAGAGACACCTTAGGAAGCATCATTCGCAAATTCAAGGCAAAGGGCACTGTTGAAACGCTACCTGGTCGTGGCAGAAAGAAGATGCTGACTTCGACTGCTGTGCGCTACCTGAAGCGTAGAGTGGAGAGAAGTCCCCGTGTGACTGCTGAGGAACTGAGAAAAGATTTGTCAGATGTGGGTACAGAAGTTTCAGCCCAGACAATAAGACGCACACTGCGTAATGAAGGCCTCCGTGCCAGAACTCCCAGGCGTACCCCCTTGCTGTCTCCAAAGAATAAGAAGAGTCGACTGCAGTATGCCAAAAGCCATGTGGACAAACCACAAAAGTTGTGGGATAGTGTTCTGTGGACTGATGAAACAAAATTAGAACTGTTTGGGCCCATGGATCAACGCTATGTTTGGAGGAGGAAGAACAAGGCCTATGATGAAAAGAACACCTTGCCTACTGTGAAGCATGGTGGAGGGTCAATCATGCTTTGGGGCTGTTTTGCTTCTGCAGGTACAGGGAAGCTTCAGCGTGTGCAAGGTACCATGAATTCTCTTCAGTACCAGGAGATATTGGATGGAAACGTGATGCAGTCCGTCACACACCTGAGGCTTGGGAGACGTTGGACCTTTCAACAGGACAATGATCCCAAGCATACCTCCAAGTCCACTAGAGCATGGTTGCAGAGGAAAGGCTGGAACATTTTGGAGTGGCCATCGCAGTCACCAGACTTAAATCCGATTGAGAACCTCTGGTGGGACTTAAAGAAAGCAGTTGCAGTGCGCAAGCCTAAGAATGTGACTGAACTGGAGGCCTTTGCCCATGAAGAATGGGCGAAGATACCCGTAGATCGCTGCAAGACACTTGTGTCAAGCTATGCTTCACGTTTAAAAGCTGTTATAACTGTAAAAGGATGCTGTACTAAGTACTAAGATTGAATGTCACTTGGGGGTTGAATAAAACTGATAATGCTGTGAGCACAGAAAAGACATTTGTGGTTATTTCATTATAACTGTTATGTTATATTTGTCTGACCTACAAGTGCCTCTTTAATGTAAATGTAAGCAAGATGACTGAATGATCAAAAGCAATGTCAAACTGGCCAAAACACTCAATTTCAGTGGGGGTTGAATAATTTTGGACACAACTGTACATGCCCCAATCCTCTTCTTCTTGGGTCTCCCACTTGTGCTCCTGGCTCCTCCCCCTTAACCAGTGCCTCCAATAGCAAGCCACTTGCTATGGGGGCATTGGTGCATGCTCACTCCCAAGCCCTTCTTTAGGTGTCCATAAGATACATAAAGCAGCGACTCGGCCCTGTCCCCTGCTCTCTCCTCATTGGCTCACTGGCTATGATTGACAGCAGTGGGAGCTAATGGCTCCCTTTGCTATCTGAGCCAATGAGGAGAGGGAGTCCCGGGACAGCCAAGACTCTGTGCACAGCGCTGGATCAAGATCGTGCTCAGGCGAGTATTAGAGGGGCTGTGGAGGTTTTTTTAAATTACTCCCAGCACTTAGCAAGCTTACCTCCCAACAGAAAACACATTTAATAATTAAAGTAGGGAATTTTGAAGGCTACTAGTCAATTTGCTTCTTGAGAAATTATGTGGGCTGCTTATATTTACAGGAATTTTTTATGGCACGTTAAATCATTGATTTATCTAATTTCCATGTTTGTGCTATTTTCTGGACACTATACTGTTGAGGTAAACTAGCAGTAATTCTGAATTGTGTTTTTTCACTGTGGGCATTTTAACTGTTATACAGTATAACAGTTAAAATGCCCACAGTGAAAAAACACAATTCAGAATTTTTGAACGGTAGCGAGGGTCCAACAAGGTGGACAGCCAAAAGTCATCCCTCTGTCTGATGGTTATTATTCGGCTGTCGCTACGCAAGCAACCGAGCATGCTATGGGCCATTTGTGCCAAGGAATGCGAGGGACTCCCTGCCTCCATCTCCACAGCATACTGCCACGGTGCGTCTGGGTCCTCTGTCTCCTCCTCCTCCTCTACCAGATGCTCCTGCTCCTCCACTCCTGTCCGCTGAGTGGAAAAACCACCCATTTCACTCAATAATTCCTGAGCACCAATGTCCTCCTCTACCTCCTCCTCTTCTTCCTGTCCTGCCCCCACAGGGGTCATGTGGCGTTGAGATCTGTGCGCCAAGTCTACCGCACCCTGACCAGCCATTGTTAACAGCATTTGTTCCAGGACGTGCAACAGAGGAATGACGTCGTTCATCCCATAGTCCTGCCGACTCACGAATAGCGTGGCCTCCTCAAAGGGCCTGAGCAAGCGGCAGGTGTCACGCATGAGCTGCCAATGGCTGACATCTAAGTTACACAGGGGAGTACCTTTATCCGCTTGTAACATCAGGAAATCGGTGATGGCCTTTCGCTGTTCGTAAAGGCGGTCTAACATATGTAGGGTTGAATTCCACCTTGTTGCAACGTCGCAGATCAGGCGATGCTGTGGAATTCCGTTCTGCCGCTGCAGCTCAAGGAGGGTGTGCTTTGCGGTGTAGGAATGGCTGAAATGCATGCAAAGTTTACGTGACATTTTAAGGATGTCTTGCAGTGGGATGGTGGATTTTAGGAACCGCTTGACAACCAGATTGAACACGTGAGCCATGCATGGCGCATGGCACAACCTTCCTTGACGCAGAGCAGACACCATGTTCTTTCCGTTGTCGGTCAACATGGTTCCGATTTTCAGTTTGCGCGGAGACAGCCATCTGTCGATTTCTCTGTTCATTACACTCAGAAGTTCCTCCCCTGTGTGACTACGTTCGCCAAGGCATTCCAGGTGCAGCACAGCGTGACACCGTTGCGCCCTGCACATGTGATATGCCGGTCGGGTAATGGGACTTGGCACGGGGGTGGTGGCTGAGGACACGGCGGAAGAAGAGGTGGTAGAGGCGGACATCTTTTGTGGACCAAGGACGTGCAAACGTGGAGGCAAAAGCGGCGTGACCTGTCCAAGTTGCTGGTGCGGCTGTGCCGGCACCACGTTCACCCAGTGGGCCGTAAATGACATGTACTGTCCCTGACCGTAGTTACAGCTCCACACGTCGGCGCTGCCGTGCACTTTGGCAGAGACCGACATGCTCAAAGACTGGCCCACCATCTCTTCTACATGTGAATGCAGGGCTGGCACTGCCTTTTTGGCGAAGAAATGCCGGCTTGGCACTCTCCACCGCGGCTCGGCACAAGCCATCATTTCTCGGAAAGGTGCTGAGTCCACCACTTGGAAAGGGAGGGACTGCAGCACCAGCAACTTAGACAGGAGGACGTTCAGCTTCTGCACCGTCGGGTGCGTACTCGCAAACTGTTGTCTCTTGGAAACGGATTCCAAGAAAGACTGCTGACGGAATCCGTGAAGAGGAGTAGCAGGAGAAGGAGCATCTGAACGAGCGGAAGATGCCAACGAGTGACAACTCCCCTCAGCAGAGGTATTGGAGCCTTGACTGGCTAATAGAGGGCGATTGACGTCGGATGACGGAGCAAGTAACGGAGCGGGTGATGGAGCGGGGGCTGGGGCAGGCAGAACCGCCGTATCTTTATCACGGTTTTCCCAGGCCACCGAATGGCGACGCTGCATATGCTGACGCAACACTGTAGTCCCAACATGGGCCCCCTGGCCACGCTTGACTTTCTGGCCACATAGTCGACATACGGCTACGTTTACTTCCTCGGGCGGCTTGACGAAAAATTGCCACACCGCCGAGTAGGAAACTTTGCCCCCGCTACTCCTCACTGGCTGACTGCTACTTCCTCCGTGCACACCGGCACCACTACTGGCCGTGGTGGTAGGCTGCAGTGGAGCTGGTGCTCGACTCCGTGGCCGTTTGCCTCCACTGACACTGCTGCGACCCTGCTGCCTCCTGGGCAACCCACCGACTGTTTTGCTCGCTGGCAAGCTGGCACCCTCTTCTCCTGATGATGCGGAAGCAATAGCCTGATGACGACGAGGCTGCCAAGTGCGATCAGCCTCATCATCATCAATTAGGGTCTCCGCGTCACTACTAGCCCCCTCGGCTGCGTGTGGGTCAGGAGACAGACCTGTCTCTAGACCGGCTACCGAGCCACTCTCCTCGCCAGTACTTCTTCGCCTGGCTGCTGAAGAGGCGGATGTCTCCCCCCGTTCCTGACCGCCCTCTGTTAGCTCTTCCTCACTGTACAGTGGGGCTGAGCCCGCAGCATGCGATACTTCGCTTGGTGAGGGAACACCAAAGGACAGGGGCAGGTAGAGGACACGTGATTTCAGTGGGCTTGCTCCCGGGCCATGCCAACTAACGGTTGTGTCTGACGTACCCACCGACCGTTGGCTGTAGGTGTCAGAGGTGACCGGGGAAGAGGAAGACGACCGAGTCAACCAATCGATGACGGCAGGGTTGTCGGTGGAGACACGACCGCTGGATGACACCGGGAGCACTGGCCTCTGGCTGCGACTAGTGCTGCCTCGACCCCTTCCTCTGCTGCCACGTCTGCTCGCTCCTGAAACATTGCCTCCTCTGCCACTCCTCTGCGTGTTGTCTGACATACTCTTTAATTCAATAAGCACCCCAAACATAAAACAGGATTTAACTCTTTGAACGTACAATAGTGGTTGTGAAGCAGAAAGTAACGATTCTGTGTCCCTGAGTAACAATTCTGTGTCCCTGAGTAACGATTCTGTGTCCCTGAGTAACGATTCTGTGTCCCTCAGTAACAATTCTGTGTCCCTGAGTAACGATTCTGTGTCCCTGAGTAACGATTCTGTGTCCCTGAGTAACGATTCTGTGTCCCTGAGTAACAATTCTGTGTCCCTGAGTAACGATTCTGTGTCTGTCCCTGAGTAACGATTCTGTGTCCCTGAGTAACAATTCTGTGTCCCTGAGTAACAATTCTGTGTCCCTGAGTAACAATTCTGTGTCTGTCCCTGAGTAACAATTCTGTGTCCCTGAGTAACAATTCTGTGTCCCTGAGTAACGATTCTGTGTCCCTGAGTAACAATTCTGTGTCTGTCCCTGAGTAACGATTCTGTGTCCCTGAGTAACGATTCTGTGTCCCTGAGTAACGATTCTGTGTCCCTGAGTAACGATTCTGTGTCCCTCAGTAACAATTCTGTGTCCCTCAGTAACAATTCTGTGTCCCTGAGTAACAATTCTGTGTCCCTGAGTAACAATTCTGTGTCCCTGAGTAACGATTCTGTGTCCTGAGTAACAATTCTGTGTCCCTGAGTAACGATTCTGTGTCCCTGAGTAACGATTCTGTGTCCCTCAGTAACGATTCTGTGTCCCTGAGTAACAATTCTGTGTCCCTGAGTAACGATTCTGTGTCCCTGAGTAACGATTCTGTGTCCCTGAGTAACAATTCTGTGTCCCTGAGTAACGATTCTGTGTCCCTGAGTAACGATTCTGTGTCCCTGAGTAACAATTCTGTGTCTGTCCCTGAGTAATGATTCTGTGTCCCTGAGTAACAATTCTGTGTCCCTGAGTAACAATTCTGTGTCCCTGAGTAACGATTCTGTGTCCATGAGTAACGATTCTGTGTCCCTGAGTAACGATTCTGTGTCCCTGAGTAACGATTCTGTGTCTCTGAGTAACGATTCTGTGTCCCTGAGTAACGATTCTGTTTCCCTCAGTAACGATTCTGTGTCCCTGAGTAACAATTCTGTGTCCCTGAGTAACAATTCTGTGTCCCTGAGTAACGATTCTGTGTCCCTCAGTAACGATTCTGTGTCCCTCAGTAACGATTCTGTGTCCCTGAGTAACAATTCTGTGTCCCTGAGTAACGATTCTGTGTCCCTGAGTAACGATTCTGTGTCCCTGAGTAACAATTCTGTGTCTGTCCCTGAGTAACGATTCTGTGTCCCTGAGTAACAATTCTGTGTCTGTCCCTGAGTAACGATTCTGTGTCCCTGAGTAACGATTCTGTGTCCCTGAGTAACAATTCTGTGTCCCTGAGTAACGATTCTGTGTCCCTGAGTAACGATTCTGTGTCCCTGAGTAACAATTCTGTGTCTGTCCCTGAGTAACGATTCTGTGTCCCTGAGTAACAATTCTGTGTCCCTGAGTAACGATTCTGTGTCCCTGAGTAACGATTCTGTGTCTGTCCCTGAGTAACGATTCTGTGTCCCTGAGTAACGATTCTGTGTCCCTGAGTAACAATTCTGTGTCCCCGAGTAACGATTCTGTGTCCCTGAGTAACAATTCTGTGTCCCTGAGTAACAATTCTGTGTCCCTGAGTAACAATTCTGTGTCCTTCAGTAACGATTCTGTGTCCCTCAGTAACAATTCTGTGTCCCTGAGTAACAATTCTGTGTCCCTGAGTAACGATTCTGTGTCCCTGAGTAACGATTCTGTGTCCCTCAGTAACGATTCTGTGTCCCTCAGTAACGATTCTGTGTCCCTGAGTAACAATTCTGTGTCCCTGAGTAACAATTCTGTGTCCCTGAGTAACGATTCTGTGTCCCTCAGTAACAATTCTGTGTCCCTCAGTAACAATTCTGTGTCCCTGAGTAACAATTCTGTGTCCCTGAGTAACGATTCTGTGTCCCTGAGTAACGATTCTGTGGCCCTAAAGTCTCTGTGGCCCTAACTCTGTCCCTAATACAGACAGGTCTGTCTCTCTTGAATGACCGGAGGCTAATGGAGAATTCTAAGATGGCCGCGATTTATAGCTCCACCATTACACAGTGCTGGCTGGCTGGCTGCTGATTGGCTAATGCGATCACATGTCATGAATGAATGCATTATGGGTCAGCACGCCTTGTCTGCGCGCCTTCCCAGAGATCCCCGCTCCGTCGCCACACATGTCGCCGCCATTTTTGGGAAAATTCGATTCGTGCATCCGAAGTTTGCTAATTTTCGGATTCGGCGCGAATTGAATTTTTCCTAATCTTCGAAACGAATTCCACTTCGTCATGTTCGATTCGCTCATCTCTAGTTATACTGTATGTACTGGGAAATTTAATTGATGGACTTTTTTAACCTAACCAACTGTATACTGTAGCCATAGAGCACAGCATAATATGTCTTTCAATACAATTTAAGTTTATAGCAGTTATGCACGTACATATTACAAGCTATTGTTTCTTGTCTCTTATTTTCAGATCTGCCATTTTATAAAGACTGGGGCCAGAAGTGAATGGTCTTTTTCCGAAGATGTTCCCTATGCCTTCCATGGCAGTGACTGGGTGGGGTATGATAATACCATCAGTTTCCAGCTGAAGGTACTTTTTAAATACCTTCATAACACCTACAGTATGCTACAGTATGATTCATTTAGGACTATCCAAAAAAACATTTTCTTCTGCGAATACAAAAATAGTTTTTACTTTAAAAGATTTTTCCTTCCCAGCTAATCATCATTGCATTTACAACTGAAGCAGATCATGTCACAAAATTCACATTACAGTTTTAGGTTACTGAATGAAAGTTTGTGCTTTGAAGTGTGATTACTTATTCTTTTTCATCTTCAAAGAGCTTGTGGTAGTTATGCTCAAGCACGACTATAAAAAAAGACAGTTCTACAGTATATAGTTGGTATACAGTTTATGCCAACAACTTCGCTAACAGCACAGCATTCATACAGCATGTACTTACCCGTACCTTGAAAAAAATTATTTAAAATAAAGTAACATGCTTTCTTTGAAAAACTAAGTGGACATCTGCCAATTCCTCATTGAGGAGACCCACCATTTTTTTTGTACTGGTGACCATTGTCACGTAAACAGAAATTTTGAAGAAATCCAAAATGTTGGAGCTGTGCCTAAGACAAGAGGTGAGAAATATTCTAATGGGGACACTTTTCCTGGGGACAACTGTCAAAGAGGGAAACTTGGGAGATTTCTGGTGACAGGAATTGAAGGAATGTTTTCAAAGAGTACACAGACAGCAATAAAAATAACAATGTTAGGGAGTTGTCCCTTTCGTACTTTATCCAAAACTAGGAAAAGTGTTGTCTATATATACACTTGAAGTGAGTCTGACATACAAAGTGCATAATTCAATTATGTACTAATAAATGTAAACACTACCATATTGCTAGTATTTATTGTAGGTAATAGGTCTTCTTATGATATATGGCTCTTTAGGACTACTAGGATGCCGCTATATGTCCTGTGTCAGTTTTACTACTCATCCTTATATCCTGTTAGAATAAAACTGGAAAAGAATGTATAATTTTATTTATTGATAATATTGTGTTTCCTAACTGTAGGCTGATTGGTTGATGCAGAATAACTTTGGAGGAGCAATGGTTTGGTCACTTGACATGGATGATTTCACTGGTACATTTTGTAACCAAGGCAAATTCCCTCTTGTCTCTGCATTGAAGGAAACCCTTGGAATTGATTCTACCAGTAAGTTATTTTCCATAAATGCAATGCAAACAAAAAACGAACATTTTCATAATCATGCTGATTTTTTTTTCAGCTTGTACCTCTTCATCTTCACCCAAGACTCCAGCTAGTCATAACCGCAATAACCCTAATTTGCATCATTCTATCCAACCTGAAGGCACTGACTCTCCAAAGAGCAATGAGTCTAAAAACCACCCAAATGACACTGGAAGCCACCAAAAAAACAAACAATCTAACAAACATCCAAAGACAAACAATCCAAAGGGCAGTGGTTCTGAGGAACATTCAAAGAGTAGTGATACAAATTCTAAGCATGAGGATCATTCAGGCAATAATCCTGGAAGTTCAACTGGCACTGGATTCTGTGTGGGAAAAGCAAATGGTTTATACCCAGTAGCAGGAAAAAGAAATGCATTCTGGAACTGTTGGAAAGGGCTTACCTATCAGCAAGATTGTCCTGCAGGTCTGACTTTCAGTGAGGGCTGCCAATGCTGTAAGTAATCAAAAGGGGACTGAAATGCAGTCTTGAAATGGAAGATGTTGATTGTACAGTATGCATTGGAACCAGGGCCAGGACAAGGGGTGAGCGGGAAGGGCAGCTGCCCTAGGCAGTGGTATCATGTGAGGTGGGGGGGAGGCACCTCATGGAAAGTTCCTACCTACAAGCTGACAAGAGTAGTGACTCCTCTCAGCTTAGATCTGGAGGAAGCAAGTCAGATCAGGAGAGGAGGAGAGAGCTGGGAGGAGTGGCAGGTTGTGCTCTCTCCCCTCCAGCTCCTCCTCCTGCCACTGCAGCTCTCTTGGATTAGGACTGCTAACTCACCACTGTGCAGTGTTTGTTTGTCCTCCCCCATCTCTTCCCAGCCAAGAATGTGGGTGACAGGCAGGTAAGCAAACACTGCACAGTGGCATCTATAGTGCGGGGTCCCAATGCTATAATCCTGTAGACTTTCTATTGCCCCCCTACAGTGCTTGAATGTATTTGGGGGAGGAGGGGATTTTTGCTGACAAATCATGTGGAGGCACTGTTTGGCATCTTGGCTCTAGATGACCTTGTCCTGGCACTGATTGGAACATTTTTAATTACTTTAAATCCAGTTTTAGTTCCTGTAAAACATGTAAAATATTTTTATTTGCTTTTCACTGAAGAACAATGTTCTTATCTAATGACAGTAGAAAAGTTAACCTATTTAACTCAGCACATGCAACAGAAAGTAAATTGCTATAAATGTATTGCTATAAGTGTATTATCAGTAGATAATTGCTAGCAAGGCTTTAGATGAGGGCCATCCAGCATGGCAATCTAATGAAAACTCTTAACACTTTACACTAAAGCTTTCATTCCTTCCTCATAGTTTTGACAAGGGTTGCTTTCAGTGTACCATTACTAAAATATACCATTATAATTAAAAGCCTCTACAATATCAAGTACTTTGTTTAATGTAATAGGAAGAAGGGTCAGTGTATATTTATTGATCCATAGGACACACAAAACACCAGGACATGAAACTTCCAACAGGACTTCACCTAAAGACGTATAGCCAAAGCTTTGGATCCCGCTGTCACAGAGCTGGTCCAGGCTCTAAAGAGATCCCGACCATATGGTCGGGATCAAACCAGATGCCTGAATAGGCAGCTTGCTCAGCCACTTCAGCCCCCAGTGAGGGCTCTGAAAAACGCACTGTAATATGATAACTCTCATTGAACGTAAACACTGCAATTTTGCATTGCACAGTCCAAAACTCACACAGGATCCTTTTTCAAAACAGCAATCTCTAACACATATATCTGAACGCAATCCAAAGAAACACATTCAATTTCAGTTGTCATGCAAATCCGCCAGCTTTAACGCAGCAAAAAAGGGACATGTGTGCAGCAGTGCTAAAGCTGAACTCCACTTAAATTTATTTTTTTAAATCCCTTCCCTTTCTGTTTAAAAGAGAAGGTCCCAAAACTACTTAGTCTCTCCACAGAAATTGTAATAGAAATAGATATATAAATAGAATCGATAAAGAAATAAAGGTTATGATTTTGTTGTAGGTGTTTACTCTGCTCCAGCAAAAAGCAGTGGCAATGCGGGTGGCAAAGGATTCTGCGTTGGAAAATTAACTGGTCTTTACCCAGTACAAGGGAATAAAAATGCATTCTGGAACTGCTGGAAAGGGCTAACCTATCAACAAGACTGCCCTGTTGGTCTGGTCTTTGACGAGAGCTGCCATTGTTGTAAGTACCTAAAACATTCAGAACCATTTTAGCTGTTAATAATTTAAGATAAATACACTTCTCTTGACACCAGCATATACTGACACCAGCATATACTGTACTATTGTGCTTTAGTCAAGGGATTCAGTAAAACAAAAAATATATGCTACCTGCAAGTTGGATATTTAACCATTTGTTTCATGACAATTTATGTTTTTTACAGGTTCCCGGTCTGCGCTTTCACCTAGTTCACCTGTCAAAGTAGCTCATTCAAAAACTCAAAGTCAGGAACACTCTAACACTCACTCCAAAAGTAACAGTCCTGATAAGCACACCCAAAGCAGTGAACATAAGGAACACCCCAAAGACACTGAACCTAAAGACCATACTATAATCAGTGGCCCCAAGCAGCATTCTAAGACCAGTGAGCCTACTGATCATACCACTAAAAACAGTCAACCCAAAGAACCTATTCAGCATCCCAAGAGCAGTGAACCTAGTCAACATCCCAAGGACAGTGAACCCAAGGTACAACCTAAGAGCACAGAGCCTAAAGAGCACTCTAAGAGCAATGAACCCAAAGAACATCCAAAAAGCAGTGAACCTAAAGAGCATCCCAAGAGCACTGAGCCTATTCAACATCCCAAAGGTAGTGAACCTAAAGAACACCCTAAGAGCACAGAGCCTAGAGAGCACTCCAAGACCAATGAACCCAAAGAACAACCTAAAAACAGTGAACCTATGCAGCATCCCAAGGGCACAGAACCTTTACAGCATCCCAAGGGCACTGAACCTATACAGCATCCCAAGGGCACTGAGCCTATACAGAATCCCAAGGGCACTAAGCCTATACAGCATCCCAAGGGCAGTGAGCCTATTCAGCACCCCAAGGGCAGTGAGCCTATTCAGCATCCCAAGGGCAGTGAGCCTATTCAGCATCCCAAGGGCAGTGAGCCAATTCAGCATCCCAAGGGCAGTGAGCCAATTCAGCATCCCAAGGGCAGTGAGCCTATTCAGCATCCCAAAGGCACTGAACCTCTTCAGCATCCCAAGGGCACTGAACCTATTCAGCATCCCCAGGGCATTGAGCCTATTCAGCATCCCCAGGGCATTGAGCCTATTCAGCATCCCAAGGGCAGTGAGCCTATTCAGCATCCCAAGGGCAGTGAGCCAATTCAGCATCCCAAGGGCAGTCAGCCTATTCAGCATCCCAAAGGCACTGAACCTCTTCAGCATCCCAAGGGCACTGAACCTATTCAGCATCCCCAGGGCACTGAGCCAATTCAGCATCCCAAGGGCACTGAACCTATTCAGCATCCCAAGGGCACAGAACCTATTCAGCATCCCAAGGACACTGAACCTATTCAGCATCCCAAGGGCACTGAACCTCTTCAGCATCCCAAAGGCACTGAACCTCTTCAGCATCCCAAGGGCACTGAACCTATTCAGCATCCCAAGGGCACTGAACCTATTCAGCATCCTAAGGATACTAAGCCTATTCAGCATCCCAAGGGCACTGAGCCAATTCAGCATCGTAAGGGCACAGAACCTATTCAGCATCCCAAGGGCAGTCAGCCTATTCAGCATCCCAAAGGCACTGAACCTGTTCAGCATCCCAAGGGGACTGAACCTCTTCAGCATCCCAAAGGCACTGAACCTCGTCAGCATCCCAAGGGCACTGAACCTATTCAGCATCCTAAGGATACTAAGCCTATTCAGCATCCCCAGGGCACTGAGCCAATTCAGCATCCCAAGGGCACTGAACCTATTCAGCATCCCAAGGGCACAGAACCTATTCAGCATCCCAAGGACACTGAACCTATTCAGCATCCCAAGGGCACTGAACCTCTTCAGCATCCCAAAGGCACTGAACCTCTTCAGCATCCCAAGGGCACTGAACCTATTCAGCATCCCAAGGGCACTGAACCTATTCAGCATCCTAAGGATACTAAGCCTATTCAGCATCCCAAGGGCACTGAGCCAATTCAGCATCGTATAGGCACAGAACCTATTCAGCATCCCAAGGGCAGTCAGCCTATTCAGCATCCCAAAGGCACTGAACCTGTTCAGCATCCCAAGGGGACTGAACCTCTTCAGCATCCCAAAGGCACTGAACCTCGTCAGCATCCCAAGGGCACTGAATCTATTCAGCATCCCAAGGGCACTGAACCTATTCAGCATCCTAAGGATACTGAGCCTATTCAGCATCCCAAGGGCACCAAACCTATTCAGCATCCTACGGGCACTGAACCTGTGCAACATCACAAGGGCACTGAACCTATTCAGCATCCCAAGGGCATTGAACATATTCAGCATCTCAAGGGCACTGAGCCAATTCAGCATCCCAAGGGCAGTCAGCCTATTCAGCATCCCAAAGGCACTGAACCTCTTCAGCATCCCAAAGGCACTGAACCTATTCAGCATCCCAAGGGCACTGAACCTGTTCAGCATCCCAAGGGAACTGAACCTGTTCAGCATCCCAAGGGCACTGAACCTGTTCAGCATCCCAAGGGAACTGAACCTGTTCAGCATCCCAAGGGCACTGAAAATGTTCAGCATCCCAAGGGCACTGAACCTATTCAGCATCCCAAGGGCATTGAACCTGTTCAGCATCCCAAGGGCACTGAACCTGTTCAGCATCCCAAGGGCACTGAGCCTATTCAGCATCCCAAGGGCAGTGAGCCTATTCAGCATCCCAAGGGCAGTGAGCCAATTCAACATCCCAAGGACACTGAACCTATTCAGCATCCCAAGGGCACTGAACCTATTCAGCATCCCAAGGGCACTGAGCCAATTCAGCATCATAAGGGCACTGAGCCTATTCAACATCCCAAGGGCACTGAACCTATTCAGCATCCCAAGGGCAGTCAGCCTATTCAGCATCCCAAAGGCACTGAACCTCTTCAGCATCCCAAGGGCACTGAACCTATTCAGCATCCCAAGGGCATTGAACCTGTTCAGCATCCCAAGGGCACTGAACCTGTTCAGCATCCCAAGGGCACTGAGCCTATTCAGCATCCCAAGGGCAGTGAGCCTATTCAGCATTCCAAGGGCAGTGAGCCAATTCAGCATCCCAAGGACACTGAACCTATTCAGCATCCCAAGGGCACTGAACCTATTCAGCATCCCAAGTGCACTGAGCCAATTCAGCATCCCAAGGGCACTGAGCCTATTCAGCATCCCAAGGGCACTGAACCTATTCAGCATCCCAAGGGCAGTCAGCCTATTCAGCATCCCAAAGGCACTGAACCTCTTCAGCATCCCAAAGGCGCTGAACCTCTTCAGCATCCTAAGGGCACTAAACCTATTCAGCATCCCAAGGGCACTGAACCTATTCAGCATCCCAAGGGCACTGAACCTGTTCAGCATCCCAAGGGCACTGAACCTCTTCAGCATCCCAAGGGCACTGAACCTGTTCAGCATCCCAAGGGCACTGAACCTGTTCAGCATCCCAAGGGCACTGAACCTGTTCAGCATCCCAAGGGCACTGAACCTGTTCAGCATCCCAAGGGCACTGAACCTGTTCAGCATGCCAAGGGCAGTGAGCCAATTCAGCATCCCAAGGGCACTGAACCTATTCAGCATCCCAAGGGCAGTGAGCCAATTCAGCATCCCAAGGGCAGTCAGCCTATTCAGCATCCCAAAGGCACTGAACCTCTTCAGCATCCCAAGGGCACTGAACCTATTCAGCATCCCAAGGGCAGTGAGCCAATTCAGCATCCCAAGGGCACTGAACCAATTCAGCATCCCAAGGGCAGTGAACCTGTTCAGCATCCCAAGGGCAGTGAGCCAATTCAGCATCCCAAGGGCACTGAACCTATTCAGCATCCCAAGGGCAGTGAGCCAATTCAGCATCCCAAGAGCAGTCAGCCTATTCAGCATCCCAAAGGCACTGAACCTCTTCAGCATCCCAAGGGCACTGAACCTATTCAGCATCCCAAGGGCAGTGAGCCAATTCAGCATCCCAAGGGCACTGAACCAATTCAGCATCCCAAGGGCAGTGAACCTGTTCAGCATCCCAAGGGCAGTGAACCTGTTCAGCATCCCAAGGGCACTGAACCTATTCAGCATCCCAAGGGCACTGAGCCAATTCAGCATCGTAAGGGCACTGAACCTGTTCAGCATCCCAAGGGCAGTGAGCCAATTCAGCATCCCAAGGGCAGTGAGCCAATTCAGCATCTCAAGGGCACTGAACCTGTTCAGCATCCCAAGGGCACTGAACCTATTCAGCATCCCAAGGGCACTGAACCTATTCAGCATCCCAAGGGCACTGAACCTATTCAGCATCCCAAGGGCACTGAACCTATTCAGCATCCCAAGGGCAGTCAGCCTATTCAGCATCCCAAGGGCAGTCAGCCTATTCAGCATCCCAAGGGCAGTCAGCCTATTCAGCATCCCAAGCGCAGTGAGCCAATTCAGCATCCCAAGGGCAGTGAGCCAATTCAGCATCCCAAGGGCAGTGAGCCAATTCAGCATCCCAAGGGCAGTGAATCTGTTCAGCATCCCAAGGGCACTGAACCTATTCAGCATCCCAAGGGCACTGAGCCTATTCAGCATCCCAAGGGCAGTCAGCCTATTCAGCATCCCAAGGGCAGTCAGCCTATTCAGCATCCCAAAGGCAGTCAGCCTATTCAGCATCCCAAAGGCACTGAACCTCTTCAGCATCCTAAGGCCACTGAACCTACTCAGCATCCCAAGGGCAATGAACCTATTCAGCATCCCAAGGGCACTGAACCTATTCAGCACCCCCAGGGCACTGAACCTATTCAGCATCCCAAGGGCACAGAACCTATTCAGCATCCCAAAGGCACTGAACCTCTTCAGCATCCCAAAGGCACTGCACCTCTTCAGCATCCCAAAGGCACTGAACCTCTTCAGCATCCCAAAGGCACTGATCCTGTTCAGCATTCCAAAGGCACTGAACCTGTTCAGCATTCCAAAGGCACTGAACCTGTTCAGCATTCCAAAGGCACTGAACCTGTTCAGCATTCCAAAGGCACTGAACCTGTTCAGCACCCCAAGGGCAGTGTACCTGTTCAGCATCCCAAGGGTAGTGAACCTGTTCAGCATCCCAAGGGCACCAAACCTATTCAGCATCCCAAGGGCACTGAACCTATTCAGCATCCTAAGGGCACTGAAACTGTAGAGCATCCCAAGGGCACTGAACCTGTGCAGCATCCCAAGGGCAGTGAGCCAATTCAGCATCCCAAGGGCAGTGAGCCAATTCAGCATTCCAAGGGCACTGAACCTATTCAGCATCCTAAAGGGAATGAGCCTGTTCAGCATCCCAAAGGCACTGAACCTATTCAGCATCACAAGGGCAGTGAGCCAATTCAGCATCCCAAGGGCAGCGAGCCAATTCAGCATCCCAAGGGCAGTGAATCTGTTCAGCATCCCAAGGGCACTAAACCTATTCAGCATCCCAAGGGCACTGAGCCTATTCAGCATCCCAAGGGCAGTCAGCCTATTCAGCATCCCAAGGGCAGTCAGCCTATTCAGCATCCCAAAGGCAGTCAGCCTATTCAGCATCCCAAAGGCACTGAACCTCTTCAGCATCCTAAGGCCACTGAACCTACTCAGCATCCCAAGGGCAATGAACCTATTCAGCATCCCAAGGGCACTGAACCTATTCAGCACCCCCAGGGCACTGAACCTATTCAGCATCCCAAGGGCACAGAACCTATTCAGCATCCCAAAGGCACTGAACCTCTTCAGCATCCCAAAGGCACTGCACCTCTTCAGCATCCCAAAGGCACTGAACCTCTTCAGCATCCCAAAGGCACTGATCCTGTTCAGCATTCCAAAGGCACTGAACCTGTTCAGCATTCCAAAGGCACTGAATCTGTTCAGCATTCCAAAGGCACTGAACCTGTTCAGCATTCCAAAGGCACTGAACCTGTTCAGCACCCCAAGGGCAGTGTACCTGTTCAGCATCCCAAGGGTAGTGAACCTGTTCAGCATCCCAAGGGCACCAAACCTATTCAGCATCCCAAGGGCACTGAACCTATTCAGCATCCTAAGGGCACTGAAACTGTAGAGCATCCCAAGGGCACTGAACCTGTGCAGCATCCCAAGGGCAGTGAGCCAATTCAGCATCCCAAGGGCAGTGAGCCAATTCAGCATTCCAAGGGCACTGAACCTATTCAGCATCCTAAAGGGAATGAGCCTGTTCAGCATCCCAAAGGCACTGAACCTATTCAGCATCACAAGGGCAGTGAGCCAATTCAGCATCCCAAGGGCAGCGAGCCAATTCAGCATCCCAAGGGCACTGAACCTATTCAACATACCAAGGGAAATGAACCTATTCAGCATCCCAAGGGCACTGAACCTATTCAGCATCCCAAGGTCAGTAAGCCTATTCAGCATCCTAAGGTCAGTGAACCTATTCAGCATCCCAAGGGCAGTAAACCTATTCAGCACACTAAGGGCATTGAACCTATTCAACATTCCAAGAGCAGTCATAAGAACAGTCCATCTGGAAGCAGTCCATCTGGAAGCAGTCCTAAGAGCAGTCCTTCTGGAAGCAACCCTAAGAGTGGTCCATCAGGAAATAGTCCTAAGAGCAGTCCATCTGGAAAGCCATTAGGCCCTTCAACTCAGCATCATAAAGGTACTTAGTGTGTGTGATTGTGTATTTTAAAGCCATTAGGCAACCTAAACTAAACTATAAATTCAATCATCATGCAATAACAATTGTTAGTTTCAGATCTCATTGGCTGTTAATGCTGAAAAGGGTTTGCTGGATAAAACTAAGTATCAATAAACATTTGTGAGCAAAGACCTGTGCAAAGCATTGAGGCAGACTGAGTCCAGTGTGCTTCAGTCATAATTTACTGCACTCTGTATGATTATAAATTGTAAGCGAAGGAAATTAATAATATATTGATGAAACGATGCAAGCATTACATTGATACAAGCATTACACTGATTCCTTCCTGAAGTTTGAATTTATGTAACAGTGCAAGCGAGGTTCTGAGCTGTGTGAGGCTTGCTATGTAAAGCGCAATGCTGTTCTAAGTGCATAGTTTAACACAAGGGCATATTTGGCACCTGTACATTGTCAGTTTAGAAGTGTGGTTGGTGATTATAAATTAAAAATCATACAAATTAAAAATCATTTTAACACCCCCTCCCCCAATTCCCATCTGTGTCAGACAGCTTGTCTGTCACCTCCTGCTGCTGCTGTCTGTCCAGGATACTAGCAAGGAAACAAATATTTAATTACGTGTGAGTAACAGCCAACAGATGCCAATGCAGATGAGCACCGTCATTCACCAAAGCAGGGTACAAGGAACAAACTCAAAAAACAACCTAAATATATAGCTAACTAAATTATATACAATCAGGGGGAGAGATCAGGTAAAGCTGGGTCAGGTTTAAAGTGTAAGAGGCACCAGGTGAGATGGGTCAGGATGGGGACCAGAAAGGGGATCAGGTACAAGCAAAACAGGTAGAGGCAGCTGGATCAGGGCAACAGGTACAAGTGGTAGGAACAAAATGATAGGTTCAAGGCAGCTGGGTCACGATGGCAGGTACAAAACAACCTGTGTCAAGATGACAGATACAAAGTGCAGGCAGGTACAGAATAGGATTACTATATGCATTGCAGCAAGAGCATGCAGGTTATGGCACACAGGACATACCACTGAGACAATGAGGAAAACTAGAAGAGGGGCTAAATACCCTCCCGGCAGCCAGCATCAGGTGGAAACTAATTGCTGGGGTCCTGCTGGTGGACAGCATGACTACCCTCTTCAGGTCTGGGAGCCAGAGTAAGACTAGCAGGTGATCCAGTTCCTAACACAAGAGCACAATCAGGGCAAATAAAATACAATATGAATAGCATATTACAACACTAAGTAACACAAACATTAAAAAATCTTCAAATATATAAATGGTAAAAAAAAAGTAAGGTAGGAACAAATAGGCCCTATAAATGATGAGCATAGAAAATTGGAGACATATGACAGGGAGAAGGCAGATGTACTGTATTATATTAATTGTTGCTGCTGTTTATGCAAATGAAAAATATAGGTTTGATAGTAGGAATGGTAATGCTAATAACATAGTAATGAATGTACCTCTGTGGCTGACAAAGAAACAAGTTCAAAACAGACTAGAAAACCTGATGTAATTAAATCAGCAAGAATACCTGACTTTTACCTGTGAGTCTTTAGGGAGCTTAGCTCTATTATAGCCAACTGTCAAGGTCCTACCTTTTCCCAGAGGTTATGTTACTCCATGTGCTAGCATCCATCTTGGATTTCTGCTGAGCATGATGGGAATCTTTTATGCCTTCAGGTCTCTGAGGTCCATCCCCCAGAGGGGTGTGGCTGAGTACATATAAGCCTGGGATCTGCACATGCTCTTTGCACTTGTGTCTTGTGTCTTTGTCTTGCTACAGCTCTGTGTATACGCTCGTGACTCTTCTGGTATTCTGACTCGGCTTGTGACTAAGACCATTCTCTGCGTTTCCCTTTGATCTGACCTTCTGTTGCTGAACCCGGCCCGTGACCTGTGATTCTCTGTCTACTGTTCTGTACTGTTTTGTCCCGTTGTTATTGACCCGGCTTGTCTGACTACGCTATTGTCATTCTCACCAACTACACGCCATTGGCGGCGGCCATTACCGCAGCTGGGGTGTCTCGGGGGCCGCGACCTGGTCCCTGGTTGCGTCAAGTCCATCCCCACCATCAGGGGCCCTGGTGAAGGGCAGCCTGGGACTTAGACTCCGCGCCCTGAGGGACTTCAGTCTGTTGGTGGTGGTTGTCGTCAGCCAGTGCGTTACCCTGCCACTAGGCCTACCTGTCCGTTCCACGGCCCTGCCCTGACACCAAGCTGATATTTATAACTTTTAAAAACACCTTACTGACATGGAATAGTACCAAAAAATTGGTGGACAGAAAGTGTGGTACCAATATTCAAAAAGGATCAAGATGTATACAAGAAATCTTTCACTCAGCCTAACATCAAAAGTATGTAAAATATTTAAGGGACCAGAAAGGGACAATAGTCAGGATTTTTCCTGTGATAAAGGTGTCATAAGTAATAATAATGGATTTATTAACCACTTCCCGTCCGGCGGCTGTATACAAATGGAGGACGGTGGCACTCCAGGGGTGGGTTGCCGTTCATAAATGGCGCCCACCATTTTAGACTGTGCGCGCTCCCTGGGAGCACGCAGCACCGCTATCTGGTGCCTGCTGTGTCCTCTGGACACAGTGGAACACCTCGGTGCGAGGTCCCGATCATGTGATCACTGGTTGGCCAATCAGTAATCACATGCAAAGTAGTAAGCAAGATGTCACTTCTGATATCATTGCTTACTACGTGTGAAATCTGTGAATGATCACAGAGATCACATGGTACAGGACCATTCACAACAGCCACGTACCATGTGACAAGCTGTGACCAATCACAGCTCTCACAGTATTTCTCAATGGCTGCAGGAATGCAGCCAGAGAGAAGGAGAAATAATTGATTTTACAGCCTTTATGGGTGTAAAAGCAATCAGTGTAAAAAAAAAATAAATAAATAAAAAATCTTCATCACTTCCCACAAGTAGTACAGTGTCACCATGGTGACACTGTACTGCTAGGGTGACAGTATGTAGAAAAAAAACCCATAAATAATAATTGAACTGTATTGTTGCTGTATTGTCTCCCGTTATACTGTAAAGCGCTGAGCAAACTGTTGGCGCTATATAAATCCTGTATAATAATAATAATATACAAAAAAAAATATAAAAATGTAAAAAAAAATTTTTTTAAATTATAATTTTTGGTTATGAACTAATTTGGATTTTTTTTTATTTTACTAAAAAGATAACTGAATAAATTTTGGCAAAGATTTATGATTAAATATTATTTATTTGCAAAATTTTATAAGAAAAACACTTTTTTTTCAAAATGTTTGGACTTTTTCATTTATATAGCAAAAAAAATAAAAATCCCAGCGGTTATTAAATTCCACCAAAATAAAGCTTTATCTCTCTCAAAAAAACACTAAAAAGTCATATGAATACAGTGTTGCATGTCATTCAAAGTGTGACAGTGCTGAAAGCTGAAAATTGGCCTGGACAGGAAAGGGGGGAAAGTGTCCGGACTTGAAGTGGTTAAAGACCATTCCTGGTGAACAAATCTGTTAACAGTCTATGAAGAAGTGATTACATATTACATCCACTAGCTTTCCACTAACAATATTTCTAAGGAATTTCCAAAAGCATTCAATACTGTACCTCATAAACATTTAATTTACAAAATATAATCCTTTAGGGTTGAAGAAACCCAGAGACAATTTTTGACTATTTTACCAAGTCCTTTATTAAAAAAAAAACCAAAAAACAAAACAATGTCCCTCAAAGTGGGACATTCCTAGTATGCATGGAGCCATTAGTCCAAGTTTGTAAGTGGTGTGTCCCAGGGTTCTGTATTGGGGCCAATGCTGGTTAACTTTTTTATTAATGATATTAAGGTTGAATTAGGAGCTCAATTTAAGTGTTTGCTGATGATACCAAACTATGCAGCAACGTTATAGGAAGACCTTGATAAAATAGGGTGGGGGAAGCAGTTAGATGGCAGATTAGGGTGAAAAATCCTACCCCTTTACAAAACACTGGTTTGACCTCATCTTAAATTTGCAGTTTGGTTTTGGTTTAAGGATATCTTTAGACTAGAATGAGTTCAGAGAAGGGCAGCAAAATTAATTGGGACTGGAGGGCCTCAGCTATGAGGAACAATTACAGAGGTTTCACTTTTTTAAGAGGGGATACGATCACAATGCACAAAAATATCAAATGATTAAAGTAACTTAATGAAACTGTTTACTCTAAGGTCTCTAAAGATGATACGTGGGCACAATTTGAGATACAGCAAAAGGTACACAATATACGGAGGTGGAACTTACACAATACATAGGGCCAGTTCATACCAGGAATCAGATGCACTCATGTTCTTGTGTGGTTTGAGTGCAGTGTGTTTTCAGCCTATTCATTCATTAGAAAGTACACCAAAAAAACGCTACCGGATCGCATGATAATTTGGTGCCATGCAAAGCGGTTCAGGCAAACGCTATCTGTGCTTGGGGCATTTTTAACTTGACACCTGCTGTATATCACAGACACAGCATGTTTTGAACGCGGTGCAGGAAACTTACACAGAATGTGGGTTTTCCGCACCGCAATCCAGCTTGAATCAGTACAGGTTTCTCATGGAAGTCTATAAGACTTATAGATCTTTTCTATTGCCTCATTTATTTACTTCCCTTAATGAGTCTTTGGAAACATTCTATCTTCAGGAGTTTTATCACCAGGCTTACTTTAATTATCAAACCTTGCAAACAGACTGAATTTAGATTAATTAAAATTAAAACATTTTTTTCCTCAAGGCAACAACCATCCAACATCTCCAGATAAAAGTCAGAATGGATTCTGTGCTGGAAGAGCCAGTGGCTTGTACCCCGTGGTTGGTGACAAGAATGCATTCTGGAACTGCGCCAATGGAATCACATACAAACAATATTGTTCTACTGGCCTTGTTTTTGATGAGAGCTGTCAGTGCTGTAAGTAAATTGTGGTTGGTCTTTCCTCAGTTAACAGGTATATAAATAGAGAAACGTCATAATGACTTACAGAGATCTAGAATGATTCACTGTTGATTAGAAAGATTGATTGTAAGATATCATTAAGTCCCAAATGATTGATAACATCTTTTTATTTATAGATTTTTACTTTAGTATGTGTAACTGACAGTACACCTTCTTAGTATTAAGTTCCTATCTCTTACTGCATAATAACTGAAATCCATATGTGCTGGAAAGCACCTAGAACATAGGTGTAGCATCAGGGGTCTCAGGGGTTACAACTGTGGCCCCACTTATGTTCCAGGGGGGCCTGTGCTGTCTTCCTGTCACTATGACGGGCAAAGTGGACTCCAGAGCAAATTGGAAGCTCTGAGCTTTGAGCTTTTGGCTTCATTTTTAAGTCCTGAGCTGGAGAGTAGTGGGGGAAGGAAGTGGTGAGGCCAGCCCTCCTGGACAGGAAAGTGTCAGTGCTAACAACCAGGAGGGGATGGACACTGAGCTGTCACCAGGCTGATCAAGGGAGGAGGAGAGCACTGTCCAGGAGCAGGTACTGCTGTCATTGGGGAGGTAAAAAGATACTGGTCAGATCCGTGCAGACAACAGACACACACCGCCCCACTCCTCCCCACAACTCCTGCTGACACTAACACAACAATTCTCACAAAATCCAGTAACACCTATTGAAGGGCACCCAAGGGACTGTGGGCTCCAGAGGCTGCAGATTTCACTGACAGTTTGAACAGGATGAGCGGGGGTGGGGGTTCTGTTGGATGGGGAATCTGCCATTGTCAGCATAGAGGGGGTGGGGGAAGATGTGACATTACCGGGATGGTGGGGGAGAATGGCACATTACCGAGATGGTGGGGGGGGGATCAGTGATTCCCTGGGGGGCCAGGTATCATTACTAGGAGGAGGTGGGGGTCATCTATCATTACCTGGTAGGGAAGAGGGTCATCTGTCATTACCTGCTGGGGGAGGGGGTATCTTACATTACCTGGTGGAGGAGGGGTATCAGTCATTACCTGGTTGGGGGGAGGGTCATATGTCATTACCTGGTAGGGGTCATCTGTCATTGCCTGGTGGGGGGAGGGGGTCATCTGTCATTGCCTGGTGGGGGGAGGGGGTTATCTGTCATTACCTGGGGAGAACATGTGTCATTACCAGGAGTGGAAGTCATCTGTCTTTACAGGAGGAGGGGGTCATCTATGATTAGCTGAAGTGGTGGGCTCTTGAAGGAGGGGTCACCTGTCAAAACCACAAGGAGGCAGGAGGACATGTGTCATTACCAGGAAGGGGGGTATTATTTTTCTCTAATATCCTGCACCTCCATATCATTGCAGCCTGGCCATGATAGAGGTAACTGGATGTTGTTTAATAACGTTAAAAAAAAAAAGTGTTATCTCTGCAGTGGCACACTCACTGATCAGCCCCCCACACAGCCCAGTACAGTACTCCCCTACCACCTCTGCTCAGCCCTGCATGTACACACAAGTTGGGGGCAGGCAGGCCGCACTGTGAGCTGCTGGGTGAAAGCAGTGGACTTGTATGTGGATCTGGAAGTCATAGAGCCTGTTGAGTTTCCTCTTTTACATACAAACCTACCGCTTTCACCCAACAGCTAAGAGTGTGCCCCCACCTTGCATGCACGTGCAAATGGCACCAGGAGAGAGAGAAGAGCGAGACAGCCATCATACGGCTATCATATCTTGGTGTGCAGTGGGAGCATCTTGGAGCCCCAAGTCAACTTTTGCATCGGGGCCCACAAGCTCCAAGCTACTCCTCTGACCTAGAAGAATTTCTCTTTGAGTCAACACTTAAAAAGTCAGATGGTCCCACAAGTCCCAGCTTTGTTTCTCTTTAGTTTTCACATTTGACTCACTAAAACTTGGACTCTCGGTCATTAACAGGCCCTCAAACTGATCCTATCTTCATGTTGCTGCTTGCCTGCATGTGTAAAGCGTGCTTGCATGTATGAACCCCATGTCCACTCATAACACACCAAGAGAGAAGTGAATGGATTGAACATACATTCACAATGGCTTGAATAAAAAAAAGTTGAAAAGCAGTAGAGCAGTGAATGTTGCATTTATAAAAACATAAACACAAAGACAAAAATAAATATAATGTAATGTAGCTGCATATGATCAAGTTTGAAATTCAAGCACTGCCCTGATGCCTCACAAACACCCATGGAAACAAGTGTTAGACAATTCGGGGCTACTTTTCTGCTTTTTCTGTGTGTTATTGTCAAAACTCACTGAGACCTAAGGTTTGTTTTAAAAATGAATCATATTTAATTCACTTTTTTGTAGATTTAGTTAAAGACAAATACCATTCACAGG
Organism: Staurois parvus; assembly: GCF_062004578.1. Taxonomy (NCBI): domain Eukaryota; kingdom Metazoa; phylum Chordata; class Amphibia; order Anura; family Ranidae; genus Staurois; species Staurois parvus. Next base: position 907,020 of record NW_028318057.1, read on the forward strand.
TATGGCTATAATTTTAGACCAGGGTGACAAAATATTTTTCTTACAGTCTTGGTTATATGATGAACACAAATATCAGTCTTCCAGTCAGTTAAAATAACAAAAACTGACAGCATTGTATGACATTTTTCACAAACATCTAAGAAATGCTAATCTTTAATCTACCAAGTAACAGTGAATAAATGTTATTGTTGGCCTACCTGACCAGTTGGCTCAAGATGCCATAACCGGAAGTCTAAGATACTGAGCTGTAGTGCTTAAGCATCAAAAAATCTCTGTATTTTCATCAGCCTAACTGCCGGGGCTGAAAGGCTGAAGGTGATGATGATGAATTGTAACTGTGCTTAATGCCCTCACCAAAAGATTTTGTCCCTTTTCGACCCTAGTAAAAGCTCACACAGGAAAAACAGTTTAAACGAAGCTGATTTTGATGGAGCAGATTTTAAGAAGTTTACTTATCTATAAAGGTTATGTGCATTTTGCTTTTTTAGGCAACTATCCACCACCTCCTACAAAGACAAAAGAATTCTGTGCTGGGAAAGCCAGTGGCCTCTACCCTGTAGCTGGTGAAAATAATGCTTTTTGGAACTGTGCAAATGGAATAACCTATAAAGAGTACTGCTCTACTGGCCTTGTTTTTGATGTGAGCTGTGACTGCTGTAAGTAGCTGAAATTCTAGAAAACATGAAAATGTTCGAAAAGGTAATTTTTTAAATAAAATAACAAACATGTTATACTTACCTGCTCTGTGCAATGGTTTTGCACAGAACAGCCTAGAACCTCCTCTTCTGAGGTCCCCCAGGTCTTTTGGCATCTCCTCTTTGTGTACCAGCATGAGAGAAGGGGAGAGAAACACTGCGATTGGCACAGGTAAGTATAAAGGGAGTGAGGGGGGCAAAACAAACAGTAGACTTTAGAACCACTTTAATAGAGTAAGTTAGGAAGTGAGGTTAAAGAAAACAATTGTTGATATACTGTATCTCCCTATAAATCAGAAGAAAACAAGTTCAGCCTAAATGCACTTTAGTACAGTCTAGCTTCCTTGATCCAGAATATCAAAAGCCCAATGGGGCTGCTGGAGATGTATGCTTGCAATAGGGAAAAAATCCTTTATGAACCCATCACTGACAGACAAATAAATTCTCAGGATCAAACACCTTTTAGTAATGATGGATCTGTTGCCAGTGATGACATGTATTGTAAGAAAGGAAGTTATGTTATGTTTAAAATCATTTCTACAATTGTCTAACACCACCTTTGGCAAAAGGTTTGATAGCATGGTAATTTTTTAGGCCCATTCACACCTGGGCAATACAATACAGGCTGTTCACACTTTATCACTTTGTGGAACAAAACAGGATGCCCAAAGCATGGAGTTGTGTTTTGTGTTTTTGGCCCCATAGGTTACAATGGAAGCCCCTGTAAGACATAGGCAAGTTCATCTGGTTTTGCTTGTGTTTTTATGCCTGAACAACTGTTTTCCTCTGCTCTCATCTGCCTCTCCTCCCACCAAGGAGCATGTATACATGTGCAAAAACAATTGCAAAATACAAAAGAAAAAAACTCATATGCTTGCAAAAATGCTCAAAAACACAAAAAAATTTATAAGCACATACTGTACTAGGTGTGAATGCATGCTTACATAGAAGGACTAATTTTTTCAGCTGTTGATACAATGACTTCTTTCTTAAAATCATAATGGGAGTTTGTTGTTTGTCCATTTCAAGACTGAAAAACACATAAGATAAACATTAAATACCTTAACCACTTTCTGCCCAGCCTATTGTAAAATGACGGCCGGGTGGGACTTTCGTCATTCTGGGTGGACATCATAGGACATCCTCCTGGAACATGCTGCACTGAAGCATGATATGTTACCGGCTGTGTCCGCTAGACACAGCTGATGACAAATCACCATACTTGGCTTCTGCCAGTACTTTGTGATCACTATGACCAATCACAGCAGATCACATGACAATTGTAAACAATAAATGGCTTTGATTCATGCCATTCATTGTGTACAGTTGTGTTGCTAGCTTTGATTGGTCACAGTGATCACATGGTACAACAAGGGCCAATCGCAGCACATCTATACCATGTGATTAGCTGCGGCTAATCACAACGATACACACTGAATGAATCAACTTCATTCAGTAAAAATGGTTGCTTATACCAGTGAAATTCAGTGGTATAAGCAATCATATGGTATAAAAAAAATCCTGATCACTTCCCCAGTACTTTGGTAACACTGTATCTGGTCACAGTGTGTAAAAACAAATTGTAAAAAAAATGTAATAACATTTTTTTTCAAACTGTCACTAATCAGTGTTCCTGATCACTGCCACGCCAGTTATATGATGACGCTGTTCTGCACTGGTGACAGTCTGTATATTAAAAAAAAAAAATTGTGATTTTTTTTTTTAATTTCTTCATTTTCCAAAAAAATTACAACTTCAAAAACTTGCCATGCCTCTTACTAAATACCTTGGACTGTCTATTTTTCAGAAAGAGGTCATTTAGGGAGTATTTGTACTGTCCTGAAATTTTTGGGCCTCAAGAAATTAGATAGGCCGTCAGTACATCAAGATTGATTGATTTTCAGATATATGTACCAAAGTTTGTGGACTCTATAACTTTCCTACAGACAAAACAATATACACCATTTGGGTTATTTTCACCAAACAAACATAGAAGAATACATTTTTATGAAGAAGATTATTTATTTGTAACATTTTATAACAAAGAAAAGCGCAGGTACAGTGTTGCATGACCTTGCAATTGTCATATAAAGTGCGACAACGCTGAAAGCTGAAAATTGGCCTGGACAGGAAGGGGGTGGAAGTGTTGAGTATTAAAGTGTTTAAGAAACTCCTTAAAGCTCCATGCACACTGGGCGTTCTAAAAATGCCGGTAACGTTAGCTGTGTAAAATCACTTTGAAAACGTGAGTTTTTTCAGCGTTTTTGCATTAGCGTTTAGTGGAGTTTTTTTTACCAAAAAAATTATTTTTTTGCTAAAAAAAATCCAAAAATGCTGGTTTGCTGCATTTTACTGCGTTTTGCTGTGTTTTTCAGCGTTAAAGGATTTTTACAGCTAAAAAACTTTTCTAGAAAGCCACTAATTCTGGGTTTTTTTTCCAGCCAAAAAGTACCTCAGCCAAGAAACACTGATTACAGCGTATGTGTGCATGGACACATAGGATAACATGCTGGGAAGTTTACTGGCTGTAGAAAAAAACTCCAAAAGCCAAACACAGCCTCTGTAAAAACATCCAGTGTCCATTAGGACTTATACTCACCTAACTCTGTTATTTAAGATGCAGCTTTTTTTTTTTTTAACAAAAACTGTTGATGCATATAATAAACTATTGTGTAGAAGACTTAATTCATTGTTATATAAAAACCTGCATTTTACGCTTTCAGGCAACTATCCTCCCATTCATCCAGCCAAGACTCAGAAAGAATTCTGTGCTGGAAAAGCCAGTGGTCTGTACCCTGTAGCTGGTGACAGGAATGCTTTCTGGAACTGTGCAAATGGAATTACATACAAACAATACTGCTCTACTGGCCTTGTGTTTGATGAAAGTTGTGAATGCTGTAAGTTACTTCAAAATATGGACATAATAAGAAAAATGTGCTAAAACTGGAGAAGAGTTCTTTTAAAACTGAACTCTACGTAAAAAAAAATATTAAATACCCTTAGGCCTAGCTCACACTGGCATTGAAAGCAGGTGTTTGAGGGGTGTTTTTACCGCTCATCAAACGCCTATGCAAATGATACTATGGGCAGCACACAGTGCTGTTCACATTATCATAACATGAAGCATTAGTGTCGTGTCACTTCAAAATTGAAACTTCATGTCGAATCAGGAGGAGTTTGAAGCCTTTCAAAGCCTCAGATTCAAGTCTATGGATATGCTGTTCAAATATGCTGAGAGGCGTTTGCAAGCCATTTGCGGTGCAGTTGTGGTGTGTTAATAACAATACAGTTTATTTTGTTTGTGGTGTGGTGTTTAAACACTTGTAAAACGCTTCAAAACTGCACTTGTAAAAAGCCAGTCTAACGCCCATACTAAAGCTCATTAATGCCAGTCTAACCTACATACTAAAGCTCATTAACGCCTGTCTGAAGCCCACAGTAAAGGTCATTAACGCCTCTATAATGCCCACACTAAAGCTCCTTACTGTCTGTCTAACGCCCATACTAAAGCTCATTAACACCTGTCTGACACCCATACTAAAACTCATTAACACCTGTCTGATGTCCATACTAAAACTCATTAATGCCTAATGCCCACACTAAAGCTCATTAACGCCTGTCTAACAACCACACTAAAGCTCATTAACGCCTAACGCCCACACTAAGGGCTCGTTCACACTAGGTTGTTTTGCCAACGCTTGCCAAACGCCCCTATAGCGTTTGGCAAGCGTTGGTCCGGCGTTTGCGGAGCATTATTAACGCTCTGCAAACGCTCCGCAAACGCCGCATGCGCGGTTTAGCGGCGGTTGCTAGGCGTTTGCCGAGCGTTAATAACGCCCCACAAACGCCTACAATGCAGTTTGAGTGGTGTTACCGCTCCGCAAACGCCCCACAACCGCGTCGCAACAGCAGCGCAAACGCCGGCCGGGCGTTTGCGGAGCTGCACCATAGACGAGAATAGGAGGCTTCAAAGCCTCCTGACTCGTCCAGAGGCGTCCGTTTTGCCGCGACACAACGCGACACGACGCAAACGCTCCCGTTAGAACAGCACCATGTGCTGTAATGTGCAGAATTGGCAGAGGCGTTTGGGAAGCGGTAAAAACGCTTCCCAAACGCCTCTCTGCCGCCTGCACACAAGGCTAGTGTGAACGTAGCCTAAAGCTCACTACCGCCTGTCTAACGCCCACACTAAAGCTCATTAACACCTGTCTAACGCCCACACTAAAGCTCATTAACACCTGTCTAAGGCCCACACTAAAGCTCATTACCGCCTGTCTAATGCCCACACTAAAGCTCATTACCGCCTGTTTTTATCTCCTAAAGCCCACACTAAAGCTCATTACCGCCTGTCTAATGCCCACACTAAAGCTCATTACCGCCTGTCTTTACCTCCTAAAGCCCACACTAAAGCTCATTACCGCCTGTCTAACGCCCACACTAAAGCTCACTACCGCCTGTCTAATGGCCACACTAAAGCTCATTACCGCCTGTCTAACGCCCACACTAAAGCTCATTAACCGCCTGTCTAACGCCCACACTAAACTCATTACCGCCTGTCTAACGCCCACATTAAAGCTCATTAACGCCTGTCTGACGCCCATAGTAAAGCTCATTAACGCCTCTCTAACGGCCACACTAAAGCTCATTAACGCCTGTCTGGCGCCCATAGTAAAGCTCATTTACGCCTGTCTTTACTGCCTGTCTAACGCCCACACTAAAGCTCATTACCGCCTGTCTAACGCCCACACTAAAGCTCATTACCGCCTGTCTAACGCTCACATTAAAGCTCATTACCGCCTGTCTAACGCCCACACTAAAGGTCATTACCGTCTGTCTAACGCCCACACTAAAGCTCATTAACGCCTGTCTAACGCCCACACTAAAGCTCATTAATGCGTGTCTAATGTTCACACTAAAGCTCATTAACACCTGTCTAACACCCACACTAAAGCTCATTACCGCCTGTCTAAAGCCCACATTAAAGCTCATTAACGCATGTCTAACGCCCATACTAAAGCTCATTAACGCCTGTCTAACGCCCATACTAAAGCTCATTACCGCCTGTCTAAGGTCTATACTAAAGCTCATTAATGCCTGTCTAACGCCTATACTGAAGCTCATTAATGCCTGTCTAATGCCTACACTAAAGTGCATTATTGCATGTCTAACACCCACACTAAAGCTCATTACTGCCTGTCTAGCGCCCATACTAAAGCTCATTAATGCCTAACGCCCACACTAAAGCTCATTAATGCCTGTCTAACTCCCACGCCCAGTCTAAAGCTCATTAACGCATGTCTAACGCCCATACTAAAGCTCATTACTACCTGTCTAATTCCCATACTAAAACTCATTAATGCCTGTCTAAGGCCTATACTAAAGCTATAGGAGTGTTTAGTAAAAGTTAGAAATTTAATCAAATGTGAACAAGCCCTTACCAACACTGCAATCATTAAATGCTCATTTTTGCCTAGAGTACAATGAAAAAGGAACTTTACTTAATGTATCTAATCTTTTGTTCCCAGAGGCACCTCCTTCCATGCCACCAGGTTCCCGGAAGGCTCCTCTGTAAAGCCCCTATGTGCAAGCAGTTATGTACATTATAAGTCTAAGAAAACCTGAATTGCACTTACATTGTCAGTTTCACAATAATTCTTCATGATACTAAACTTCTAGATAAACCAAACAACCATTGCTTACAGTTATTGGCTTGTAGGACTCAATTACACCTTATTCATAATCAACACCGTGAATAAATAGATTGTATATTTTGTTTCTCAACAGCTTTAAGTGTAAGAGGCATTTGAAATAACAGCACTTCGTTATTCTCACAGGTAATTACCCTTAAGCAAGTGACTCTGGAAGTGGTGAAGGAGATCTTGCACTTCAAACTGGCGAAAAAAAGGACTTTGAGATCAGAAAGTTGGATTAAGTTGCAGACTTGGAATAATGTATTCTACTCAACAATTTGTTTACAGTAATGACTGAGTTACCCTCACTGCAGCAGCTTTGGCCAGTTACAAAAGAAATAAATAAATCACCACTCACAGGATTGTAGTTATTCTTTCGTATATCACTATTTATATATAGACTTTTTTGTAAACCAGAAGCAGTATTAAGCCTGGGTTCACACTGATGCGATGCGAAATTCGCACAGGTTTGTATGTTAGGTTAACACCCCAAAATCAGTACACAAAACGCAGTGCGATGTGCAGAATCAGATCACATAGTTGTGAATATCCATGCGAATCAATTCTGGTGCGGACAAAAAAAAGGGTCCTGCACTATTCTGGTGTGCATGTGGTGCAATATGAGCCATACAGAATGTATGGCTCAAATTGCACTGCACAGAAATCACATTTGAGTTGCACAGGTACGCAGTGCGGTTCTTGTGCAAACTACATGCGATGTACCACACCGCATATGTGTGAACACGGGCTGAAAAGCAGAATTTTTCAGAAAGTGGAGTAAGCACCTGGAACCACCAGCAAGTGTGAAGAAATAAATACTGCAAATGTCTCTGTCTTGAAACAAATGCATCCTGGCAAAACAAGCATTATTATTATTGGTACTTATATACTGCCATCAGTTTATGCAGCACTTTACATATATATTGTATATTCACATCAGTCCCTGCCCTCAAGGAGCTTACAATCTAAGATCCCTAACTCACATTCATACATACACATACTAGGGCCAATTTAGACAGGAGTCAATTAACCTACCAGCATGTCTTTGGAGTGTGGGAGGAAACTGGAGTATTTAGAGGAAACCCACACAGGCACAGGGAAAACATGAAAACTGCATGCAGGTAGTGCCATGGTTGGGATACAAACTGACAACCTTAGCACTGCTAGGTAGAAGTGCTAACCACTTAGCCACCATGCTGCCTTAATACTTATTTGTCCTGCTCCTGTGAGTGTCAGATGCTGGCATCCCACAGTGTAGTTCACGGTTTCCTCCACTGGCCCCTATGTCATTGCAGGACATAGGGGAAGGAGGAAATAACCATTAGTCCCTCCCCTCATGCCAGGGTACTAGGTATAATCCTGGACTCCCATCTGTCCTTTTAGCCCCAAATCCAATCACTGTCCAAATCTTGTAGACTTCACTTCCGCAACATCTCCAAGGTACGCCCGTTTTTAACCACTGAAACTTCTAAGCAACTCTTTCACTCCCTTGTTATTTCTCGGCTTGACTATTGTGACTCCCTCCTCATTGGCCTACCTAATCGCAGGCTATACCCTCTTCAGTCTATCATGAATGATGCTGCCAGACTCATCCACCTTACTAACCGTTCCATGCCCAACGGATAAAATTCAAAACATTAACAATAACATATGAAGCCATTTATAACTCTGCCCCAAATTACATCACCTATATTGACTCCAAATATCAATGAAATGGGAGAACAGAATATAGATGGGAGAACAGAAACCGGATGACATTCAGCCTGTGAGTATGGTAGCCAGTCTTGACAGAAGTCGGACATTCATCCATAAAATTCAGCCCCTTATATATCACTTTAACCAGAAATTTGCAGATGTATATGTGCCCCAACAAAACATCTGTGTTGATGAGTCCCTCATTCATTTTTCTGGCCACCTTGCATTCAAACAGTTTCTCCCCAGCAAGCATGCGAGATATGGGGTCAAAATGTATAAGCTCTGAGAGAGGGCAACAGGCCACACATGTAAATTTTTGGATTTCTGAGGGAAAAGAAAGTCACGTGGAGCCGCCCGGATGCACAGACTACACGGGAAGCAGTGACAAGATAGTTTGGGACTTGATGTCACCCTATTTCCATATGGGGTACCACTTATATGTGGACAATTTTTTTACAAGCATGCCACTATTTAGACATATGTATAATCTTGGAATTGGCTCATGTACCATGCGACCTAATAGCTGAGGCTTCCCCCAACAGCTTGTAAATACCTGACTTAGAAAGGGGGAGATAAACGATGAATTGCTCGCAATGAAGTGGAAGGACAAACATCCCAAACATGTCCTGTCTTCCATTCACTCTGAAACCACAGTCCAAATTTGCATGGCAACTGGTGTTGCTGAGAAGCAACTCTGTGTCTATGACTATAACCTTAACATGGGTGGGGTGGACATCAATGACCAGATGATGAAGCTGTACTCAGTTTCCCATAAAGCCAGACACTGGTTTGTATATTTGACTCTGTACAACGCTTTTGTGCTTTACAAATTACAATTGGACAAAGTGGATCTGTCCTAAAAATTCAGGAAGAGATCATCACGGTACTTTTGTATCCAGAAGGTACTTTAGCCCAAACCCCCAACCCAGATGCAGTAAGCCTGCTGCATGAGAGGCATTTTCCTGGTGCCAGTCCTGGTACCCCAACCCAAAAGATGTACCCCAACCACAAAAGATGACATGTCTGTAGCAGACACGGAGTTAGACATGACACCCACTTTTTCTGCTTCTCCTGTCCTGGCCAACCTGATCTCTGTCTCAAGGACTGCTTCTGTCACTACCACACACTGCACAGTCTATTGTACATATTTACACAGGGTCTCGAAAGATGTTAGGTAGTCAGTAAACTGGCTATCGCATTTTGAGAGACCCTAAAATCTGGAACGTTTACAGTTAAAAAGAAGAAAAATTAAAAGTAAAAAAATTTGAAAAAGTAAAAAAAAGAAATTAAAAATAAAAATTAAAAAAAGCTCAAATATTTTTTGTTTTATTGAGCTACTGTTCCATCAGTACTATGTTTAATTCTTAACCATTGTTATTTTCTTTGCAGGAATTTCATTCAGCTGCACGGATCTGTTTATTCTAACAACATAGAGTGCTCTCAGAATATACCTGTGTGTACAGCGCTGCTGGATGAGATTTATCATCAGCAGTAAAAAAAAATGAACATATCTGCCCAAGCATGGGGGCCTGGGGTGGTCATTGGGTGGATTGCTCCTATGCTTTGGAATTTATTTTTTTTTAAAAAGTTTGGCAAAGATTTCTTCCTCTACATCAATTGACGTGAATGGAAGAATCTGTTAGGTTCTTTTTCTCTGAATGAAAAAAGAACATTTCATGTATGCCCAGCATTAGAAGTGGGTGGATTCAGGGCAGTATATTCAGCCCACGGGCTGCATAAAAAAAAGAACAACCTATATGCCCAACAAGGAACAAT